>NC_141755.1:120315093-120629537 GCF_982258835.1 Parasteatoda tepidariorum | reverse complement strand
TGCATCAAATCTCAGTTTCAAAACTATTTTAATTGTACAAAATCAATAATCACTGTAAAGAATCTAACATCAATTATAATAGAAATATTTAAAACTGGGGGATTGCATTTCAAAATTATTCAAAAAGTTAAAGTGATTAAATCTATGTCGCCATACCCACCAACGTACACAATGCATATTCCTGTTGATACTATTTTTAAATGTCAGATAAATATAAATTTAAAAGCTTCATAAAGATAACAGAACTACTAAGTCAAAAGAACAATAATTGTTTTTAGAATTATCTCATTTTATAATATTTAAAACTGCTTTTTTAAGTTTTCGCGCACATGCTTTTAGTGGCCTTTTATTAAAAATCACTCTTTTTATGTGGAATTTTACCAAATACTTTAAATGTTCTGAATCAACAATCTCTGCTCAAATTATTAGACGCACTGTAAGATTCTACATAAAATCTTAATTATCAGGTGATACTTTGCAACTTTAACGCGGCTGTAACCGGTTTACGCTTGTTTAAGTTTGTGTATTAATTGGTTAACATTGTAATGCAATATGTTAAAAATAAATACGAATGGGAAGTATATAAAAAATCTCCATAGAAACCCATTACATTTATGTTTAAATTTGAAAGTATTGCATATGTACTCGTGCAAAACATGCAATTATAAGAACGCTACAGTGTATCTAATAATTTGGTCTAATTATTATACAATGCTAATATAATGTAATAAATATTCTATATTTGTATAATATATCGTCTAATTTATCCAATCATTAAATTTATATTATATATCGTCTAATTTAACCAATTGATACACGATCGAAAACAAGTGCAAATCGCGTAAAAACAATAAAGCTGTATAGTATCATCTGATAATTAAGATTTTGCATAGAATATTACATTGCAAGTAATAATTTCGCTGTATGGAAATCCTGGAAAGCTTGAAAGTTCAAGAATGTTTCAGTGAGGCTATGAATTTTATTATACTGTTTTTCTAGAATCTAAAAAGCGAAGGTCGACATATGTGAACAAAAGTAATAATGAAGAGCTTAAACTGACTTATGAATACTTAAAATTTATTTACCAAAAGGTTGATCAAAAAAAATTTTTTTAAGTTTTTGTCTTGGCATTATTATTTTTTAAATTTTATATTGTTGCCTTCAACTAACTGGAAAAATAAGAGAGTAAAAAAGAATAAAAATAAGCTATAGATTTTTAAGTAATTTGCTTTTGTTAAACTGTTACTCAGATAACTAAAAGCAATAAAAACATTGCACAAAAGAGAAAATTTTTTTGAGTCAATAAGCAAATAAGTAAGAGATAAGCATTTTCATTTCTAAAATGCAAACCCCCTTCCCACTAAAGGAAATTTCAATAAACAATTTTGAGCACAAGACAAATGCTATTTCGTAATAGAATTTTAAAAAAAAAACAATTTGTATTAACAAAAATGTCAAGTTAATTAAAAAAATAATTAATATATATATATATATATATATGTGTGTGTATATATATATATATATATATTGCGCATTGCACACATTTATCTTGTAAAACATGAAAGTCGTGAATTTATTGATTAGTTTCTATTTTATTTTGTGATTTGTTTATTATTTCTTATTTTTCTCCTATTCTTAATTAATTTCAGGTGGTCATCATTGATTTTCTGAAAAAAAGAAGAGTTACTGGTCCCTCCACTGGCAAGTGAAATGTGGCTATTTGCAACTAAGATCGAGGTGAAGTAACTGAGGCTACTATTTTTTTTTATTTCAAGAAATAGCTAAGAAGTTGGCAATTTCGGAAAAAATTAGTCTTATTTTACAAATATCTGACTATTTAAAAAGTATATTGTTGCTGAACTATCGAGTAGTGTCAAATCTAATGCCTCTATCACACGAGAGAAAAATAAGTGCAACCGTAAGTGTAACTTCAACTCTATCTGCAACTCTAAGCACAATTCCTCCGTTCGGAGTTGCCGAAACGGTTGCTTAATTGCCTGAACAGTTGCATGTAATTGGGTTACCATATTTTGTTATTTATCTTTACTTTTGGCTCATATTTTATTTTATCATATGATTCTATTATATCATAGTTTCTCAACGATGTTCGTAAAGGGAGGAAAAAGAAATCACAGACGCTGTAGAATATTGATTGATTTTGATTAAATTTTTTACATTTGTATTTGTGTTGTCTTTTTTTCAGCAGCAAATAAAAATTCTGAAAACTTTATTTCCCCGTTAGTGAAGTAGCATATTATAAAAAGGATTATGATTTCTACCTCATAATATGAGATGATATTAACATATCATTGAATTTCATGCTGCGTCCCTAAAGACTTAAATACTATCTAGAATTTTGACGATTTTTTTTGCGTTGATTTGAGTGACTAATGTATAAAACATGATGTGCAGCGTTTTTAAAAAGTGATTAGCGTTTTTAAAAAGTGCTTCTTAAGTGAAGTAGCATAGTATAAAAAGGTTTATGATTTCTATCTCATAATATAAGATGATGTTAAGATATCAATGAATTTCATGTTGCATCCCTAAAAGGATAAGGGGGTGAACGGGGGATGGACTTAAATACTATCTAGAATCTTGACGATTTTTTTTATCTTGATTTGAGTGACTAAGGTAAACATGGTGCGTAGCTTTTTTAAAAAGTGCTTTATTTTCCCTTTTCGAAAATGAGATTTTTGAAAGGGAATGTCGATTTTCGCCACGTATTATGTAAAAACGTGCTTTTCACATTCTTCTATTTCACGTTTTCAGAATTCATTCAACCACGAGCAATTTCAGCGTACCGTCAATTCATAGTGTATGAAAGCGCCAATCATTTTACAGGTTTGGTGAAATACTTGCAAGTCCGCATGTGCGTCTAGTGAGCTAGGTTCGGTGAGATTCTTACTCTCTCATATGCAACTTTGCTGCATTTTGCAAGATATTCTCAATTTCAGACTTCATTTTCCACCCTCTGAAATCGAACCGAAAAATCTCTTGATCATTTTTTAATGGCTAATATAATCAAGAAAAGAGTTCTTTTTCGAATTCTAGTTATTTTATCATGATCATGTAAAGTCTTTGAAAATTATTCTGCATTTTTTCAATTTACATAGTGCTTAAAATTATTTTTTGAGTGCCTAAAATGTTTTTAAAAGTTGCTTATTTTTTGTTGAAAGATTTGGCTCCGCACCCTGTAAAAGCATAGTATATTTATATATATATTTACTATCTAACATGCTAGTTAGGTATCATTATCTGTGAATGCTAGTGGGGTATCATTATCTGTGTATATGCTAAATTGAATGAGTATAAAACCACGTTGTCTGATTTAATAGTTTAGCAATTCGAAAATTTATAAAAGTTTAATGTGTAGAAAGGACAATTTTATGACTTATACCACTTTATGCAACTGACATTGCTATCTAAGCAAGTAAGTCATTTCTACAAATTTAATTTTTTAAGCTTAATTCAAAAAAACAGTCCTTTGAAATAATTCTTTAGAAGAAATGAGGGTTCAATGTATGAAATATACAATTTTTGACTTACCTTTTACTCATAAAATATTCATAACATCAAAACTATTAGATCTATCAAATCAATTCTATTTTTTTAAAATTTAGTCTAAAAAATGCATAATAAATAATGTCAGACTTATCTATACTACAATGTCTCAGAATTTTATTGTCATCAAATTAATTTACATTGCATTAAGGGATCATCAATTTTATTCATTTACACATTGCATATCAGGAATATCACTTTTATGAAAATTATTTTTTCTAATTTCTTAGTAAAATTGTTTTTTAAATATAAGAGGATTTTCAATGTCATACTTACAAATTATTATTGTAAAATTTAAAACATTCATTATTGGTATAAAATAATTTAATTAAGAATTATAGGATTTATTTTAGAACAAATTTATCGTAATTTATAGTATATAAATTAAAATTTATTAATAACTAAGAAAAAAACAATATTTTATTAAGAACATACTTTTTATGTATCATATTATTTTGTTATAGCCTCTTACGAGTTTTGTTTTGCTTTTAAATAATACAAGAATCAATTTAAAAAATAAAACTTTTATTGTCAAGTGAAACAATTAGAACATTATTCATTTTCATTTCTTATTTTTTAATTTTTTTCATAAAAACAGTATTACATCTCTTTCCTTCTTCACCAGACAAACCTTACAGGATTATACGAAGTATCTGAAATAAAAGAAAGAAAACACTTTCATGATAAAATTTTACCAACACATTATTAGAATAAGGGAGAGTAAATACCATTAATTTGAAATCATTTCAGTCCTTAGGTATCCCTTTTAAACTTACTTTAAGTTTGACAGATATTTTGATTATAGTTCTAAGATTATTCTATACACTAATGAAAGATGGCAGGTATATTTGGTTTTGTAGTTCTTATGTTTGGATTGAAATGTGTTTTAAGAAAAATAAATTGTATTTATAAACGAAGACTATTAAAAATGTAAGTATATTGAAAAATTAGTAAGGTACACTTATATACTTACTGTCATTGTAGAAAAGTTAAGTATCAAAAGATAAATGTGAAGTATAAATAAAAAGTAAAGTATCATTAGTTAACTTTGAATAATTATAAACAAAATATTATGCAAATCATCATACACCAAAAAAAAATAAATAAATAAAGGGGATGAATGTAGAAACAGACAAGGAGATTGGGAATTTGCATTTTTAATAATTACTTCTTATATATAATACCCTATCTTTTTTTTAATACTTTTTAATAATTACTGGAAAATGGGGTAACTTTGTGAGAGACAAGGTAAATATTTACCACACATATTTTCTAACTTGTTTTAAAATGAGATTTTCAAAAATTAAAAGAATTCTTAGAGAAGAATAAAATAATTATTTCACAAATAATTATAATAATAAAAAAACTTCAAATAATCGGACACATGCTTTTACAATCAACAGAAATAAAGATTAAAATTAAAAAATAAAGAAATATAATCATTATTATATTTTACGTTATAATAATGCAACAAAGTTTGGCGAGTTGCTTGGCGAATATTTCAAAGTAAAGTTTTTCGCCAGCATAAATCTTTACATATTTAAAAATAGAAATTATTTCTATTTAAAGTAATTAAAACTTTGATCGGAACAAATTATAATAAGTTTTAACTTTTTTAGCTTAAAATAAATAAATATTTTAAAAGAAAATTTATCTAGAAAATAGTGTACTATACTTGTGGGGATATTACAAATCGACTATGTCAACCTTCATCTATCAAAAGGTACCTCATGATAGAATCAAGTTAACATGTCTTATATACTAGTGAATTGGTATTTATTATTTATAGTGGTAGTTACACCACATTATTCCCCTTCCAGAATTTTATCTGTGATAGAATTCGATGAACAGATACCAGTAGTTGATTAATGCTGTTTTATTTATTAACTTAAATTTTTGCTCATTATATATATATATTTTTTTTTCTTCCAAGTATTTCGCTCGTTATTTTTTTTTTTTTAATAGCTTTTTCGCTATTTTTTCCCATCATTTTTTTATAGCTTTTCGCTATTATTATTTTTTTTCTAGCATTTCGCTCATTATTATTTATTAACCGGGAGACTTTATTTACTTCACCGGATTTTTTTTTTTAAGCATATCAACTGTTTAATGTGAATTCATCCATCAATATTGACAATTTCTTATCACGTCCGTAGGTCACCAATGTGGGGGAATTAATTATCGACTATGTCAACTTTCATCTATCAAAAGGTACCTCATGATAGAATCCTAATCCTGTAGTTTGGCCGAGGTGCCTGAGGCCATAGGGCCCTTTACCTCTTCATCATGTGTTGCAGATCCTTCTGGTGTAACCTTGAAGTCTTTGTTCCTAGAATTGAAATTAGAAAATTAGTATGAGCCATTGCTCAGGTATAATCATAAAGATGATTTAATAGTATAATTATGAGATATTAGTAAATATTAACATAGTAAAATAAAATAAAGTAGAAATATACATGATAATACATAAATATGCAATTAGAAATAAGAAAGTCCTGTAAAGAAAAAGTGGAGATTATTATTGACTCCTGATTAGGAGTCTGTTAGATTGCTCGCCAATAAAGCAAAAGTCAAGATTATAATGACCCATTATAGGGTATGGTCCGATTTATAATTATGAGGTATGGTCCATTATGAGTCGTATGATTCAGATTGTTTTATATTTGTCCGTGATTTAGTCATGTCCGAGTTAATTGTCAATATTCAGTGTCATTATATAAAATTATAGTGCCATTTTAAGGTTATTTGCCATTATATTTTGCTGCCATTGAGTTAAACTCACATGGTCAGTATGGCATCACTTGTAAAAAAGTGAGCCACTGGCTCCTCATGATAGAATCAAGTTAACATGTCTTATATACTGGTGAATTGGTATTTATTATTTATAGTGGTAGTAACACCACATACTCACCGATACTAAAATGATGTGCAGGTTCCTGTTATGGTAGTACATCAACTGCATTGAAATGGTTATCTCATCGTGTGAAAGTATTTTTAATGCTTTAATTTTAAAGGAAATGTTATTATTAAATTAAGAAAACTGATCCGTTTCGTCTATAAAAAAATTTCATCCGATCATCCTCTTCATCAACATCGCCGCCATTTTTATTTACATTTGTATACGTCATCACATAAAATTGAAACGTCATAAAAAGCAAACGATCTGATTTGTTGATATAAGAAATTGCCTGAACAGTTGCAGATATTTCGTGCAACCGTGATTTCTATATCGATTTTTCGAGCAATTTTTGGAGAAATTGCAGTTACAGTTTCGGTTACACTTACAGTTGCACTTATTTCCTCTCGTGTGATATAGGCTTTTAATTATCAAATTCATATAATTATGTCAAAACCGAAACACCGTGTGAAAATGGCCGAATCACAATAAATATAAAGTTCAGTAAACCAATATGAATATGTAATGCAATCGTCACAAGCTGCATGAAAAAGTGATAATTAAATTTCCAAATCGCGTGCAGTCATTCACAAACCTATAGAGGACGTTATTATTACGTGCTCTGAAGATTTCTTCAGTGTAATATGGTTGCATCCTGTGATCGGAAAAACTGCATTTTCTTTGCAGTTAACTACAACTATTTTTTTTTTTTTTTTTTAATGTTGCGACTAGAAGCTACTTTCGAAATGTAGTCACTACTTTGCTACTTATGGAAGACAAAAACTTAACTGGATATCTTAATTTTCACCAATATTCGAAATGATTTTGAATAAAAAATTGATTTGGTTAAATATGAGGAGATATTAAGAAGTCTTAATTCATGTTTACATGAAATTGTTTTTATTTTAAAGCATTTTTTACGAATTTGTTCCTTTAGTTTTCAAACTCTATGCTTTTTTCGACAGTGATTTAAGAAATACTTGGAAACTGTCAAAGGTCATTTAAGTTATAAAAGCTTTTTTTATATCCTCCAAGAAATAAAGTACAGAGCGAAAAGCAAAAACGGACCACCCTGAATAACTTCTGATCTAATGATCGGATCCCCACGTTCTCAATCTTAATGATTCGAGAAGATGACCACCAATATGCCAATTAATAAATGCAGTGGATAATTTAAGTCTCGAAATCAGACACAAAAACGTACTTTATAGTTCCTGCAAAATCAAATTTTGAAAAAGTGAGGTTTTTAAAATTTGATTTCTCAGGAACAACTAGGCCGATTACTCATCTATTTTTTTCGAAATTTTTTGAGTTTAAACTTGGTTTCTTTATTTAATAACGTTAAAAGAAGTTATCAAGGATCGCTACAAACTACATTTTTTTTTGTATCGTATCACTCACTGCAAAACTTCTTTTAAAAAACTGCACACGATACTACCAACTACGGAAGAAAGTAGCAAATACAGTAGTTTCGCTACTTGCAGCGCGCTACTGCCGACAACTGGTTACGTCCCTTTTTAATTACGGCAAGGCACTTAAATATCTTCATTTTAATTTACACGAAAATGAACATTAAAAAACTTATTTTACAGTAATAAGTATCCGTAATAGTATGCGATTACGAAATCGATAGTTCTCAGTTCACCGAAATGATATTAGAAGTTCGTCGATAAGGAAATCATTAATGAAAAATATGTTTTGAAATGTTGTTTGCGTTCAGTTAAAACAAAGATTTACGGATGTTCTAGATTGCTCTGTTCAGCTTTCTTCTTAGAGAAATTTTGCGACTATTAATGTTCAACTTCCTAGCCTCATAATTTTGAACCCAATCCAGAAGACAATGGAACTTCTGGATCAAGTATTGGGAGAAATTTGCCTTCGTGGAGGGATTTTTGAGGGAACTAACGAGCATTTGCGCTACGTGAAAGGTAAAGGAAGACCTTGAAAACCTCCCACGGTTAGCCTAACGGCAAAAGAATTCTAACCCACCATCCATCTACAAAAGTATGAATGTAATTTTAAGCTACGGGTGCGTAAATCAAGTTCGTCTCGTCAAACAACCACATTTAAATACTAATCTTCCCATCTAAATATTTCTTCTTGTCTTCAAATTATTTTCTTTAAAAATTATTCACTTAAATTTTTTTTTTTTTTTTGGCTTATACTAAATAAAAATAGTTCATACTTTTGATTTCATAATAGTAATATACGTTGATTTACATGGTATAAAAAATTTATACCTTAATTCAATTTCTTTTCATCCACAATTAAATAATAAAAATTAATAAATAAATATTAAAAAGTATTGTTTTTTGCATGAAATAATCTTTAGATAAATTAGTTTTATGAGTGGGTGCAATCTAATTAATGTTGTTAAATTAGTCTTTAAAGTATGACTAAAAACGCTAAAAGTGAAAATAATTTTTAGGAGACCAAAATTTCATCCGCTCTCCTAACTAAACTATTTGAGTAGTAATATCAATAATGAAGCATCTTAAGAAGGTTAGGAATTCAAATATGCAACAAAAAGAAAGTTATATGTGTAATCAGAGAAAGTACTTTTTTGTGTTCGATTTAGAGAAAATCCAATAATTCAGACAAAATTTTTTCAGGGTGATTTTTCTTGCGCACTTTACACATTTATTTTGTAAAAAAAAAAAAAAAACATGAATTTGTTATTTTTGTTTTATTTTGTGATTTTATTGCTATTTCTTATTTTTTACCTATTTTTTAATTCAGGTGGTCGCATTCAATTTTCTGGTAAAGAAGAGTTACAGGTCCTCCTTTGGCAAGAGAAATGTAACCTATCGCTACTAAGAATGAGGTAAAACAACTAAGGATACCATTTTGTGGGCTAATGAGAGAATAAAAGGGCTGGTTTACTCCTTTGAAGAGACTCGTACCTCTCCGAGCTTCTGATTTCAGTCAGTGACGTCACTGTGGCGAAAGCATCAACTTCTGGCTTTATAAAATAAATTGTTTCGCTTGTAACTAGCTTCTTTTTTAAACTTCTTTCAATACATTCATTGTTTTTTATGTTTTTTAAAAACTTTTTAGGTCATTTTCTTTATCTGTTTTCAAAAATTTAAAAGTAGTATTCAGAAAATCAGTTTGCTCGATAGCGACCTGCAAGAATTATTATAAAACACAAAGTGAGAAAGCGCAATTTTCTCTGTTTTATTTTAGAAAATACGAAGGTGACATCAAATGAAGTATAAAATATATTGGAAGAATTTATCCTTCTACATTATACTTCATGTTTTTTATTTAGACGTTTAAGGATAACTTTAAACAGAAAAGAAGAATCAGAATTTCTATAATTCTGATTGATCTTCAAAGAAGAAAGAAATCCTGATCGAGGAAAATAAAATCCTGAATTTAAAAAATAAAAGACATTAATGCTTATAAATTTTTCCACGATATATTTTAATGATATTATTGAAAATATTTATGCGTTTTAATTATAACGCCTTAATTTCCAATATTTATGAGGACGTGTATTATATGCATTTCTATATGCTCAAAAATTATTGTTTTAGTAGTTAGCATTTAATATTTTTGTTTCCAGGTGATAATATACAGAAATAAATTGTTCTTTTAATTATAAGTAAGCAAATAAATTAAAATGAGGCATAACAATTAATAAAATATATTATGACACTTTTATTAAATATGCACTAGTTGCATATTATTATCGAACAATAAGTAACTGTAAAAGTGTTCTTATATGCCCTTTTTTTACTTAACAGAAAGAGTTTAAAACTAAAATTAAAAAACGATGACAACCATTGCTGTATTTTTCTAACTCTAAATTTTTTTTATTATACTATAAGGAATACCAAGAAAATGTATGAATACTATATTTTTAAACAGAAATAATTCTTGACAGTGTCAAATTTGACAGCTAGTATCAGAAAAGTGTCGAACATTCAGCTCATTTCTTACTGAAAGCAGCAAATTTTTCATATCCTCTAGTTCTGATTTTTGAGATCTGTGTGCGGCGTGACGTCAGCTTTGAGTATGAAATGAACCAGCCCTTCTATATCCTCTTTTTAGCCCAAATTATTTTTACAAAAAGTAGCTCAAAACCGACATTTTCGGAAAAAATCTGAACTTCTTTTACAAATATGCGACTATTTTAAATTATATATTGCTGATCAACTATGGAGTAGTGTCTAGTCTTGTTATCGAATCAAAATCAAAATATCAGAAACAAAAAAAAACACAAACAAAAACGCGTGTAAATTGCCAAAGAGCAATAAATAAAAGCACAGGAAACCTATATGAATTTATAATGCAGCTGTCTGGAGCTGCATCAAAAAGTGAAAATTAATTTTCGTAATCGCGTGTCGTTATTCGCAACGCAGTGACAATATAGATGTCAAAATAGAATCTATTGTTTTTTGTTTTTTTTAAAGAAAGGAACAAATATATATGTCATTAAATATTAATATATATATATATATTTGTAAGAGAGAAATCTTAATAGTCTATTTAAACTTTACATCCCATAATTTTAGGAATCTAATTACTTCAAAAATTAAATTCATGCATCAAGTTTGTCAGAATATTATTACTCTACAATTTTAAATTCTTGTGTCGTAATGTAATATAAAAATATTGGAATTTGAAACCCCGTAAGGAAATGATCAGAAAAGGATCGTGATTGTACAGTTACTTATTAAGAGTGCCTGAGAATAATTATGTTACTGCAAAAGGCCGAAGTCTTGTAAATCTTAAGATTTATTGGTAAAACCTAGTATTTACGAAAGTAGCTTACTAAAAGCCCGAAGTTTGCTCTAATATAAAATTCGGACTTTCACCAAGCATTCTGATAAAACCTAAGATTTACCACCGCCTTCCAGCAAAAGCTCGAAACCAGTTATACCTAATGATAGAACTTTTCATTCGCAGATATATTATGTTCTGTTACGTTATAAGGGACCGCCACATCGTGGTGAATGAATTCACAAGCGCAACCCTCAACCTCAATGGGCAATATTGGGAACATCGGGAGCAATAGAAGAGGGCAAAATATTTATTTAATAATTATTAGAAAGAGAACAATCATCACCGTAAAATGTTTCGTTTTAGGGGATAAGGGAAATTTAAAAAGTTATAATTGGTCTGCTAATTAGGTTGAGGGAAAAAGTCCTACTCGCGAGATAGCAAAGGGAAAAACGTTAAAATGCTTAACACACACATAATACAGAACTTGAAAACCAAAATTGTAGATTAAAAGACAGGATGTGAGTATTAACGTGTGAGAAAGACCTCTTTGTCTAGAATAATAGTTTAAGAAAGAAATTTAGATAAATAAATAACATAAAGTGATTAATTGAAGCTCTTTATGTAGCACACACACCCATACATACTTACATACACAGCGAAAGAGGGTGAGATAGATACAGGACCAACATGAAGGAATTTATATTATTAGCCAGGAAATTAGCTGAATATAAAAAATATTAGCCAAATTTCAAAATTCTTAGTCAAAGGCATTACATAAAGCGAAATATTTTATAAAATGCAAATTCAAAGGAAGAGTCATTTTGCAGTTGAGAAGAAAATGAGCAATGAATGGTGGTGAAATGATAATAAAATGCAAGTAATAAAGAGGATAATTTTAAAATATCAAATATCACTGCAGTAAATGTAAATGGAAAGTTGACACATCCCGGTTTCCTTCGCTAGCTAGTTATCTTTAGTAAATTGAGTCTAATTCGATATTCAACCTAGAGCGAATATAGAACTTTTATTTTTAATAAAATAGACGTTTTATCAGTTAAACTCTCAGATCTGTTGTTATGACGCCAGCATTTATTTCACTCCCTCCCCCTCACTAACCCTGCACTCTGCAGAAACAAGAGAGGAGATCGAGTGAAGATAGACAGAACATAAAACTTCACATCATTCTGCAGAGAAGGATTACTGAACTTCAGGTAGATCAAATTTTTTTATTGCATGGACACGTTCTTTAAAAAAATCTTTCAAATTGTCACAACAGAACGTTTAAAGAAATCAGGAGGACTCGAGGTCTACAAACGCGATTAAATGCATCCTTTTGTTTGGAAGTTATTAAAAGGTGTAATGAAACTTTTCTGGTGTTGTTCTAGGTACTCCCACTCTGACGATGGTTCTTCAGTTTTTCTCTCTCTCCAAGGATACAGAATAAACAGGGATTGAGTGGTCAACACTCATCTCATATGCTTATCACGATGGATCTGGATATGTTCCGCCATACTTAGGTTAAAATATCTAATAACTAAAAATGAGTAACACTGTATGATATTATACTATAATTTATTTTGTATATGCTAAACCAGTGATGTAAGTAAAATATATTTTGTGTGGGCGTCATCTTTCACAACGAAAACAGGAATTTTTAGCAAGGTAGGGAAATATTAGGCTAAGCAATTAATCCTCTTCTGTGACATATTCTAAGTAATTCACAAGGATTTCAATTCTTTCACTACATATTTACACAGAGACTTAACACAAGGACAGGTACGAACCTATGTAAACTTATTATACATCAAAGTTACCAGATACACAAAACAAAAATATATGACGGGTACAATAAAATGCATAAACAAATAATAAATATTAGGTGAATAACAAAAGTAGACAAGAAAGAAATATATTTTAACTAATGCAATGTGCGATACGGCTCGGTACTTATTTAACCTCGTTAATTAACATTCTTACTTATGTAGAGAAACTTAACACCATTTTCGCTGGCCACATGTTATAAAGATTAGGTAACATATGGCTAAATTAGTTCTTGTAGACTCGACAATGAACATATAACAGGTTTGAGTGGCGATAAATGGTTAGAGGGTTCGAGTCTAACATTAGAAAGTGGTTTAAAAAGTTAGCAGTTACTAAAGCGAGCAGTTTAAAAAAGCGTTCAAAAGGACACTGAAGTCGAATACTGTTCAAATGTTAGCAAGCTCGAATAATATTGGGTTAGATTAATTACTAACGAAATGATAGTAGCTTCGGCAACCGTTAAATGGGTAATTGATTTAATGTATAAGTGGTCCAAATAATAGTGCGATAGAGCATTGCTTTGATATTAGGTATGAATAAAAGACTCCAGTTCATCAAAAGAAAATGATATAAAAAGCGATCACATGATAATAAGAACGAATAATGTTCGATTGATCACATGTGAACGGGGTAGAGTACCGATAAATAGTTTATTGGTTAGAGTTTAACAAATGAGAATGGTTAAAAAGTTAGTATTTGGAGTGACTTAGAAAATCATTAAAAATATGAAATACCAGATACAAGCAAATCAAATGATAACAGAATTAAATACTGTTGAATAATAGATTGTATCATTGATAATAGGGAACGAGTGATGCGCAAAGGTAAGTTAAAAACGTGCCAAATGATAGCATAATCATGTAATGTTCAAATAATAGTAAGATTGAAAACTGATCATGTGATAAAGGGTTCGATTATTGATCATATGAAAGCTGGTGTGAGTAACGATAAATAATTCAAGGTTAACAATTAAACGGTTTAGAAAAGTGCTCAAATTAAATGACCAAATGATGCGTTCAAATACTGATAATGAATGAGTGTGCTCTAGATTTTAAGAAATAATCATATAGTATCATACATATAATAGCCGGTCGCATTATTGATTAAATGATAGAGGGCTCATACATAATTTAATTATAATAGGTTCAAGCACCATTAAATGGGTAGCGCGTTCGAGTATAGTATTAAAGAAAAGAAAATTTCTTCAAATGATAAGCCGATCATTTGATATTTAAATGAGCGTGGGTACCATTATTGATCACGTGATAGCAAGTTAGATTCATCTTATTAGTTAGTAAACCCCAGTTTAACAAAAGAGAGGATTATACCAGATAAATGTAATAACAGAGAGATCGAGTAATATACCAAAGATAGTAAATTCGATTACAGATCAAATAATAGGTTTGTGTACTGTTGAAATGTTAGCGAAGTTAAACATTGATAAAATGTAGGGCTTATGGAACCGATACATACAGTGTCAGTTCAATTGCTAATATAAAGCGAGGATTTTGATCACAACTTGATCAGAATCAACTGTCATTTAATCGATTTCAGAACTGACTCAATAAATCGAACTCGCTCTATTTCAATAAGTTTTCGTATACTCACTCTCTTTTGATCACTATCTTACTGTCATTGGATTAATAATAGGACCTTTTATTTATTTTCGTCACTGGTTACTACAATAATTTGATCAAAATTCTACTATCAATTGATCAATGCTCGCAATACCATTATTTTAATCGCAACCTGAACCCGCTATCATTTGATTAACATTAGTGCTTACTATTATTTAAACACACCTGGATTTCACAATTGTACACTTTCTCAACTCTCTTCAGTTAAATACTCGAACTGACGAACTGCTTATCATTTGATTAATAATCGAACACTCTATTTTCCGTTAATCATTATAGAATATGCTCGAATCCGCTTAAGTTTGATCCGCATTACAAGAATTTATCTTATTATAGTTACTTGAATCCCTATCATTTAAGCAGTTTCGAACCCACGGTCATTAAATAAATAATGAAACCCCTGCTTTTACTGCTATCATTTGATTAATTTTAACAGAATCTCTCAAAGTATACATTCAGTGTCGTTTTATTAGAAAGGTTAATCATATTTTTTAATATTGGTTCCCAAATCTACTATTCTTAATCGTTTCTCGAACCTACTCTGTATTGATCAAACTCACGACTTGGAATCGACTATGAGTTTCTCGTTTACTTACTAGCATTAGATCAAAAATTAATCCTACTGTTTAGTTCGATACACGAATCCACTAAGATATGTACTTATTTGATTCGTTTGTAAACTAGCGTTAGAAATTTCTACCATTTGGGTAAATTTACGAACAGACAATTGTTTTTGTTCAGAATTTTAGCTCATTAATGCCACCCACTTTCTTTTGATCAATCACCATTTTTCGATATATGATCAAAAGATATCGCAACCGAGAACAGATTGAAAGAAATGGGTTAGAGTAATGATCAAATCATTGTGTGATCAATTTCTGGTTACGTAATAGGAGGTTCAATAATTGATCATATGATAGTGGGTTCCAGCATTGATGAAAAATTCGAGTAATGATTAAAAGAGAGAGGTAATGGACTAGAGTACTGATCTATTAAAAGCGAATTTGGAAACTAGGGGTTACGAGTATTGAGAGCGGATGAAAACTGTGTAGGTTCGAGTGCTAGTAAATAGATAGCGGGTGCATATAATGATTAAACAGTAGGTGAAAATACTTATCAAATGAAAGTTCGTTTGTGGCTTGATAAAAATTGCGACTTAATCAAATGATAGTGGGCTCCGGCCATATAAAAAAAAGGTTCGAAATGTGTTTAAATGAAAGAGGCTTCGATAACTGTTTAAAAGGCATAAAATGATAACAGAAGCAAGTTCCAATAACCAAAATGTGTATTCAACTATTGATCCAATGATAGCGGGTTCGATTATTGACCTAATAATAATGAATAAGAGTATCACTTTAAGGAAAGTCGGTTCGAGAATGAGTTAGGGTACCATTTGATAGGTGAAGGATTGAGTACCGGTCTAATAATAGCGAGTTCTATAACCGATTAAAAGTTATTAGACCGATTATCCATCAAATGATACTGCGTTCGAGTCTTAATAACAAAAGAGTGGAAATAAGAATTGATTAAATGGCTGCGTGTTCTAGTATCCGAACCAACAATTCTCTTTAGAGAATCTCGAACGAATAATCAAACCATTAGGAATTGAATCAATAAATGTTTACTGTACTCCAGTGATCAGCTTTCAAACCTTAAATCATATGATTAATACTCGAACCCACTATCATCTTATCAATTTCTGAACCGCCTTAACATTGCTCAAACAACCTATTATATATATGTCCTCTAATCTACATTTTATGCAAAGCCTCGTTAAACAGCTGTTCAAACCTGTTGTCTTTTCAACAGTATTTGAACCCACTACCTTTTAATTGGTACTCGATGATTTGATCCACAATCGAGTTTGCCATAATACAAGCTCGATCTCACTAACAAGAGAGTTTAGTTACAGAAGTGTTCAACTGATTTACTCACTCAAACGAATTATTCCAGAACCGATTTAAAGTAATAATGATCAGATCTCCCAGAGTTCATTTGCTGATCAAGTAAAAGGAGGCTCCAGAATCGAAAGTACAAATGTGGGTTCAATAATTTACGAAATGAAAGTGAGTTTCAGCATTGACAAAGGGCAGAGTTGGTTGGATCAGTGGTGTGTATTAGTATTAATTAAAAGAGAGTGTGTTAGAGAACAAATTGAAAGTTAAGTGACTTAAGTACCGATCAAATGATAAGTTCGACAACGCGAAAAATATTGGTTACAAGTATTGATAAAATTATATGGGATTTGAGAGGGATTAAAAAAAGTATGTTGGTTCGAGAGCTAATAAAAAGATAGTGAATTCAAATAAAAATTAAATGCCTGTAAGTGAAATACTGATATTGAGTCAGTTCTGAAATCGATTATATGACAGTTGATTCTGATCAAGTTGTGATCAAAATCCTCGCTTTATATTCGCAATTGAACTGACACTGTATATATCGGTTCCATAACCCCTACATTTTATCAATGTTTAACTTCGCTAACATTTCAACAGTACACAGTCCCGCAGTGGACTGATCGTTAAGACACGGTTCCCAGCAGGTCACCGAAGTCAAGCATCACTGGCTGCGGTCAGTGTGCGGGTGGGTCACCACTTGGATCAGTCTGCGTAGGGACCGAGGGTGTGCGGTATTGGTCCTCGTTAAACTGTCTACCGTAAAGTGCTCGACTTCGCGCGCAGGTCGTCGGGCTACCGAAGCGGGGGTGCCATCCCCTCCGCAGAGGATCAAAATTGTGATGGCATGTCTTCGGATCATCCTCCGGGATGTTTCCCAGACCGTCGCCAATAGCCCATTGTGCTGTTCTAGTGCGACGTAAATTAACAATCAACAGTACACAAACTTATTATTTGATCTGTAATCGAATTTACCATCTTTGGTATATTACTCGATTTCTCTGTTATTACATTTATCTGGTATAATCCTCTCTTTTGTTAAACTGGGGTTTACTAACTAATAAGATGAATCTAACTTGCTATCACGTGATCAATAATGGTACCCACGCTCATTTAAATATCAAATGATCAACTTATCATTTGAACAAATTTTCTTTTCTTTAATACTATACTCGAACGCGCTACCCATTTAATGGTGCTTGAACCTATTATAATTAAATTATGTATGAGCCCTCTATCATTTAATCAATAATGCGACCGGCTATTATATGTACGATACTATATGATTATTTCTTAAAATCTAGAGCACACTCATTCATTATCAGTATTTGAACGCATCATTTGGTCATTTAATTTGAGCACTTTTCTAAACCATTTAATTGTTAACCTTGAATTATTTATCGTTACTCACACCAGCTTTCATATGATCAATAATCGAACCCTTTATCATATGATCAGTTTTCAATCTTACTATTATTTGAACATTACTTGATTATACTATCATTTGGCACGTTTTTAACTTACCTTTGCGCATCACTCGTTCCCTATTATCAATGATACAATCTATTAATCAACAGTACTTAATTCTGTTATCATTTGATTTGCTTGTATCTGGTATTTCATATTTTTAATGATTTTCTAAGTCACTCCAAATACTAACTTTTTAACCATTCTCATTTGTTAAACTCTAACCAATAAACTATTTATCGGTACTCTACCCCGCTCACATGTGATCAATCGAACATTATTCGTTCTTATTATCATGTGATCGCTTTTTATATCATTTTCTTTTGATGAACTGGAGTCTTTTATTCATACCTAATATCAAAGCAATGCTCGATCGCACTATTATTTGGACCACTTATACATTAAATCAATTACCCATTTAACGGTTGCCGAAGCTACTATCATTTCGTTAGTAATTAATCTAATCCAATATTATTTAATCATTATTCGAGCTTGCTAACATTTGAACAGTATTCGACTTCAGTGTCCTTTTGAACGCTTTTTTAAACTGCTCGCTTTAGTAACTGCTAACTTTTTAAACCACTTTCTAATGTTAGACTCGAACCCTCTAACCATTTATCGCCACTCAAACCTGTTATATGTTCATTGTCGAGTCTACAAGAACTAATTTAGCCATATGTTACCTAATCTTTATAACATATGGCCAGCGAAAATGGTGTTAAGTTTCTCTACATAAGTAAGAATGTTAATTAACGAGGTTAAATAAGTACCGAGCCGTATCGCACATTGCATTAGTTAAAATATATTTCTTTCTTGTCTACTTTTGTTATTCACCTAATATTTATTATTTGTTTATGCATTTTATTGTACCCGTCATATATTTCTGTTTTGTGTATCTGGTAACTTTGATGTATAATAAGTTTACATAGGTTCGTGCATGTCCTTGTGTTAAGTCTCTGTGTAAATATGTATATGTCACAGAAGAGGATTAATTGCTTAGCCTAATATTTCCCTACCTTGCTAAAAATTCCTGTTTTCGTTGTGAAAGATGACGCCCACACAAAATATATTTTACTTACAACACTGGTTTAGCATATACAAAATAAATTATAGTATAATATCATACAGTGTTACTCATTTTTAGTTATTAGATATTTTAACCTAAGTATGGCGGAACATATCCAGATCCATCGTGATAAGCATATGAGATGAGTGTTGACCACTCAATTCCTGTTTATTCTGTATCCTTGGAGAGAGAAAAAAACTGAAGAACCATCGTCAGAGTGGGAGTACCTAGAACAACACGAGAAAAGTTTCATTGCACCTTTTAAGAACTTCCAAACAAAAGGATGCATTTAATCGCGTTTGTAGACCTCGAGTCCTCCTGATTTCCTTAAACGTTCTGTTGTGACAATTTGAAAGATTTTTTTAAAGAACGTGTCCATGCAATAAAAAATTTGATCTACCTGAAGTTCAGTAATCCTTCTCTGCAGAACGATGTGAAGTTTTATGTTCTGTCTATCTTCACTCGATCTCCTCTCTTGTTTCTGCAGAGTGCAGGGTTAGTGAGGGGGAGGGAGTGAAATAAATGCTGGCGTCATAACAACAGATCTGAGAGTTTAACTGATAAAACGTCTATTTTATTAAAAATAAAAGTTCTATATTCGCTCTAGGTTGAATATCGAATTAGACTCAATTTACTAAAGATAACTAGTTAGCGAAGGAAACCGGGATGTGTCAACTTTCCATTTACATTTACTGCAGTGATATTTGATATTTTAAAATTATCCTCTTTATTACTTGCATTTTATTATCATTTCACCACCATTCATTGCTCATTTTCTTCTCAACTGCAAAATGACTCTTCCTTTGAATTTGCATTTTATAAAATATTTCGCTTTATGTAATGCCTTTGACTAAGAATTTTGAAATTTGGCTAATATTTTTTATATTCAGCTAATTTCCTGGCTAATAATTTAAATTCCTTCATGTTGGTCCTGTATCTATCTCACCCTCTTTCGCTGTGTATGTAAGTATGTATGGGTGTGTGTGCTACATAAAGAGCTTCAATTAATCACTTTATGTTATTTATTTATCTAAATTTCTTTCTTAAACTATTATTCTAGACAAAAAGGTCTTTCTCACACGTTAATACTCACATCCTGTCTTTTAATCTACAATTTTGGTTTTCAAGTTCTGTATTATGTGTGTGTTAAGCATTTTAACGTTTTTCCCTTTGCTATCTCGCGAGTAGGACTTTTTCCCTCAACCTAATTAGCAGACCAATTATAACTTTTTAAATTTCCCTTATCCCCTAAAACGAAACATTTTATGGAGATGATTGTTCTCCTTCTAATAATTATTAAATAAATATTTTGCCCTCTTCTATTGCTCCCGATGTTCCCAATATTGCCCATTGAGGTTGAGGGTTGCGCTTGTGAATTCATTCACCACGATGTGGCGGTCCCTTATAACGTAACAGAACATAATATATCTGCGAATGAAAAGTTCTATCATTAGGTATAACTGGTTTCGAGCTTTTGCTGGAAGGCGGTGGTAAATCTTAGGTTTTATCAGAATGCTTGGTGAAAGTCCGAATTTTATATTAGAGCAAACTTCGGGCTTTTAGTAAGCTACTTTCGTAAATACTAGGTTTTACCAATAAATCTTAAGATTTACAAGACTTCGGCCTTTTGCAGTAACATAATTATTCTCAGGCACTCTTAATAAGTAACTGTACAATCACGATCCTTTTCTGATCATTTCCTTACGGGGTTTCAAATTCCAATATTTTTATATTACATTACGACACAAGAATTTAAAATTGTAGAGTAATAATATTCTGACAAACTTGATGCATGAATTTAATTTTTGAAGTAATTAGATTTCTAAAATTATGGGATGTAAAGTTTAAATAGACTATTAAGATTTCTCTCTTACAAATATATATATATATATTAATATTTAATGACATATATATTTGTTCCTTTCTTTAAAAAAAACAAAAGATTCTATTTTGACATCTATATTGTCACTGCGTTGCGAATAACGACACGCGATTACGAAAATTAATTTTCACTTTTTGATGCAGCTCCAGACAGCTGCATTATAAATTCATATAGGTTTCCTGTGCTTTTATTTATTGCTCTTTGGCAATTTACACGCGTTTTTGTTTGTGTTTTTTTTTGTTTCTGATATTTTGATTTTGATTCGATAACAAGACTAGACACTACTCCATAGTTGATCAGCAATATATAATTTAAAATAGTCGCATATTTGTAAAAGAAGTTCAGATTTTTTCCGAAAATGTCGGTTTTGAGCTACTTTTTGTAAAAATAATTTGGGCTAAAAAGAGGATATAGAAGGGCTGGTTCATTTCATACTCAAAGCTGACGTCACGCCGCACACAGATCTCAAAAATCAGAACTAGAGGATATGAAAAATTTGCTGCTTTCAGTAAGAAATGAGCTGAATGTTCGACACTTTTCTGATACTAGCTGTCAAATTTGACACTGTCAAAAATTATTTCTGTTTAAAAATATAGTATTCATACATTTTCTTGGTATTCCTTATAGTATAATAAAAAAAATTTAGAGTTAGAAAAATACAGCAATGGTTGTCATCGTTTTTTAATTTTAGTTTTAAACTCTTTCTGTTAAGTAAAAAAAGGGCATATAAGAACACTTTTACAGTTACTTATTGTTCGATAATAATATGCAACTAGTGCATATTTAATAAAAGTGTCATAATATATTTTATTAATTGTTATGCCTCATTTTAATTTATTTGCTTACTTATAATTAAAAGAACAATTTATTTCTGTATATTATCACCTGGAAACAAAAATATTAAATGCTAACTACTAAAACAATAATTTTTGAGCATATAGAAATGCATATAATACACGTCCTCATAAATATTGGAAATTAAGGCGTTATAATTAAAACGCATAAATATTTTCAATAATATCATTAAAATATATCGTGGAAAAATTTATAAGCATTAATGTCTTTTATTTTTTAAATTCAGGATTTTATTTTCCTCGATCAGGATTTCTTTCTTCTTTGAAGATCAATCAGAATTATAGAAATTCTGATTCTTCTTTTCTGTTTAAAGTTATCCTTAAACGTCTAAATAAAAAACATGAAGTATAATGTAGAAGGATAAATTCTTCCAATATATTTTATACTTCATTTGATGTCACCTTCGTATTTTCTAAAATAAAACAGAGAAAATTGCGCTTTCTCACTTTGTGTTTTATAATAATTCTTGCAGGTCGCTATCGAGCAAGCTGATTTTCTGAATACTACTTTTAAATTTTTGAAAACAGATAAAGAAAATCACCTAAAAAGTTTTTAAAAAACATAAAAAACAATGAATGTATTGAAAGAAGTTTAAAAAAGATGCTAGTTACAAGCGAAACAATTTATTTTATAAAGCCAGAAGTTGATGCTTTCGCCACAGTGACGTCACTGACTGAAATCAAAAGCTCGGAGAGGTACGAGTCTCTTCAAAGGAGTAAACCAGCCCTTTTATTCTCTCATTAGCCCACAAAATGGTATCCTTAGTTGTTTTACCTCATTCTTAGTAGCGATAGGTTACATTTCTCTTGCCAAAGGAGGACCTGTAACTCTTCTTTACCAGAAAATTGAATGCGACCACCTGAATTAAAAAATAGGTAAAAAATAAGAAATAGCAATAAAATCACAAAATAAAACAAAAATAACAAATTCATGTTTTTTTTTCTTTTTTTTACAAAATAAATGTGTAAAGTGCGCAAGAAAAATCACCCTGAAAAAATTTTGTCTGAATTATTGGATTTTCTCTAAATCGAACACAAAAACGTACTTTCTCTGACTACACATATAACTTTCTTTTTGTTGCATATTTGAATTCCTAACCTTCTTAAGATGCTTCATTATTGATATTACTACTCAAATAGTTTAGTTAGGAGAGCGGATGAAATTTTGGTCGCCTAAAAATTATTTTCACTTTTAGCGTTTTTAGTCATACTTTAAAGACTAATTTAACAACATTAATTAGATTGCACCCACTCATAAAACTAATTTATCTAAAGATTATTTCATGCAAAAAACAATACTTTTTAATATTTATTTATTAATTTTTATTATTTAATTGTGGATGAAAAGAAATTGAATTAAGGTATAAATTTTTTATACCATGTAAATCAACGTATATTACTATTATGAAATCAAAAGTATGAACTATTTTTATTTAGTATAAGCCAAAAAAAAAAAAAAAATTTAAGTGAATAATTTTTAAAGAAAATAATTTGAAGACAAGAAGAAATATTTAGATGGGAAGATTAGTATTTAAATGTGGTTGTTTGACGAGACGAACTTGATTTACGCACCCGTAGCTTAAAATTACATTCATACTTTTGTAGATGGATGGTGGGTTAGAATTCTTTTGCCGTTAGGCTAACCGTGGGAGGTTTTCAAGGTCTTCCTTTACCTTTCACGTAGCGCAAATGCTCGTTAGTTCCCTCAAAAATCCCTCCACGAAGGCAAATTTCTCCCAATACTTGATCCAGAAGTTCCATTGTCTTCTGGATTGGGTTCAAAATTATGAGGCTAGGAAGTTGAACATTAATAGTCGCAAAATTTCTCTAAGAAGAAAGCTGAACAGAGCAATCTAGAACATCCGTAAATCTTTGTTTTAAC
Organism: Parasteatoda tepidariorum; assembly: GCF_982258835.1. NCBI lineage: Eukaryota > Metazoa > Arthropoda > Arachnida > Araneae > Theridiidae > Parasteatoda > Parasteatoda tepidariorum. The sequence continues at coordinate 120,605,845 of NC_141755.1, read as the reverse complement.
TGAACGCAAACAACATTTCAAAACATATTTTTCATTAATGATTTCCTTATCGACGAACTTCTAATATCATTTCGGTGAACTGAGAACTATCGATTTCGTAATCGCATACTATTACGGATACTTATTACTGTAAAATAAGTTTTTTAATGTTCATTTTCGTGTAAATTAAAATGAAGATATTTAAGTGCCTTGCCGTAATTAAAAAGGGACGTAACCAGTTGTCGGCAGTAGCGCGCTGCAAGTAGCGAAACTACTGTATTTGCTACTTTCTTCCGTAGTTGGTAGTATCGTGTGCAGTTTTTTAAAAGAAGTTTTGCAGTGAGTGGTACGATAAAAAAAAATGTAGTTTGTAGCGATCCTTGATAACTTCTTTTAACGTTATTAAATAAAGAAACCAAGTTTAAACTAAAAAAATTTCGAAAAAAATAGATGAGTAATCGGCCTAGTTGTTCCTGAGAAATCAAATTTTAAAAACCTCACTTTTTCAAAATTTGATTTTGCAGGAACTATAAAGTACGTTTTTGTGTCTGATTTCGAGACTTAAATTATCCACTGCATTTATTAATTGGCATATTGGTGGTCATCTTCTCAAATCATTAAGGTTGAGAACGTGGGGATCCGATCATTAGATCAGAAGTTATTCAGGGTGGTCCGTTTTTGCTTTTCGCTCTGTACTTTATTTCTTGGAGGATATAAAAAAAGCTTTTATAACTTAAATGACCTTTGACAGTTTCCAAGTATTTCTTAAATCACTGTCGAAAAAAGCATAGAGTTTGAAAACTAAAGGAACAAATTCGTAAAAAATGCTTTAAAATAAAAACAATTTCATGTAAACATGAATTAAGACTTCTTAATATCTCCTCATATTTAACCAAATCAATTTTTTATTCAAAATCATTTCTAATATTGGTGAAAATTAAGATATCCAGTTAAGTTTTTGTCTTCCATAAGTAGCAAAGTAGTGACTACATTTCGAAAGTAGCTTCTAGTCGCAACATTAAAAAAAAAAAAAAAAATAGTTGTAGTTAACTGCAAAGAAAATGCAGTTTTTCCGATCACAGGATGCAACCATATTACACTGAAGAAATCTTCAGAGCACGTAATAATAACGTCCTCTATAGGTTTGTGAATGACTGCACGCGATTTGGAAATTTAATTATCACTTTTTCATGCAGCTTGTGACGATTGCATTACATATTCATATTGGTTTACTGAACTTTATATTTATTGTGATTCGGCCATTTTCACACGGTGTTTCGGTTTTGACATAATTATTTGAATTTGATAATTAAAAGCCTATATCACACGAGAGGAAATAAGTGCAACTGTAAGTGTAACCGAAACTGTAACTGCAATTTCTCCAAAAATTGCTCGAAAAATCGATATAGAAATCACGGTTGCACGAAATATCTGCAACTGTTCAGGCAATTTCTTATATCAACAAATCAGATCGTTTGCTTTTTATGACGTTTCAATTTTATGTGATGACGTATACAAATGTAAATAAAAATGGCGGCGATGTTGATGAAGAGGATGATCGGATGAAATTTTTTTATAGACGAAACGGATCAGTTTTCTTAATTTAATAATAACATTTCCTTTAAAATTAAAGCATTAAAAATACTTTCACACGATGAGATAACCATTTCAATGCAGTTGATGTACTACCATAACAGGAACCTGCACATCATTTTAGTATCGGTGAGTATGTGGTGTTACTACCACTATAAATAATAAATACCAATTCACCAGTATATAAGACATGTTAACTTGATTCTATCATGAGGAGCCAGTGGCTCACTTTTTTACAAGTGATGCCATACTGACCATGTGAGTTTAACTCAATGGCAGCAAAATATAATGGCAAATAACCTTAAAATGGCACTATAATTTTATATAATGACACTGAATATTGACAATTAACTCGGACATGACTAAATCACGGACAAATATAAAACAATCTGAATCATACGACTCATAATGGACCATACCTCATAATTATAAATCGGACCATACCCTATAATGGGTCATTATAATCTTGACTTTTGCTTTATTGGCGAGCAATCTAACAGACTCCTAATCAGGAGTCAATAATAATCTCCACTTTTTCTTTACAGGACTTTCTTATTTCTAATTGCATATTTATGTATTATCATGTATATTTCTACTTTATTTTATTTTACTATGTTAATATTTACTAATATCTCATAATTATACTATTAAATCATCTTTATGATTATACCTGAGCAATGGCTCATACTAATTTTCTAATTTCAATTCTAGGAACAAAGACTTCAAGGTTACACCAGAAGGATCTGCAACACATGATGAAGAGGTAAAGGGCCCTATGGCCTCAGGCACCTCGGCCAAACTACAGGATTAGGATTCTATCATGAGGTACCTTTTGATAGATGAAAGTTGACATAGTCGATAATTAATTCCCCCACATTGGTGACCTACGGACGTGATAAGAAATTGTCAATATTGATGGATGAATTCACATTAAACAGTTGATATGCTTAAAAAAAAAAATCCGGTGAAGTAAATAAAGTCTCCCGGTTAATAAATAATAATGAGCGAAATGCTAGAAAAAAAATAATAATAGCGAAAAGCTATAAAAAAATGATGGGAAAAAATAGCGAAAAAGCTATTAAAAAAAAAAAAAATAACGAGCGAAATACTTGGAAGAAAAAAAAATATATATATATAATGAGCAAAAATTTAAGTTAATAAATAAAACAGCATTAATCAACTACTGGTATCTGTTCATCGAATTCTATCACAGATAAAATTCTGGAAGGGGAGTAATGTGGTGTAACTACCACTATAAATAATAAATACCAATTCACTAGTATATAAGACATGTTAACTTGATTCTATCATGAGGTACCTTTTGATAGATGAAGGTTGACATAGTCGATTTGTAATTTCCCCACAAGTATAGTACACTATTTTCTAGATAAATTTTCTTTTAAAATATTTATTTATTTTAAGCTAAAAAAGTTAAAACTTATTATAATTTGTTCCGATCAAAGTTTTAATTACTTTAAATAGAAATAATTTCTATTTTTAAATATGTAAAGATTTATGCTGGCGAAAAGCTTTACTTTGAAATATTCGCCAAGCAACTCGCCAAACTTTGTTGCATTATTATAACGTAAAATATAATAATGATTATATTTCTTTATTTTTTAATTTTAATCTTTATTTCTGTTGATTGTAAAAGCATGTGTCCGATTATTTGAAGTTTTTTTATTATTATAATTATTTGTGAAATAATTATTTTATTCTTCTCTAAGAATTCTTTTAATTTTTGAAAATCTCATTTTAAAACAAGTTAGAAAATATGTGTGGTAAATATTTACCTTGTCTCTCACAAAGTTACCCCATTTTCCAGTAATTATTAAAAAGTATTAAAAAAAAGATAGGGTATTATATATAAGAAGTAATTATTAAAAATGCAAATTCCCAATCTCCTTGTCTGTTTCTACATTCATCCCCTTTATTTATTTATTTTTTTTTGGTGTATGATGATTTGCATAATATTTTGTTTATAATTATTCAAAGTTAACTAATGATACTTTACTTTTTATTTATACTTCACATTTATCTTCTGATACTTAACTTTTCTACAATGACAGTAAGTATATAAGTGTACCTTACTAATTTTTCAATATACTTACATTTTTAATAGTCTTCGTTTATAAATACAATTTATTTTTCTTAAAACACATTTCAATCCAAACATAAGAACTACAAAACCAAATATACCTGCCATCTTTCATTAGTGTATAGAATAATCTTAGAACTATAATCAAAATATCTGTCAAACTTAAAGTAAGTTTAAAAGGGATACCTAAGGACTGAAATGATTTCAAATTAATGGTATTTACTCTCCCTTATTCTAATAATGTGTTGGTAAAATTTTATCATGAAAGTGTTTTCTTTCTTTTATTTCAGATACTTCGTATAATCCTGTAAGGTTTGTCTGGTGAAGAAGGAAAGAGATGTAATACTGTTTTTATGAAAAAAATTAAAAAACAAGAAATGAAAATGAATAATGTTCTAATTGTTTCACTTGACAATAAAAGTTTTATTTTTTAAATTGATTCTTGTATTATTTAAAAGCAAAACAAAACTCGTAAGAGGCTATAACAAAATAATATGATACATAAAAAGTATGTTCTTAATAAAATATTGTTTTTTTCTTAGTTATTAATAAATTTTAATTTATATACTATAAATTACGATAAATTTGTTCTAAAATAAATCCTATAATTCTTAATTAAATTATTTTATACCAATAATGAATGTTTTAAATTTTACAATAATAATTTGTAAGTATGACATTGAAAATCCTCTTATATTTAAAAAACAATTTTACTAAGAAATTAGAAAAAATAATTTTCATAAAAGTGATATTCCTGATATGCAATGTGTAAATGAATAAAATTGATGATCCCTTAATGCAATGTAAATTAATTTGATGACAATAAAATTCTGAGACATTGTAGTATAGATAAGTCTGACATTATTTATTATGCATTTTTTAGACTAAATTTTAAAAAAATAGAATTGATTTGATAGATCTAATAGTTTTGATGTTATGAATATTTTATGAGTAAAAGGTAAGTCAAAAATTGTATATTTCATACATTGAACCCTCATTTCTTCTAAAGAATTATTTCAAAGGACTGTTTTTTTGAATTAAGCTTAAAAAATTAAATTTGTAGAAATGACTTACTTGCTTAGATAGCAATGTCAGTTGCATAAAGTGGTATAAGTCATAAAATTGTCCTTTCTACACATTAAACTTTTATAAATTTTCGAATTGCTAAACTATTAAATCAGACAACGTGGTTTTATACTCATTCAATTTAGCATATACACAGATAATGATACCCCACTAGCATTCACAGATAATGATACCTAACTAGCATGTTAGATAGTAAATATATATATAAATATACTATGCTTTTACAGGGTGCGGAGCCAAATCTTTCAACAAAAAATAAGCAACTTTTAAAAACATTTTAGGCACTCAAAAAATAATTTTAAGCACTATGTAAATTGAAAAAATGCAGAATAATTTTCAAAGACTTTACATGATCATGATAAAATAACTAGAATTCGAAAAAGAACTCTTTTCTTGATTATATTAGCCATTAAAAAATGATCAAGAGATTTTTCGGTTCGATTTCAGAGGGTGGAAAATGAAGTCTGAAATTGAGAATATCTTGCAAAATGCAGCAAAGTTGCACATGAGAGAGTAAGAATCTCACCGAACCTAGCTCACTAGACGCACATGCGGACTTGCAAGTATTTCACCAAACCTGTAAAATGATTGGCGCTTTCATACACTATGAATTGACGGTACGCTGAAATTGCTCGTGGTTGAATGAATTCTGAAAACGTGAAATAGAAGAATGTGAAAAGCACGTTTTTACATAATACGTGGCGAAAATCGACATTCCCTTTCAAAAATCTCATTTTCGAAAAGGGAAAATAAAGCACTTTTTAAAAAAGCTACGCACCATGTTTACCTTAGTCACTCAAATCAAGATAAAAAAAATCGTCAAGATTCTAGATAGTATTTAAGTCCATCCCCCGTTCACCCCCTTATCCTTTTAGGGATGCAACATGAAATTCATTGATATCTTAACATCATCTTATATTATGAGATAGAAATCATAAACCTTTTTATACTATGCTACTTCACTTAAGAAGCACTTTTTAAAAACGCTAATCACTTTTTAAAAACGCTGCACATCATGTTTTATACATTAGTCACTCAAATCAACGCAAAAAAAATCGTCAAAATTCTAGATAGTATTTAAGTCTTTAGGGACGCAGCATGAAATTCAATGATATGTTAATATCATCTCATATTATGAGGTAGAAATCATAATCCTTTTTATAATATGCTACTTCACTAACGGGGAAATAAAGTTTTCAGAATTTTTATTTGCTGCTGAAAAAAAGACAACACAAATACAAATGTAAAAAATTTAATCAAAATCAATCAATATTCTACAGCGTCTGTGATTTCTTTTTCCTCCCTTTACGAACATCGTTGAGAAACTATGATATAATAGAATCATATGATAAAATAAAATATGAGCCAAAAGTAAAGATAAATAACAAAATATGGTAACCCAATTACATGCAACTGTTCAGGCAATTAAGCAACCGTTTCGGCAACTCCGAACGGAGGAATTGTGCTTAGAGTTGCAGATAGAGTTGAAGTTACACTTACGGTTGCACTTATTTTTCTCTCGTGTGATAGAGGCATTAGATTTGACACTACTCGATAGTTCAGCAACAATATACTTTTTAAATAGTCAGATATTTGTAAAATAAGACTAATTTTTTCCGAAATTGCCAACTTCTTAGCTATTTCTTGAAATAAAAAAAAATAGTAGCCTTAGTTACTTCACCTCGATCTTAGTTGCAAATAGCCACATTTCACTTGCCAGTGGAGGGACCAGTAACTCTTCTTTTTTTCAGAAAATCAATGATGACCACCTGAAATTAATTAAGAATAGGAGAAAAATAAGAAATAATAAACAAATCACAAAATAAAATAGAAACTAATCAATAAATTCACGACTTTCATGTTTTACAAGATAAATGTGTGCAATGCGCAATATATATATATATATATATACACACACATATATATATATATATATATTAATTATTTTTTTAATTAACTTGACATTTTTGTTAATACAAATTGTTTTTTTTTTAAAATTCTATTACGAAATAGCATTTGTCTTGTGCTCAAAATTGTTTATTGAAATTTCCTTTAGTGGGAAGGGGGTTTGCATTTTAGAAATGAAAATGCTTATCTCTTACTTATTTGCTTATTGACTCAAAAAAATTTTCTCTTTTGTGCAATGTTTTTATTGCTTTTAGTTATCTGAGTAACAGTTTAACAAAAGCAAATTACTTAAAAATCTATAGCTTATTTTTATTCTTTTTTACTCTCTTATTTTTCCAGTTAGTTGAAGGCAACAATATAAAATTTAAAAAATAATAATGCCAAGACAAAAACTTAAAAAAATTTTTTTTGATCAACCTTTTGGTAAATAAATTTTAAGTATTCATAAGTCAGTTTAAGCTCTTCATTATTACTTTTGTTCACATATGTCGACCTTCGCTTTTTAGATTCTAGAAAAACAGTATAATAAAATTCATAGCCTCACTGAAACATTCTTGAACTTTCAAGCTTTCCAGGATTTCCATACAGCGAAATTATTACTTGCAATGTAATATTCTATGCAAAATCTTAATTATCAGATGATACTATACAGCTTTATTGTTTTTACGCGATTTGCACTTGTTTTCGATCGTGTATCAATTGGTTAAATTAGACGATATATAATATAAATTTAATGATTGGATAAATTAGACGATATATTATACAAATATAGAATATTTATTACATTATATTAGCATTGTATAATAATTAGACCAAATTATTAGATACACTGTAGCGTTCTTATAATTGCATGTTTTGCACGAGTACATATGCAATACTTTCAAATTTAAACATAAATGTAATGGGTTTCTATGGAGATTTTTTATATACTTCCCATTCGTATTTATTTTTAACATATTGCATTACAATGTTAACCAATTAATACACAAACTTAAACAAGCGTAAACCGGTTACAGCCGCGTTAAAGTTGCAAAGTATCACCTGATAATTAAGATTTTATGTAGAATCTTACAGTGCGTCTAATAATTTGAGCAGAGATTGTTGATTCAGAACATTTAAAGTATTTGGTAAAATTCCACATAAAAAGAGTGATTTTTAATAAAAGGCCACTAAAAGCATGTGCGCGAAAACTTAAAAAAGCAGTTTTAAATATTATAAAATGAGATAATTCTAAAAACAATTATTGTTCTTTTGACTTAGTAGTTCTGTTATCTTTATGAAGCTTTTAAATTTATATTTATCTGACATTTAAAAATAGTATCAACAGGAATATGCATTGTGTACGTTGGTGGGTATGGCGACATAGATTTAATCACTTTAACTTTTTGAATAATTTTGAAATGCAATCCCCCAGTTTTAAATATTTCTATTATAATTGATGTTAGATTCTTTACAGTGATTATTGATTTTGTATAATTAAAATAGTTTTGAAACTGAGATTTGATGCAGCATTGCATTACACTTAAATATAAAACTCCGCATTTAAAAAAAAAAATTAAATAACATTCAACACTAGAAAAATTTATCGTCTTTTACTTAGTCAAAACTTGAATTCTGTATATGTGTACCGAAAATTATTAGTCCCCTGGCAAAATAATTCATATTTTGTTTTTCTTATTATGTCTTACGGCCTGTGTCATAGTTTTAATGTCCGTTTATCTGTTTCTTACATTATATTTGTATGTTACTGTGAATGCCCCAAATCAGTGGTTGTTGACTTCCACCGGTGAATGTTGACAATCACATCGTAGCTTTGGTAAATGTGCAAAATATCAAGTTAAGTGCCCTTGCCCGGTATGCCCTACATCAATGTTTTTTAAAGCTCTAGAGCCACTGCCCTCTTTGCATTTAACCGGTAATCCCAACTCTGATATTTCTCCTAAGCTATCTTCAGCAGATATAAGAATATCGAATAAATACAACTACATCAACGAATAAATTAACAACAAATCGGATATAACAAATATTTCGGACATTCACCAGTGAGGATCGACATTATAAATAAGTTAAAATAGAAAAAATAAGTGTATATATATATATACATACAGGGTGATTCTAAAAAGATGGGCTAAATTTTAGGAAGTGATAGTACACATCCAAGCAAACAATTTTTATTAAGGAATGCGTGGTCGAAAACAAAACCAAAAACTGCTAGAGGGCGTCAGAGTGTATGTTCTTATATGAGGCAAAAACACACAAAGAACGATGAAGTTAAGTTATAAAAGTAAATTTAATGGCATGTGCTTACAATAAGTGTTCAAAACAGTGGCCGGCAGCGGCTAGGCTGGCACAACGGCGAAGAAAAGATAGGCGAACTTTCCCTGCAGCGGCCGAAAGCTTGGCGACAAATAACGTAACAGTAACTCTCAATAGGAATGGAGCTTTCTCATTTGCATCAAACAACTTTCCAAATGCGCCAGAACCTTCGGGTTTTGTTTTCGACCATGCATTCTTTGATAAAAATTTTGCCCATCTTTTTAGAATCACACTGTATGTATATAAATACGATATAAATATATATATATATATATATATATATATATATATATATATATATATATATATATATATATATATATATATATAAATAAATAAATACAAGAAAACACTAAGAAAGTTAAAAAAACAAAAAAAAAACAATAAGTATCATTTATTGCGCTTAAGCTGCAAGTAAACAGCACTCATTAGATAAGTTCAAAATGAAGAATAAAACAAAGAAAAATTATAGACATATGAAAAAAAGGGGGTGGGAAATAATAAGTAAAAAAATAACAAACAACATATTATTAAAAAAAAAAAAATATTATGAAATTTTAATTAAAAAACCGGAAAAAAAAAAGAATTTTTATAAAATAACTACAGAAATAACTACAGAAGAAAAAAATTTTTTTATAAAATAACTACATAAAAATAGTACTATTTTTATGTAGTTATTTTATAAAAATTTTTTTGAGTGCTCCTCACACTATTGTATTAATATATTTTGCTTTGGCTTTATTGATACAATATCAGAAAGCACTCTGTTTTGCGGATATAATCATGTGGGCTGAAGAAAAGATTATATATTTTTTTTTCCGGTTTTTTAATTAAAATTTCATAATTTTTTTTTTTTAAATAATATGTTGTTTGTTATTTTTTTACTTATTATTTCCCACCCCCTTTTTTTCATATGTCTATAATTTTTCTTTGTTTTATTCTTCATTTTGAACTTATATACATATATATATATACATATATACATATATATACATATATATATATATACATATATATACATATATATATATATACATATCATAATAAATAAAAACAGAAAAACACGAAGAAAATTAAGAAAAAATATCAAATAGATTTTCTTTACCTTTAGGTATGCTAACAGAATGGAAATGGGGTGTTTATAATTACTTTAAAAAATTTGTTTTCAATAATAAGGACAATTTAAATGACAGTAACAATTCAACAAATTTTTCCAAAATTGTTTAATCTATTAAGCAACTTCAAAAAAATTTTGTAATTATTCCCATAGACAAATAACAATAATTATGCAATCTTCTGTAAAAAATTCTATGTTGAACTTTTAAATACGGAATTTAAAAAAAAGTAAAAATTTTAAACTTAGTAATTTAAACAATATTGTCGTTAAAAAAATTTTAGCTTTATATAAGAGATTAAAAATTAAAATTAGCAATATACAATTTCCTAACTTAATTATCAGTCCTAAATATACATACATACATATATATATATACACACAACTTATTTTTTCTCCAAATGTCTATATTACAAAAAAAAAAAATTTTTTTTTCTTCTCTTAACTACAACATTTACCATACAGTAGCTCGTTAATCAAGTAAGGAGGTTTTGTCCACCAAGCCCTCCCCAAAGCTATGCGCTGCTTACGGTAGTAAAATCGAAATTAAATAAATGTAAAATATTTTTTTATATTCCTTTATACTTCAGTTGTCAAGAGGTTAAGAAAGAGATGGGTATTATTGATATCTTTCGGAAATTACTCACAAAATTGTTAAAAATTAAAATATATCATTGTTGAGTTAAAAAAAACTTCTATAATAAACTAGCACTATCTGAATTTATTGTATAAAAATTTTAAAAAATCATCATCAAAAGCAGCTTTTCATATAATAATAATATTTAAACTATTTTTCTACTTCAAAAGCAAAGTCATAAAACGAATTATTAATGTTTCTTGTTTTTTTTCCTTCCTTGCTAACAATTCACCTGTTGCTGTATGGTTTCCTAACATACTTATGAATACTAATTATTTTTTAAAAGCATAATTGATGTTTCTGCAACTGTTTTGATTGCATGTCTTTCATTTCAATTTAACTCATTAGTAGTTAGGCCATTTGACAGACTTACAAGTCTGACTCTAAGGTCTGAAAGTTATAATTATGTTTTTAAGAGTTGTGAATCTTTAATAGTAATTATTTTTATTTTATAGTAATTATATTTATTTTTTTCAGCAAGATTTTTTGATTGCCATTAAAAGATGGCCATAAAAGATGGAGGAATTGGGGTGGGTCAGCAAACAGGAGGTTGAGTCTACTGGTTAATAGTTCAGGTTCACACTTATAGATTAATGGGTAGGGGGCTGGGGTAGCTCGGTTGGTAGGGCACTGGGCCCATGTCCAAGAGGTCGTGTCCGAAGACTCTAGGTATATTAAAAGGTGACTGGTGCACGTTAAATCTGTCAAGTCACAAAGTCATCCATGTTCCCATACGCGCAGTTACGCCCATTACGTCTAATGCAAAGTTCGATGCACTGACCAGGTTTCATTTGAATGACCCTCTTACTTCAATTTATACTTTTTTCCACATGCTTTGAAAAGATAAATTATCAGCATAATTTGCAAATATAAACACTTTTCTTTCAATAAAGTGTTCTTGTAAAAATTGTAATAACTACATATTTTAAGATTTTTACATAAATTTTCGAAAAAATAAAATATTTTCTTAACATTAGCCAAATAAACGTAAACTCAGGTACTTTTTTAAAATATAGTACTTTGGTTTGATTATTAACATTGTGCTACACAGAGTGGACTACTACAGATTGTCCAGTGTTCATAAATGGTTAATTTAAATATTTAGTACACACATGGAAGTTCCTAATATCACACTATAAACAAGTCTAATTTACACACTACACCTATATATAAATAAAAGATTAAGAAACTATTTCCAGCTCACAATAATATATTTTACATTATCTGTAAATACAATTTGCTTAATATGCCATCAAATATCCAATCATACAAATGAATAGTTTTGCTATACATTGAATCCTAAATAAAAACAGATTTGAGTTTTATTTAAGATTAAGTAATTTTAAGTTGAATTATAATGTTACTATTGAATAAACATATACTATGCAAACAGAAAAAATCTTTTAAACATATACAGTTTCTGGCCAAATTATTAGACGCACTATACGATTCTATTTTAAATCTTAATTATTAGGTGATACTATACATCTTTGTTGTTTTTACGTGGTCTTTTTTCTGATGAATGGGCACATTATTTTATGGGGTTCGATGCATGTTTAGAGGCAAAATTAAATTGCGGTTTTCTGGTCTAATCTTAACTAAAGCTAGATTTTGTTTTATTTTTACAGATGGATAGAGGAAAGAAAATTTCTGGTGAGGAAGTGTGAACTGACAATCTATAATAAGCAAACCGGGATGTCAATTCCTCAAAGCGAAAGTTCGTCGTTGGCACAATTCATCACAGACACAATTCTTTGCGGGCAAAATTCGTCACGATGATAATTTCATCGTTGGCACAATTTCATGCGGTAGCATTGAAATGCATCTATAAACGATGTATTTCAATGCATACATTTATTAAAGATGTATATAATCTTTTAACGATGTATTTCAATGCATACATTTATTAAAGATGAATATAATCTTTTAACGATGTCTAGCAAAAACTCTTGCATTGCTTACAAAACTATATATTTAATTTTTGATCGGTCATATAATACAAAACCATCAAGGAGGGCGAATGGCTTATGATTCGCTTATCGTTACTTACAAGGCGGTGGAGGGCTATTTATTTTATTTTATAACTGTCCCAATTAGCCGACCCAATTTAGGGTTTAACTACTAATGTGCAATTGTAATTTTGATCACAATACAGAAGACAAAGGAATTCATAGATCAAATATTAGGAGAAATTTATCTTTGATGTGGAGTTTTTGGTGGAACTCGCATTTGCGTTACATGAAGAGGAAACCAAGAAAACAATCTTAATGGTTCCATCAGATGAAGTCACCCATTATGAGTTCCAATCTTAATGGGTGACACCAAGTATGCTAATTAATTAGTGTAATTATTAATTAAGTTATGAAATCAAACAAAACGTACTAACTCAAAATTGTACTTTTTCTGAATAACCATGCATTTCTTTTTTACATATTTCGATTTCTGACTCCTGAAAATAGTTTAGTTATTTTTGTTTAAAACTTTACACGGCACTTTCTTTTAGAACTATGTTTGATTTAGTACCCCGCAGTTTTCTAACCTAAAAGTTTCTAATCAATATGAATATCAAGACAGAAACTAACTTACTTTCTTCTCCTATGACTCTCCACACGCTGATGATGAAAACATGCGTTGCCATAAGTAGAGAATTCTTATCTACGACACCTCTAGTCCATTTCGATCATGAATAGCAAAAGGTTAACATCTTAGTGTCGAACAGTTCTCATTCATTGGATCAAAACACTTCGGTGGACAAATTTTGTCATCTTTCCCCTTCAACTGCAATAACGACCTCCTGCAAGAGACATCATTTTTCTGTTACAACTTTGGAGCAACAATTATCTCAATACCGAAAATGGTGGCAACTACTTTACACCAAAGTGAAACACCATAAATAACTCTTCGTACTTAAGCATTTTGCTACCCAATGAACAAAAAATAATTCTTGAAATAGTGAAACACCGAAAATGCCCTTTTAAAAATACTTGGTTGTTAAAGTAGCTGCCACCATTTTGGTATTTAACAACACTAAAATTTAAAATTTCAGTAAGATATGATACACATAGCTGCCATTTCTCCTGGATTTACCAGTCGACTATTGGATTTTGCCATTTTCTCCTGGTCTACTCGTACAATAAAAATTTTCCTGGTTTTCGTACATTTCAGAAAATTCCCTATTCCCTAAAAGATAATTTATCGCTTGCTTGAATTTTTAAGTACTAATGCATACCTGCCAACTTTTACGCATTTGGCGTAAAATTTTATTTTTATATTTAAAGTGGTATTAAATATTTTTTTTTTCCCTTTATAATCTTAATTTTTAAATGATTTTGATCACCACTATTCTTAAAAAAATTAAGCATATATATTAATATGTGTTACTATCAGAGTTGTCAGTCAATACTTTTTGAAATACAACAGATTTCTATGCTTAAAATGGAAATTTTAATTCCTTTTAATACCACAGGAAAAAATCATAACGGAAAGAATTAAAAGTTGGCAGGTATGCTAATGAATAAAAAATTGAACTTCATTTATATTAATCAGTTTAAAACTTTTCTTTTTCTTTGTTCCAAAAATTTCAGTTTATTTTTATTCTGTACTTCCTTTTTAAATTATAATATAGTATGAAGTAAAAATCATCAATTTGGGGTGCATACATACACTAATTCTTAAAATAAAGTTTGTTCGCTAATCAAACTTAGATTTATCAAAGATTAAGATGAACTCAAACTAGGCTTAACCAAATAAAAGAGAATCAAAAATAAATATGATAAAGTTATTTAAGTTTTTGTATTTTCATGACAAAAAAAATCTCCTAACTTCCCTACATGAAAAATATTTAAAGTATTATGAAATAGTTATTATTTCGTAAAATCTACTAGATATTTTCTTATCCATGTTGACAGCTATGGATACACATAAGAGCCAGTAAGTTACTTATTTCGAAATAAAAGTTATTTCGAAAAAAAAGTTCGAAAGTTATTTATTTCGAATATTACAATAAAAAGTCATTATCAGTTATTTAAGTTGCATAAATACACTAATTCTTAAAATAAAGCTTGTTTTCAAATCAAACTTACACACATCAGAGAGGACATTAAGATAAAATCTAACTAGGCTAAACCAAATAGAGGAGAATCAAAAATTAATATTATAAAATTATTTAATGGAATTGACATTTTTATGTAAATATTCTAATGAAAACATAATTATTTTTATTACACAACTCATGCCTTTAATAACAACTTCTGTTATTTCTTACTAACTTGCCTTTAATAACAGTTAACTTTGTTTTGTTTCTGTGGAATGTTCAGTAGCGAGTGAGATAAATGTTACACCGTCTCGTAATCTATTATAAGCAATCTACAGTTGCCATCTGACGGCTTTCAAGAATACGTCAAAATTAGCAAAAAAAATTACTAAAGCAAATAAATACATCTAAGCTTCCTCAATTAATGGTATTTAGATTTCACTTCAAGTGTGATATTTGTTCAAAAATTGAGTAACAGAATTTTTAAAATAGTTGGTAAAACAATTAAAAAATAAATAATAAGTTCGTAACTAATTACATTACAGGTTTATATGCATTTAGTACACATTTTGAGTACTTAAATAGTACAGTTAACTAAACGGTACCAAATAGTGTACATTTTGAGCACTCCTGATGATAATTAAAAGCACGAATGATATTAGAAGTTCCATAAATATCAGAAATAATTGCTACAATATCTGAATTAAAAATTAAAATAATCTGAAATAGTTTTGAAATTTCACAGAATAAGATAAGTATAATAAACTAAATATTTTTCAGTGATAAGGCAGGTTAGCGTAGAAGTTCTGCTTAAATGTCATTAAAAAATTCGACGAATGCCACAGTGAAAAGGTTTAACCATTAAACTACAGCCTAACAAATTTATTCACAAAAGCAATATCATTTTTCTACAAGTGGAAGAGTTTAGAACATTTTAAAATACATATGTAAAAGACTGGCTTGTATTTTTATGTCGTATAGTATTTGAAATATACCTTTTTAATTCCTTAATTATTAATTTTATTTTTATTGATTAAGGCTTTAAAAACTAAATACTTTTTTCACTCAGACATAACACACATTTTACACAAACTTACAGAAAAATGAGTAAGTATTTCTATAAAAATTGCACAAATTGAAAGTGCCCAAAATCACCGTAGTCCAGATAGTGTATCAGGCTGGCCACTAGCATTCAGTAAAAAATTTCTCGACTTTCCTCTGAGTTTTAAAACCAATGGTGTAATTTCATTATTTGTAACTAATACAACACATTTTTAAACAAAATTTTTATTGAAGTATCAATACTTTTTAAAGAAAAAAAATCTTTTTTTAAAAGGATTAAACTTTGCAAACATTTTTCGAGAGTGAATTCTGGTAGATAATAGACGTCATTTATAATCGTCTAAAAAACATTATGAACGACATACACACATTTTTTTTCACCATATTACTAATTCTTGAATAACGTACGGTGGTTAAAAACTTTCAAATAACAAAATTGTGAAACTAAATTCATTCAAAAAGAATTTTTTTTTCAAAAGAAAAAAAAATTATGACATTTAAAGAATATGTCAAATTTGTTCATAAGTGTCAAACTCATTGATCTGAATGATATTTATTTCATTATTTATTACATAGTTAAAATCCAGAACAAATAATGGACTGAGTAAATATGCCCAGAATGACAAATACAGTCAACCCCGCTTAAACGAATACAATCGGCTCCAATCAAATCTATGTAATTCAATTATTACAGGTTATTCAATTAAAACAGAGATGCCAACTTGTTCCGGACTGCAAATACATATTTTAAAGTGGTAGTTTATCAATCGTGATTCTTGGTTTAATAAATTCAATTTAGTAGATTTTTATCCACCACTATTTCGAAATAATTCGTAGGCTTATATAATTCACCACTTTATTACTGTCATTCTATTCCTTTTAAAAAGCAAGCAAAAATTGTCAAATATTTTCAAAATGTACCGTTTTTTTTTAATTATTTTGGCACGTCCGAAGCAGTTGGCATCTCTGTTAAAATGTAAATGCAATATTTAATCATAAATTCTAAATTTTTGCGAAATTTTATTTTTTAAGGGTATTTAATGCGTAGTATAGCGTTTTGATAAAATACACTCAGTCTTATGATTAATGAGCAATTATAATTAAAACTGTCTGTGTTAGTATCAGAAAATATAAATGTAATTTAAAGTTACATAAAAATAAATCAATGTTTGTGAAAAGTATAACACAGATATACAACAATTTAAGAAAAATTTCTCCCAACAACAAAAATAGCAAACAAAAACCAGGAGACTTGATGACAAAATTCAGTTAATTGTTCTGCAGCTATGATATACAAATATTTACATTAATTAAGTATTAAAAAAATTATTGATGTGGTAATTGGAAATGTAAGAATACCAATAATAATAAACGATTCACACAAGTAAAAAATATTTTTATCCAGAGAATATTATTATGTTTCGGATAAAAGAATTATCTTAACCCGTACCTTCTCGCTCCGTTCAAGATATACCGGGGTGATGTTCCACCCTCTATTTCTCATGACCGTGATATTTCCAGGCTGATGTTTTCTTAAAAGTTTCTTAAATTAGTTGATGTTTTCTTAACTTATTTCTTATGTACCGAATTATGCATATTACCTACTCTACACACCAGATGGCAGTGCAAGATTATTTGCCATGTGTTTGGAGATAGTTTATTTTAAATCAGCACTTATCAAACATGAAAGCTAAAAATTAACTCAAAAATTAAAAATGAGTACATCGACTGTATAAACACTTAGTTTTGTATAATTTTCCTTTAAAAAAAATTACGACTGCTTTCTTCAAAATTATGCGACTATTAAGAGATAAAATGCAATCTTTCATTAATAGATTATGATATCGAATCAATTCATCAAAAAAGATCTTTTTTCTAACTCTATAAAATTTTTTACACTAACAATTTTGGTTTAACAATTACATTATGATTTAACAATAATGATTTGCAATTTGATGGTTTAACAATTACACTAGCAATTACTACAATATACCCCAGTACTGAACTTTGAAAATGCTAAATTATGCAATATTTTTGAGCTTTTGTTATCAAAATATCTGAGATTTAAGAAGACGTACCGAAAGCTCTTCAAGGTCACAGATGCCTGCAGTCCACTTTTGTCACTGAGTAGACCACTGCCGGGACTGTAGCCATCACACTATCATAGTACGAATCATAAGGACTCATCAGACTTCTTCTAAATCCTAGAAATTTGCAAATTTTTGTTACAGTATCAAACATATTACTTTAAAATACATTAATTTTATTCCCTTTATTATTTTTCATATTACAATATTTTATTAATTAAGTATTATTTTTCTTAAACTTTAAAAACAAACAGGAAACTATCAAGGTTTTATCTTTTCAATAGGAGTTCTGGGTGAAAAACTATTTTTTTAATTATATTATACGCTTTTTTTGACAGTGGTTCACGAAATGTTTGGAAACTATCAAATATTTGTGATTTATGTTATCAATGCTTTTTTATATCCAAAACATTGAAAGAAAAATATCAGTTTTTATTTCATTCTTTTTTATTGCTTATACTTGATTGCTATTTTACGCTGAAACACTATGTATTGCACTCCTTAAAATCACACATTTAGTTTATAATTATTTCAAATTAATCGACTTAATATAGCGATATTGTTTGGCCTTTTTTTACAACAGTAGTCAAAAACCCTAAAAACCCCAATTTATAATCCAATTTTTTTTCCAACATTTTGTCTTCCTCCCATATTTTGAGCGTCAGGTATCCAAAAATGTAAAAAAAATGTCTTTTTATTCAGATAAATCATTTTTTTTTTTGTTTCTGATTTCGTAATTTAATGAATTGTTAGTACTAATTAAATAGCATTTTGGTAATCCCCTCTGGAACCAATAAAATTTCCAATTAGTTGTTGAAAATTAGATTATTAGACGGAATGTCTGAAATTTGTACACGGAACATTAAAGCTAAATAATTTGAGATAAATAAGTAATCAAAAGTATTTCAATGTTTTAAAATGCGATTCATGAGATTGGTTATAAAATGCAAGCATGTATAGAGAAGTTTACATACAGGTTCATGTGGATTTTCCCTCGTTGTTAAGTTAGATTACAAAATGTCGATAGGTGAAATATGTTCTATTTGCTGACGAAACATTTTAGCGGAATAACGATTTTGTTCGATGGGCTAACGTATCGTGGAATAATTTCAAATGTTGCTCGAAATCAAAATTTTTGGTTATATAAGAAATAGTCAATTCATCAGAAATTAGATACAATTCGTTTTGGCTGTAACTCTTTTAACAGTTAGACTAAAAAAAAAATTTTGATAGGCTCCCCAATAACGGTTGAAGTGATTGTTTGATCAAAAGTTATTTAAAATGTTTTTTACCATATCAGACCAACGAAAATATTTGTTGGTCTATTGCTATAACATAAATAGGTTAATTTCACATTTCTTTCTTTCTTACTGGCAAAAACTTGTTTAGACAAAACTTTTTCCCGTGGGGTAACAATTTTAACTTTTGAAGATAAATTCAATCTTGTGTTCTAGGTTAAAATTCGGCTAAAACTTGTTTTGACTGCAGTTTTTTTTAATGACAAACGAAAATGGTTAGTGGAACTTAAAACAATTCTAAGAAATTACGAAATAAGCAAAAACAAAAATTAAGAATAATCATTTAATGATCTTATAATTTTGAAGAAAACGATTATAAGAGCGCTTTTCTTTCTTTTTCATTCAACAGAATTAGACTTCCCCTTTCACATTAGTTGCTACATTTAGATCAAAAATCTGGTTCGAATTAGTCACTACATTTCAAGTAGGAGGAGTGAATATCAACGCAGTTAAGTTTACCGACACCAGTAAAATTATACAACTATTTAATTTATGATTCATTTGTCTAGAAAAAAGTTTTTACGCTATTGTTGGTAGATAAGTCCTTTCAATATGGGTTAAGGGCATGTGAACCCCGGCATTTTGAATTTTTTTTTAAATTTTTTAACCCAGTATTCTTGATATCTCAAATTATTTTGATGGTTTTTGTTGGTTTCAGTGCGATTCATGATGGTCCAATATCATTTGAAGGTCACCATCATCCAACATTTTCCCTTATGCGTTCATAATATTTGATATGCCAGCCAGCAAACCTGCATCATTCCATGATGGAAAATGCTACTTTATTATTATGATGGCTAACCATCAAGGCAGGTTTGATTCTCATGGAACAACAATCCGTGATGGTTCCTACTATACATTTCCATGATGGTTTAGTCAAAATTTCCATCTGTTCTCTGGAATAATCCATCAAAACAATTCGGGATTTTTTATGTTGTCCCCTCATAAATCAGTCCGAATTTGTACTTTGGGGTGATAGTTGTTCATGATCATTCCAACATTTTATTTCTAAGAAACCATGATGGAAATTTCTGATGATTTGGCATGAGAAAAACAACAAAACTAGTTGCTATACCAATGTTGGACAATCACAAATCAGTCAGAATTCATACATTGGGGAGATGGTTACTTATGCTGTTTACCATAGAAAAATATAATGGTTCATGATAAAATGGCTCATTGACGGTTACCATCAAGATCATGTTGGTTCATCAATGGAAAATTATCGAAAATTTTGACTTGGATGGTTTAAAGAAAGAATGATTGGTATATAAATTTTGTTGATTGATAGCGTAACATCCTGAAATCTCTGAATAATGTTCAAACGAAATTTTCAATATCAGTATAAAAGTAATCAAATGTAGCAAGCATTTTCGGACAAAGAGAGTATAAAATTAAGTGTGTGAACAATATCTTTTTTAATTTTTGAACAAATTTTTAGCTTAAAATAAAATAATGATGAGCTCTGACATCTAGCTTAAAATAAACTATCTATCTCTAAACTAAAATAATCTAATACTTCCATCTGATCTTGAGAAATATATATGATTCGGGGCATAAGAAATAGATTGTCTGAACCCTTTTTTCGTGTATTACTTTTTAACACTATCAGCCTGGAAATATCACGACCATGAGGGAATCGAAAGCAAAACTGTGTCATTTTGACAGGAACGAGATATTTCGGCGGCTCCTTTGACTGAACTACTTTCTCAATCACGGCAACTCCATAATTTGCGAGAAAAAAAGTACGTATACAATACAAAGTTGATTTGCTCGTCTAACTTAATTAATAGTTAATTAATTAGCGCATCTGATGCTACTTTTCTTTGTACCATTATGATTCAACCTTCGATCTGGTTACTAGAACAAAAGTTATTTAGAATTATATCTATTAAATTTTTCGCATTGTGCATATCAGCATAAAAAAAAATGATACAATAAAAAATTAAAAAAAAACACTGCTTTGTGCAATGTGTATTTGGTTTTAAAATTAATAGCGAGATTTTAAATAGTCGATAAAATAGATTGAAAAATGTTTTACTTACAAATAAAATGGCAATATTCCAAAATAAATTTTCTTGCATTGTTAGGTCTATATCAGGCAGTCAGTTCTACAGGATCATTTTGGAATTAATCTCAGGCAGATTCTAAGCAACATAACAGATCCTATTTTGTCAGATTCTTCCTCTTTGTCAGAGTATTAAGCAGAAATGTATGCTATAAAGATAAATTACGTGGGTTTATGATAAATTAGAGACATGGTAAGTTTCAAAAATTGTACAGGTCATAAGAAAAGAAATTAAAATTGGAAAAAGTTAAAGATATTGGAAACAACTGAAACACAGCATAATAAAATCATTAAACTTACCCAAATTTTTGATGAAAAGAGCTAAAAAAAAAAAAAGGTTAAAAAGCAATAAAATAAATTAGATAAAAACCAGAAAAAAATGAACTTAAGAAAAAAAAATTTTATGAAATTAATAGCATAAAATATAATTATATCAAACATATTTATATAAATTAATTACATAAAATTAATAACATGAAAATGAAAATTTGCAAAGAATTGGAAGACATGACATAATAATAAAATCGGAAATACTTGGAATAAATATTAAAAAAAAAAAAAAAAAAAAACAGAAAAACGAATGCGAAAGATGGAAGATAAAGAAAACAAAGTAGGCCGATGGTCACGAATGGATTAGATCAGGTGCACTTGTACGGAATTGTTACCAATCAGAAAAACTAGAGCACACATCATAAAAGAAAGGGATAAAAAAACATAGAAGGAAAAATGGTACCCCAACTGGAAAAAAAACACTCATTGAAAAAAAAAACATACTTATTCAATTAACAAAGCAAATAAAAACACATTTGAAGTAAATACAGAATATTTCAGAAATTATATAGAAAATCATTGGAAATGAAAACAGCACATGAGTTGGATGTAGGAACAGAACACATTGAAAATAAAAACAAACAATATTTAAAAAATTACACATAAAAAAACAGCACATGCATTAAAAATAAGCAGAATATACATATTAGTAAAGAAATTGTTAAAAGTTGGAATACAATGAATAAAGCTTGAAAACGTGAAAAAAATTGAAGAAATCAGAAACGAAATTTAGATGGAAAAAAATTCATTTGTACAAAAGTGTCACCAATCGAAAAACATCGTGAGGAAGCTAAGGAAAACATGGAAAAAAAACATGGAATATTGACAATCGAAAAAATCTGCAAGAATTATAGAAATAGTACACCACTTGAAAAAATAAAGAAGATAAGGGGGAAAAAAGGAAAGATACAAAACACTTAATGGAAAAAAACATTATTTGAAAAAGAAACATATTTGAAGTAACATTTGAGATAAAAACAGAACGAACAATACAAACAAAGCCAAAATGTACATTGGAAATTGAAATAGAAATGATGAAAATTAAACCAGAGTTTTAGGGCAGTTGTAATTAAAAACATACATATACAAAGACACATACTTAGGAATAAAACAAAACACTCAAAAAGCTGAAAAACAATGAATAAAATTGGAAAGCGCATAAAAAAATAATGTCTTAAAAGTTGGAGAAACGAAAATTGGAAGAATAAAAATACCAAATAGAAGTTCTTAACATTACTACAGAAAACTGAAAAAAGAAAAATAGTGAACACGGAAAACATAAAGATTCACTTATAAACAGGGAGCGAAGTTACGAAAACAATATAGAGCAACAAAATCACAATTGGATTTGATCAACTTCACTTGAACGCCAATCGAAAATCTCCCTAAAACAGACAAAGGAAAAACATCGAAAAAAATCAAAACAAGCTAAAAAAAAAGCACATTTTCTGAAAGCTAAAGAAAAATAGAGAAAAAAATGCAAGAAAAAAATTATTACAAAATCTCGCATTAAAGAAATGGAACGCACAGTGGAGGACGAAAATTAGAAAAAGATTTGCAAGAAAAAAAAATTGGAACACATACTTTGAGAAAAAAACTGGAACAAACGCTAAATGCAAAAAATAATTGGAATACACAATGAAAAATCTAAATTGGAGCATATATTGGAAAAAAAAGATTGGAATACATATTGGATTAATAAAAATTGGAACAATTATTAGAAAATAAAATTTGGAGTAACTATAATGAATTAAAACAGAAGACGTATTGGAAGATAAAAATTTGAACACATAATAGAAAACGCATTGAAATAAAAACAGATAAAAAAACAATCTGAGAAAGCTACAGAAAAACTTGGAAAATGCAAGACACACTAAAAATGCACAGATTAAAAAATGGGACACCCACATTGAAAGAAACTAATAGGAACACATAAATTGAAAGAAAAAAAAAACATTGGAAAGTACACTGGATGATAAAAAAAATTTGGAGCACACTGGATAGATTATAATACTAGAATAAAGTTCTAGAAAACAAAATAGAAAAAAACAAAGAATGAAAAAATTGTAAAACACATTGGATGAACTATAACACCAAAAATAAAATACTAAGAAACAAAATAGAATAAAAAAGGATGAAAAAAATGGGAACACACACTGGATGATACTAGAATAAAATACTAGAAAACAAGCTAGAACAAAAAAGGATGAAAAAACTGGAAAACAAATCAGTGAACACATGAATAGTAGTGATTTGGAAAGCAAAGTGAACCATTGGAAAGCTAATTTGAAAACAAAATAAAATTGGAAAACGCAAATACAATGATATGGTACCAATGAAATTTGCCGCTAGTCATTAGGAGAAAGAAAAGCGAAAAAAAGAATAAAATTGGAAAATGAAGTAAGAGAAAACATGATGAAAAAGTTTGAATAATATAGAAAACGAAATTCTTTGCACATAATTTAAGAGCAGGCGATTCTCGAGCGCATGTTGAGAGCGGCGCAATGAAAATACGATAACCGACGCGTCGGTCCCGTCGCGACGGGCAATAAAATTAGACCCGAACTAAACTCATTCCAATAATAAATGGCCATTTAATTAAACAAAACGTAAGATAAATAAATACATTACCAGTACGATCTTACCTTTTAACATAGAAAAATGCACAACCATTTTGTGATCGTCACGTAAAAAATCTTTTTACATTAATTAAAACTTACCTCTAACTATTCAATTAATTAAAACTTACCTCTTACTATTCAATCCGATTACACTCATGAATGCAGGTACTTACTGGAGTTCTTAGTTTTAAATTTCTTGGTTAAGAGTTTCCTGCAGACTCTAGGAAGGAAAAAGGAAGAAAATTAGACTGGATTCATAATGAGCAATCGAATGACTCGTTCCATGTGTAAATGCAGTTATTCATTCCTTTGAAAATAGTTTGTTTCTTATGCATATGTTACTGTGAAAGACCGAAAGATTTATAGACAATACATTAAAATCTATATAAATCGTTATGTGAGATTCCAAGTTAATTCTGCATATCGTTAAAAATTATTGTGAATGCAACTCGTGGCTTGTGCAATGTCACAAGCTCACATTTTCGAAAAGCTCAAAATTCGATAAGCTTCTGCAAAGCTCAAATTTGTATTTTGGCACTATTTTATAAGAACTTTAAATGAAAAAATAAATTTAAATATTAAAATTCACAAAAACAAATTAATTGAAAATTTTCAATCAGTTTATTTTCAAAAGTTATTCTTAATATCAAATTTCAAAATTATGCATTTTCAAGAAAATTTCAAACACTGCATTGATAATAAATTGTAAAATAGTACCTAAAAAATAAAAAGTAAGATAGGTAGGTATATAAAGCACACGTAGAATTTAGTTATTAGAAGCAAACAAAATCTAGGAACAAAAAGGTGAAAAGCAGTTATGGGTTAAAGGTAAGGGAGAAAAAATTATTATACAAAAAAGTAATCAGATTTAAGAAAAATATACATAGAATGAAATAACACGGAGTATAACAAAAAAAAAATAACCAGAAAATTAAATCGATAGATTTAAGGAAAAGGAATTAAAAAAACATGCAAAGGGAGGAAAACCTAAAATTGTGAATGAAACAGGCAAAAGGAAGTAAATATGCAAGAAATTTAGGAATATATTTGAAATTTGACCCACCCTCCTAATTTGAATTACGCATTAATATGAAAGTAACTCAAGAAGTTAAATTCCGTATTTTTGCAAGGAAAAAAAAGAGAGAAAAAAAAAAACACTGATGTCCTCACATATACACTATGAGTGTGATAGGAATATCGATTACAGCCCATGAATCAATAGAATGACGCAAGTCATACATATGAAATCACTGCTTAATGAAAGCACCATCGAGTAAACTGTGGTATAGTGTTTCGCCCCATAAATCGAAGGGTCCCTCAATGATGAATTCATGGAGTAGTGTGTCCATAAATTTGCCTCCCCAACATTCCATTGAATGAATGGATATTCCAACTTCACTCATAGCATATATGTGGTGACTTCAGATAACACAATAATGCACAAATACAAAATTGTCTTCACTTTTTGATTTACTTTTGTTTACTTCCTTTCGCAAACCATGGATTTTAAATCCAATTACACTGGAAAAAACAACAAAAAGGGGAATTTACATTGTATTTAATGTCTAAATATTTTTTTTTTTGGGTTCATTGCAAAGACCAAAGAAATCCATAACATCATTAATTGTTGGAAAAATGGAATTTTTCAGGGGCACATTTTAAATTCGTGTTAGAAACCCTCCTTATTTTTTCTAGTCATTCAAAACAAGCAATAATTCTCCATCAAACATTCTTATTTTGATTGCCCCTTATAACAGACAAAAACACTTCCATTGGTTAAGTAAATTATTTCCACGAGTAAAATTAATTTTTAATGATCATGGGCCAACTGTTTTATCTTAATGACTTTTTCATTTCAATTCTTAAGCTTTTTACTGCTAAGCAAATGAAGGAATGTAGGAATTAACATTTAAAAGTTGATTATCAGCATGCATCAAGTCTAACTTATTTAGCAAGTGTTGAGAATATATTAACCTTACATATTGAAACTAAGCTTAGTAATTAAGAAGTCTATTTATTCTTTCCAATCATATCTAAGCAATCTAAAAGACTCATTCTTTGGTGAAAATTAACCTGATATTGCTTTGCAGCAATAATTGGATACAATTTCATCACTGCATCTCAAATCTACAACATATTTTCCTTGTACTCACAATTTGATTATCACACGGGCCCAGACTTCAAGACTTTAGTCAATCTTTTAATGTATGGGGGACACTATTCGAGCACAATCAATGGTGCGTCCTATACATAATACTATTCCAAATAATTCGCAGTCGGAAACTAGATATCCATGCATGATACATTTAAGGCAATAGGAAACTACCATATCTGTATGATAGAGAAGGGGATAAATAAGAGAGAAAAGTTTATCCCTACAATAATCAATAATGAAATATTTTCCCCTGAATTTTCCTCAAATTTATGGAATTTCCTTACATTTTCCCGGTTTCAATTTTTGCTCTATTTTACCGGAGTTTCAAAAAAAAAAAAAAAAGAAGACTATATGGTGTGAAAGGGTTAAACTCTTCTAGATCTAGCTCTCTTACTACAAATCTTACTCTCTTACTTACTTACTAAAAAATATTAAATACATCTTTTGAGTATCGAACATAAAGTCTGGAATAATATTAAGCTTTAAAATTATATCTCTTGGGTAACGTAAGCAACCATAACCCACACGCTGCACTCTTTTGTATTATATTGCACAAGAAGGCAAATATCCAATGCAATAATCGCGGTAAAAATGTCATTAATAACAGTACTTTCTGAAAGAGCCATGGTAGAACAGGGGAGAGAGATCGCCTTCTAATGAGGTGAACCGGGTTCAAATCCCAGTGATGGCTGGTTAATACGAATTCCACTCGCACTGACCACAGCGCTGACGTAAAATATCCTCAGTGGTAGACTGATCATAGGTTAGAGTCCCCTTGCCTACAGACTAACCTTTGGAGCTTTTCGTGGCTTTCCTCTCCATGTAACGCAAATGCGGGTTATTTCTATCAAAATGTCTTCCCTGATGGGACATTTCACCCAATACTTGATCAAGGAGTTGTATTCTTTGTATTCTGGATTGGGTTCAAAGTTTTAAGGCAACGGAGGGAAACATTAGTAGTGGTAAACCCAAAATTGGCTGTTCAACGACGGTTATAAAATAAAATATTTGTTGAAAAGAAAGTCGATTGCTATCGTTTGAATTGAATAAAAATGGAAATGGTGTTTACTATATTCATATTAACAAAGTCAATAAGTGTGAGGTTGGAGAATATATAAGCAGATGCCTTTTATTAAGCAATGATAAATGGGATATGAATTAGAATATATTTGGAATATTTTTTTAAAGGAAATCGCTCTAAAAACTGACAAAAATAAGTTAGATTTTTAAAAAAAAATAAAATGCTATGCAAAATGTTTAAATTTGTCAATGAATTTTAAAATCTAAAATTGTCTACAATTTTGAAAAAAATACTCATACTTTTGCATTTATTAATCTTACTTATGAATCTAATACTTGTTACTCCAATACTAATAATCTAATAATGGATCAGAAATTTTTTGCATATACGAAGGGAGTAATCCTCTCTCCATCTGCTGTACTTAAGGGCCTCCCATTTTTCTGAAATTACTTTTTCGCTTTATTTCCAAGATATAAAATTAAAGTCTCCAAAAATTTCTAGAAAATCAAAATCTTTGGTTTTACTTTAGCATATAAGAAACAATTTATTCTTGCTGTCTTTTCAGCTATATATTTTTGATTGAAAGGTAAGCTTAAAGATGGAAATTGTATAATTAAAAATGAATAATTTTGGTCTAAAAGATGTTTACGCTAAGCCCAAATGAAAAAGAAATTATTATTAAAACAAAAATATGTATATATAAAAAATGTTTAGCATGACAATTTAATGTCTGGGCGTTTTATTTTCGTTCTATTTCACCCAAGAAAAAGGAAAAAGCCCTGCAGAGCCCTGGAGCATTGTTTCTGCTATCGTGTTTACTAGGAAATAGGTTTTGAAACAATTTAACTTATATTTGCAAATTTATTTTAAGTTGAAATAGAAGGTTTCTATGATTCGAGAATTACCGTCTGGTTTTATCTACAACGTAATCATGAATCGTGGAAAGAAATTAAAAAGTGGCTGTTAAATTTTGGGGATTTAGCCAAGCTAGATCACTGGCAGAATAAGTGCTTTATTTCAAACTAAGGTATGACAAAGAATACAGCAACTGATGTAATAAAAATAAAAGAAGTGGAGACATGACATTAGTCCAATTCTTATATGTTTCTGGAGTTATACGATTTGATTCTCTTCTGCTAATTATTTGAAAGTTATCGCGCCAAATATTATTGCAATTTATACTTATTAAATATTTAACTGTCTTATTTAAAAAAAATGACAAGCAACAAAAGTAGTGTGTAATTACTGTTCTTGTATTAATTAATAAGCTGCTACTAGAAAATTTTATTTCTTAAACATGAGCAATTAAGAAGAATTTTAAAGAATTTAAAGAATTAGTTTTAAGAACTATTTTCTCACTAATCATTGGAATCATCATCAATTATAAGGGTGGAGGAAACTTTTGGAAAGATGATAAATTAGTAAATATTGATCAATTATATTGAAATCTCAATTTGACATTTTAACTGCTATTTCAATATATTATATAATTTTAATGAATGATTTTCAGTGCATATATGGAATTTTTGTACCCTTTTAAATCATATTTTTTTCAACAGGACCCGAAAGTAAAGATGAATATCAAAATAATATTGAAGTTTACATAATTAACTACATTTCAGTATAATTGAATTTTATTTTAGGTAATTCGTTATCATATAATTCCTTGAACATATTTTGAGACCACTTTAATAAGAAGCAGTAACAATTTGAAAAATATAAAAATCAAATATATTCCACTTCACTACAAATCACAAAATATCTACTTTAAAGAAATAGATGAGCAACCATTTAAAGTCTTTAACTTTGTCTGTTTTTATTTCAATAATAAGCTTAGAATAAAAATTATAGTAACGTTCTCTTTTCAAAAAATCAAATTTAAAAAAAGTATAATTTTTTTTACTTTTAAACTGTCAAAACGATCAGCAAACACTGCTGTTATATGTTTTAGCTATTGTTGTTTTATTCAGTTGACGGTTTTATGCAATAAGAAAATCTTTCAGAAAACGGATAGGTTAAAGAAAAAACATAAGAAAATTTGATTGAAAAAATGATAATTTTCTTCAAAAAGAAATGTTTCCTTTTTAATCCCTCTTATTTTTGCATCAAACTTGTTTTACATCACTGTTTGATTTCATTAAATTGAATATCTTAAACATCCTAAATCTCAAACAAAATCAACGAACTTTGAAGAATCCGCCACAGAAATGAATTGCATATCATTCGATCCCGCCACCAGCAAAGAGAATAATATCAACCACAAAATGAATTAAAAACTATTATTAAATTTGAGGATGCAGCACTGATATATAAGTGTTTTAATGAAGTTCTGAATAAGGAAAAAATAGTGGAGAATTATGTTTTCATAAATATTTTTTTCCTAGAACAGACTTAGTAAAAAGCAATGGTTAAAAAAACGTATTGGCAATTTTTGATTCTGTATTTTTATTACTTTAAAATAAAACCCTCATCATTTACACAATTTGCATATTATCATAATATTGAGAATTTTTTATACTTATCACGAAATCAATTTTTTTTTTAATTTCATAAAAATATATTACTGGCAATTTCATGGATTTCGCATTTTAATTTATTGCTCAAAAGGCAAAATATATTTATAAGAATGAGCTATTCACAGGTAATAATGTCGTCGTCCGCCGATTGAACTTTATCCCCCCCCCCTGTTTCTCATAGTGTGTTTTCGCGTTTTTTATTTTTAGTTTGTAGTTTTATGTGATAATTCAAAACACTAACGTTAGGAACGGTTGTTATATTATCATTCGTGCATGGGTATTATCATCAATTATTTCCGATACTTTCTGGCTATCCGCGAGTTATAGAGAAATTGAAATTCGCTGGCCCAGAAAAAAGCCTTTTTCTGTTGAAACGCTGGGAGTCACTATCAAACACCTGAGAACTCATCTCTAATCTCAGGGATAAACTACAAAGAAAAGTGCCAACTCACAGTTTCGTGGTTAAACTGTTGACCATAAACGAACAAAAGCGTAGTGAAATTTCTTTTAAAAAAATGGCATATGTAAGATATTTTGTTTTTTTTTGACAACATGACTAATTGACTTATAAGACTAAAGTTAAGAGAGAATTGTGAGTTCGTTCCTTGTTCATTTTTTTTAATGCAATGAGTTTTTATGGCATTTAAATTCCAAAGATACTAATTTGAATACTATTAAGGGCATAAAAAATTTGCACAATAAATTTAAAAATAAAAAATCTCTTCAATGATATATTGGTTTCTTTTTGACATAATAATCAACCGACCAACAATTTGAAACTCTTCCAAATTTGCAGAAGTTTAAGAAAAAATGAGTGCTCATCACGGCAGTTCATATACTAGTTAAATACTAAACAATAGGGATAATACATATTTAAACAAAACCTGTAACTGTGCTCTATATATTTAAATTTTTAAGCTGCAATTATTGCCAATGTTTTGCACAGACAATCAATTACTAGTTAAATATTTAACTCATTGGGCACATTAACATTGAAAATTCAGGATATTTGTTTCTTTTCTGGCAGTTTTTCTAACTTGAAAATAGTTAAAAGATTCAAGTTGGAAATGATCCGGCAATTTTTAAAAATCAAAGAAGGGAAGTACGTTTAAAGGAGAAAAACTTTATATTTAGAAACTCTTTAAGATATGTAACTTTTATAATCGATGAGTCACGCATTTGAAAATATTTGGAAAATATAAGTTAACCCATTAATTATGAATTTGTAATATACTCATCGACAAACTGAGAGCAAACTGTCTTTGGTATTTTTTTTTTTTTACACATTGCACTTAACCACTCATTCGAAGTGAATTCTTTCTATACAGAGTCAGTATAGTTGTGTGCATTGATATTACAGCCACATAATTTTAAGAAAATATATTTCATTGATCAAAATTATTTTCGAAATAAATATTTCAAAAACTGAGATTTAAAGTTTGCACTGAAAATAAAAAATCATAAAAATATCTTTTATTTAGAAGTAACTGTCATTAACAAGTTTTAAAAATGTAGTTTCAAAGGAAAACCGAATGAGTTTTCTCAAAAAAGAACATAAAACTATGGGTAAGTGTCATTTACTGCAGATAAATTAAACATTAATCGACAATTATTTAGTAATAAAGTTACAAAAATAACAGTGAATAATTTAATTACATGATTTTTTTTATATTTTGTTTCTGAAAGCTCATGACTGACTCAAGACCTCTAAAAATTAAAAAAAAATTATAATAGTTTTATGAAAATATCATAGTTGAAATACTTTTTGTAACATTGCGAACATCATTTTTTATTTACATTGAACATATTTTTCTTCGCTAGAGTCATGAAAAAGTTATTCTCAATAATACTAAAAACATTTCATAAATAAAGTAAAACAAAAAGCTTAGTTTTAGAATGCAAACGTTTCACCCATTTTTGTAAATTTGTCCGTGTTACTGAATTAATTTGAAAGCACATTAGAGAAACTATTAGCGTACACTTCTTTTAATACTTCCTGTTCATCACAAATTGAAATAAACTTTTAAAATTAAAAAAATAATAGTATATACTAGTATGCATGAAATACGTCAATAAAAATTATGTCCTCTTAATTAATAATTTGGTAGTGATAAAAAAATACCTTAAATATCTCAATACATTAATAGAATCGCAATACAAAATCCTGATTCTATAGTTAAGATTCCTTATCCTGCCCCACACGGAATACAGGACAGGTATAAAATTTCCCTCTTAGTTAAATGGATCATTATTTTAAAAGTACTCTCACGCAAAGAGTGAAAGGTTTCTCTAAAAGAATATTCATCGACGCCACTTGTATATACAGCTAATTATTTGTTCCATTTCCCTTAAAAATGCCCATTTCAATTCAAAGAAACCTAAACTAAAATAAGC
Organism: Parasteatoda tepidariorum; assembly: GCF_982258835.1. Taxonomy (NCBI): domain Eukaryota; kingdom Metazoa; phylum Arthropoda; class Arachnida; order Araneae; family Theridiidae; genus Parasteatoda; species Parasteatoda tepidariorum. The sequence continues at coordinate 120,573,529 of NC_141755.1, read as the reverse complement.
TGGTCGTCTAAATGTTGTAGATCAACAAGTCTATTGGCCTTTTACAGAAAGTGATAAACATCAATTAAAGAAGAAAATTATTTCTTAAAAAATAACAAAGGTACATAATAACTGCTAATAAATATTAACTTACTCAAGGTGATTATCGCAACTTTTTTGTGTAATAAAAATTATTTTTTATTATAATTTCCTGCACTTTAGATGCAAAAAAATAATTTTTTCAATGACTGATACAACATTGGCTGATAAACAGAAAGAGACGAAACATTTTCTGCCAATGTCTCGTACAAATAACATTGCATAAAAGTAGAAGAAATTTCTTTGCTATGACAGAAAAACTATTGAAACATTTATGAATGTTGACTTTATTAATTTGATTAGACATGCACAATACCAAAAATTTGCTGAATTTAAAGAAAATCTTTCAAGTTAGTATATTTTTGTTTATGGCTTAGCAATTACTGTGTTCTTTAATCAACATTTTATTTCCGTTTTTAACTGTTGATTTCTGCATTATTTTATCTTCTATGACAAAAAATTATAATTTTAATTAAAATATTTGTACAATATTCAGGTTTTTGTTGCATATCATGAAAGTTTCGCACATACAAATTTTCTAAAAAAAAAATAAAATTTGAACTTTTTTTAGTAAATTGGTGTTTTAGGGGAAATTTTGCAATAAAAATAAAACACGATTGTTAATTGAAATCTTGAAAAAGTAATTAAGTTATTATTTATTTACTCTAAGAACAACTGTCATTCATGTAAGAGGATATCGTGATAAAGCTTGTCATTCATTTACATACAATCATATAAGCATGAATATAAATATCACCACAATGAAAAAAAAAGCTTAAAGAAAAAGAACTAACCAAAAGCTAAACAAAATCTTCAAAATAATTTTTAAAAAAAGTTTGCACTTACGAGTTATGTTTAAGAAAGTGTGCGCAAAATCTTATTAATTTTCTGTGAATGGAACGAACATTTCAAAACGAAAGATTACGCTTCGCTCTGCTTTTATAAATACTCTTAATTTCATAATTTCTGGCTTCCAGTAAGTCGAACGATAAGTAAAACGAGAGGTATGGCTTCGCCCTCTTTTAAAAATAATTTTATTTATTTCATAGCAAATATTTAAAATAACAGGTTTAATTTTTGAAGAACGTCCTCTTAATATTTTATAGCACTGCTGATTAGAGTGAAACATTAAGTCGTTCATTTGATTCAATGTTTTTGAGGATTCCATTAATCGATTCAAATTTATTAGCTTAAAGATATTCCAAAATTGAAAATCTATTGTTTGGTTCGGAGTACTTAATTTCGTTCATCATTTAAAATTTAATTCTTGTGCTGAAGGTTTTCATCATTTCCGAACTTAAAACAATGTATCTCACCCATTTTAAAATGAATATGGGGGAAAAAAGTGTAAAACACTTATGCAAAGATTTTTAATGCATAATACTTAAATTTTTTCAATTCAAAGAGTTCAAGGCAATTAATTTATTTCACAATTAGCCTATAATTAGGTCAAAAAAATTTCGAAAAGGTTTCAGGAAATAAAAAAATTTGGTATAACTCACTGTTTAATTCTTGAAGTAATAGATGAAATTACTATAATTATGGAAAATTGTCAATATTTATAAATAAATAAAATAGTAAGAGCAATTTAATACACAAACCACAACAATTAAAAAAAAGCATACAAAATATTAATTTGTTCACTTTTTCAGTAGAATAATACAAAAATAAGTTTGCATACAAATTAAAAGATAAATATATAAAATAATGATATATAAAATATCCCCACAGTTTGCTTTTTTTTATAATTTTTTTTTCATTTTTTTTTATATATATATTTTTTTTTTTTTTTCTTTATATTTTCATTTGTATTTTTTTTTTAAACATTTTTTTCATTTTTTTTATATATTTTTTTTACATTTTTTTTCTTTTTTTTTTCTTTGTATTTTTATTTGTAATTTTTTTTTTTACACTTTTTTTATTCTTTTTTTTTTTATATATATTTTTTTTACATTTTTTTTTCTTTTTTTCTTCTTTTAATACATATATTTTTTTTTCTTTTTCATTTTTTTCTGTATATTTTTTTTGGATTTTTTTAAGCAAACCGTGCGGTTGTTTATATTATACTTTAGTACAATAAATTTCAATCTGGTAAGCATTACATAAATTAAAAATGAATTTGCGAATTTTTTATGGAGGTTGTATAGATAGCTTAAAATATGTAAACCTGCTTTTAATACTATAAGCGAACTTTTCATACGATTTTTCTACAAACCATTGAAACAATGAGCATGTTTTAACTAAAGAAAAATTTTTAACACAGAAAACTCATTTTCAATAGGAAACAAAAAAAAACAACAATTATGATTTGAAAACAATCTTTCTCTAACAATAAAATAAAGTTTTCAAAATTAATGAAAAATAAGTTAAATCAGTTATAAAATTTTTATTTTTAAATTTCACATTTCAAAATATAAAAAAAAAATAATAATTTGGAACTTAAACTTAATGCGGAAACCATATTTTTGGTGTAATGGAACTCTTATTTGAAAACATGACAAATTTAAGTTGACGTAATTGACTACATTTGAAATTAATGACATATAATGATAAAAAATACGTAAGATATTGGGATAAATAACAGCAAATTAATAATTCATTATTGATGCAAATTTCTGGAAAAATCAGCTGAATCCGTCATTATTTTACTCATAAATACACATTTGCAGTAATGAAGAAGATAAAATTTGAAATTTAAGAAAGTTTCATGTCCAACTATTTTGCATGGAATTTCATTTATTTAAAACACTGAAACCTATTGTATGTTTATGATATATTTTCAAGTAATTTACTATAAAAATATTCGAAATGTGTAAGATACACCTCCATAAAATGGCAAATTTTTGACATTGATTATATTTACATTGCAAACACTTCAAGAAAAATAGAGGAAAATACATTTTAAACTTAAAAGAATATAACTGAACTTAGACATTGATATTTGTTTATTAAGATTATCAAAAAACTTATTTTTTCAGTCACCCCCATTTTATTAAGACTCTGTTTATAGGCATGAATGTCATTGAAATTAGCACTCTTTGAATCAACACTATTATGTGACAACGTTGTGCGAGATCAAAACTCTTTTTACCAAGCAATAGAGAACATCTGTTGTTTCACCAAAATGTCTATCCTGCAGAGTAAATATCAACACCACCACTTGATGGAGCTCAAGTAATGTTGATTGTTGCAATATCGAACAATAATGTCGAGAACTCATGCAAGTAAGTCCTGAACAGAATTTCTGCGCAAGAGTAGAACAAATGTCACTGGGAGATTTTTCTCACTATGTCACACTGGGAACTGTCTCATTGTGCTACACGGGGTGATGTCACACTACTATGCACGGGGAGACGTCACACTATTTAGATCCTGGTTCAAAGCAGAAGCGAGGTAATATCTGAATGGTCAGACTCAGTAAATGTTCCACTAATTGTCCTCTTTTATCTGTTTCCAAATCGTTTTAGAAGGGATTCTTTATCATCAGACATGTAAGGGGGGAAATATTTCACAAAATAGGAATAATTTTTAGCAAAAATGATAATTTTTTATAGGAATTTCAAATAATAGTTTATATAGTTATTGTGAATATATAGCTATAAAAATTGCAAAATGATAATGGATGATACAAAATTCAATCATAGAACAGGTAGGCGATTTTCATAGTTTCATTTAATATTGCATCTTTCCCACAATGTATCTATTTTAGTCTTTATTATTGCTCAAAAGAAGAATGAATTTTTGGCATTTATTGTCTTATAGAACAATTAACTGTCCATATACTTGTTGGGATAGTGTAATATGTGTAGAACTGCGTAGCACTTTGCTAAGATGTATATATCAAATTTGAATTATTTAACAGACCACTAAAAAGGCAAGGAATGTTCATGTCTATCAGTCCACATGGATAACAACTTTCATGGAATTGTTCTGATCTTATGAGTAACAAGTCTATTTCAGTCTTTATCATTAATAAAAAGGAGAAATAAATTCTTGATATTATTTTTTTTCCATTAAAAATATATTGTAAAATTCTTTGTTCGCTCTCATGCAGTATTACGTGTGGATTCTACTTTAATCTATTTTGAGCATTTCTATCTTCCCTATAATTAAAGTAAAAAATTAATTTTCTTAGCTGATTCTTAGTTGCATCATTTTTAAAGATAGGATATCTTTTTGATAAAGTTCAAAAGCTAATAAAATGGGAAAAATCAAAACGTCGTTTATAATTCTTTTTTTATTCACAGCACACCAAAGGATGGCACAAAAACTTTTTTCAAGTTTTCTTGCACAAAAATCATTTAGCAAAAATATATTCGTTTTTTTTTTTTTTTTTTTTTTTGTGGCTTCAAAATCGTTTACTTCTTTATGCATAACTGAAACTTCGGTTCGACTAATTCGTTTGGAGTTTGTTTGGAGTCGACCAGTTTGTTTAGAAGTAAAGTTTTCTTTTAATGGTTTTTTTTTTTTTTTTTTTTTTTTTTCCTTTAAGAAATTTTTTACCACTCAGCCTTTTCTATCTTCTGATCATCAATCACTTCATTTTGTTTCCTTCAAATTTAAACTGGAAATTCTAATGTCTTAGTTGTCAAAACTTCATTTTGGTAATTGTTTTCTGCCTTAGAAACTCTATTTAAATTACTTATCATCAATGGTGAAATTCCCAGTACTTTTTAGGGCATATTCCATAAAAACGTTGTATTTTCCACTCATCGAAAATAAGTTGGTCTTCAAAAATATTTTGACATATTCTTTTGGTTAATTTTTGCAAGATTCATCTACCTTTTTGAATTTATCATTCGAGACTTGAATTTCCAGTTTATCCAAACAACTTTGTATTTTATCAGAAAAACACTAGAAACTGTAAACATTTGCTAGTTGGCAGCAACATTGTCTGTAAAGTTCTCAGAAACCAGTTTTTTAAGCAGATCAGTTCAATTCTTTATTCCTCATCAGTTTTCCGCTAATTTGTAATCGGCATCATCCTAATCTTTTGGAATATGATAGTATTTATTTTTATAAACAACAGGTAAATATTCTGTATTAGGAATGATATCTTTGAAACTTAAATATTTTCGTTTCATCTTGTTTAACTAAACTTCTTTCAAATTGTAACATTTCCTGACAATTAGAATTTTTGTTTCTTTTTTTTATTTTATTTGCAACCTGCTTTTGATCTTGCATTTCAGAATTTTCTGTTCAGACATGTTTGACCTTGAGATCATCTTTTTCAAGAAGTTACTCAATTTCATGCTCCCTTCCCAAATTCTTGAGATATTTTGAAGTCGCACTATTTATAATTTATTACATTTTTGATTATCACCCATTGCTGGATTTTAGTTCTCCTAATAATTCCTCGTCATACGGATCGTAGGCTGACATCTTATGTACAAAGTTGCATTTTTATTTAATATCCATAACTTAATGACCCAGCTAAACTGCTATTAATTTTAAAAAATGGCATATTTACAAGGGGGTGATCCTGATAAGTTTAAACAATTTTGTTTTTCAAAAAAGTTCATAGAAAGGAAAATATATAGGTTGTGGTTTACAATAACAATCAGTAAGACTATTTTTAATTATAACACTTAAAATACAATGATATTTTACATATTATTTTCAATTCAGAAAATATTTCCAATCTCAAATATACAGTTACAAAAAAGTTAGTTTTTTTAAATAACATATCTAAGAAAATATGTTTAGTGATCGGACAACCAATGCAACCAAATAAATTTTTTCTTAAATTTGAAGCATTAAGATGTGCTTTTAAGCCTGACAATGTACAGAAAAAAGTTAAAATCTGGAAAAAATGTGTTTTAAAGTTTGAATTTTTTTAAAAAATGCTTATAAAATATCGTTTATGGTAAAGTAATTAAACATATTTTTTGAAAAAAAGAAAGTTTTATAATAAGATTAAAAAAATCTAATTACATATTAAAATTAATTACTGAAGTTAACATAAATATTTACAGACAATATTAATAAATATTAAGACTGAATATTCATCAGAAATTGAAATTATTAACAGCTCCGTAAATTCAATTTTTAATAAATGAACTTATTTATATATGCTTGAAATTCATTCATGACACTTTGTTTCTTTTAATTGATATTTTAGTAATAATAAGAAAACGCTGCTACATATTTTGATCCGTTAATAGAATCTAAATGCCGATTCCATAGCAGTATTTCCTTATATTTCTTATCCTAACCCACACAGGGCAAGAATAAAATTTCCCCAGAGGATATATGGATCATTATTTTACAGTTCCATAATTCTCACGCTAACAGCAAAAGGTTTTTTTATTAAACTATCTCCATCGAAGACAGTGGTAAATGTAGCTAGCTATTTAACTTCGTAAATACCCTAGTCTCCTTTGTTGAGTTCATAATAACTGACATAGAATATGTCAAGTTTTATATTTATAGCAATTTACTGCTCTTCAGTTTGCAAAAAATCACAGTTGCGGCTGATATACAGAAAGCGACAAAACATTTTCTGCCATACCTTGTACAAATTGCTTTGCATCGGTGAGGAAATTTTTCTGCGAAGACAGAAATTTTAAATATTCAATAGGTAAAAAGTATTGAATATATTCAATATTCAATAGGTGAAATTGTAGGACGGATTTATCACAAAGCGTAAATTTAAAGGTTGAACTTTTAATTTGATTAAAGCCCATTACAAATACAATTAAAAAATTCTTCTAAAAATGATTCAAAACTTTTATGACTTCCATAACTAAATAATCAATGTGTATTTTAATCATCGTACTGTTTTTTTAACCTTTTATTTATTTTTAAACCTTAATTTTTAGACAGAAAGAAATAAAAATGTAATTAAAAAATTTTAATGCATTTAATGCATTTTTTTAATATTATAAAAACTTTGCACACATAAAAATCGAAACAAAAATTTGAAAATTTTTAGTAAATGATTCTTTCAGTTAAAAAATTTCAATAGAAATAGTTCAAAATTTCATTTAAGTTCAGCTCAACAAATTGAAGTTACATAGTTACTTTAATAAACTTTACACTTGAAGGGATTTGATAATTCTTTGACTGGCTTCAAGTCGTTAGAACGATAGTTGCAACGAGAGGTAGCTTCGCCCTGTTTCATAAAGAATTTTATTTATTTCATAGTAAATATTTAAGACAAGAAAATAACAGGTTCAACTTTGTAAAAACGTCCTTTAAATATCAACTTATGATGCTGCCAATTATAGTTAAATATTGAGTCGAAGCTCCGAATAGAAATATTCACGAGTCTTTGGTTTGATTCAATGTTTTTGAGGATTCTATTAATTGATTCGAATCTATTACTTTAAAGATACTCAAAAATTGGAAAAAAATTTGTTTTCTTCGAATGATTTAAATTCATTCTTACAAACTCTACTCTGTATTTAAAATTTAATTCGTAAAAATATAACTTTTTACTGGAGGTTTTCAACAATTCCGAAATTAAAATATAATATCACTCACTCATGTGATAAAAAAGTAATGCATGAAAAAGTATGAAGCACTGATGCAAAGATTTAACTTTCTTTAATTTAACAAAATGATTCAGTTAAAAAAGTTTTTAAAAAATTATTATATTTTACAAATAGCCTATAATTAAACAAAAAAAAAGAAAGATATTGAAAAATAGAAACTTTAAATGTAACGAATGACATTAATGTAATTAGAAAAAATTGTCTATGTTTATAGATAAATAAAATGATGAGAACAATTTTTCAATAAATAGAACACTAAAAACAAAAAAGCATACATAATATTAATTTGTTAACTTTTCTAGATAAATAGTACAAACAATTTTAAGTACATATTATTCAAAACATAAAGCATACATTTACACAGAAATATTATACAAAATACTATTACCACAGTTTGCTTTCTTTAATTTTTTTTTATATTTTCATTTTTTTTTCCATATTTTTAATATTATATTTTTTCTTTTTTCACCTTTTTTTTTCTTCTTTTTTTTTCTTTTCTCTGTATTTTCTTTTTTTTATGTATTTTTTAAATTTTTCTATATTTTTTTACTTTATATTTTTTTAAATATTTTTTTTTTAATATTTCTTACTTTTTTTTTTTTTTCTTTTTTTTTTTTTTAAGCAAACTGTTAGATTGTTTACATAATACATAGGTTCAAAAGATTACAATCAAGTAAACATTGGATTTGCAAGTGTTTCATGGAGGCTTAAATTGGTTGGATGTATGTTATATATAATGTCGAATTGGATTTTTTAAGTAATTGGTTAATAGATCACTTTTAAAAAAAATTGAGTGTATTTCAAAGGAAAAAATTTTTTTTCAAAAAAAAAAATTCACATTTAAGGAAATAGTAACATGGAATAAAAAATTTTATACCCCCTTTTTACGATGGAGGGGGGAAATAGGTTTTCTTAATGACAAGAATTATAAATAAATGAATTAGCACAATAAATAAATGAATTAAATAAGTATATAAACATGAATAAACAAATGAATTAAATCAAATAACTTTTAAAAGCCCAAGAAAATCCATTCTAACCAAAAACAATTTTTCAAAAAAAAAAAAAAAAAGATCACATTTAAAGAAATAAAAAAAAAAAATTAAAAATTTGGAATAAAAAGTTTTATACCCCATCTTTTTAATTTGTTACGATGGGGAGAAAAAAGGATTTTCTTGATGGCAAGAATTAGCTATAAATAAATTAATTAAACAAATATAAAATCTTTCAAAACACTGCAGAAAATCCATTTAGTCCGAAAAAACTTTTTTTTAAAAATTCACATTTAATGAAATAAAAAAAAATAATAATTTGGAATATAAAAAACTTTGTGCCCCATCTTTTTTTTTTTGTTGCGATTAGGGCAAATGGATTTTCTTTTGTTTAAATTGATTAAAACTATAAAACATTTAAGATATATAATGATCTAACTGACTGCAGATTTTAAACTAAGACTAAATGAAAAAATTGAGCTATACATTTCTTAAAATGTTTATCTATCAATATAATTAATTTTTAAAAATAAAGTTATTTTGCAGATAAAAGAATAATGTTTATATATTACTTATCAAAATTAAAATACTATAAATTAACAATGAACGATAAAACACTTTTAGAACAAGCCTCCATAAAAACAGCAAGTTTAACAAAGTTTTCATTTTACTTACATAAAAACGATTCAAGAAAAATTAGCAAATAATCACAAGCTTTTAAAACAAATAGGAGCATAATAAATAAACTAAAACATCTTTCTTGAGTAAGTTTGTTTATTTTTAATCACCCCCATTTCCTTGTTTCTGTTATTCGACTGTGTATACTATTATTTTGCGTAAATAGAGAAGCAAAACTAAAGTTATGTTAGTCGTGTCAAAGCTGCTTTTATCAGACAATCGAAAGGTTCGTTGCACATTTTGTGCACAGTATGCACAGTTTCAGTTTTTTAAACCAGGTTAAAAAAAGGTTGGTAAATATGGTTAAAAGAGTTTTTTTAACTTTTTTGCAGGGTTTTGGTCTTCAGACCTATAAAGGTGTCCCAGAAATCGAATACGATTGGCCTGAATAACATGAACTATGCCTGGTTGCATATACTTTTTATATAACTCATGATTGTAAAGGGTGCACCATTTGTTATTCTCATAGACTGCACCAAATATTCTTCTTAGTATCCCTCTCTCAAATATCAGCAATTTGTTCTCTTTTTTATTAAGAGTCCAGCACTCACTACCATATAGGATCACAGGCCGTAAGAGTGTTTTGTATATGTTAATTTTTGTCTTTTTAGAAATTCACTTTTTAGTTGGCGTTTTAAACCAAAGTAGCACTTGTTTGCCATTGCTAAACGGCTATTGATTTCAGTATTTGTGACATTTTTGCAGGTAACAGTAGTCCCAAGATATTTAAATTCATCAACAGCTTCAAAGTCATAATCATTCACATGAAAGGGCATTCATTGCCTTAGTGAGTCCTCTGTTTATATCTATGTGTTTAGTTCTGTCAGCATTAATGATTAGTAGCCCCATTTCACTAGCTGCTACTTCAAGAGCTTTGGAGTTCTCCACTACTGATTGTCTAGATCTTCCTATAATATCAAGATCATCTGCATAAGCAAGAATTTGAGTAGATCTTTGAAAGATACTGCCTTTTACATTGATTTCAGATGCTCTGATTTACTTTTTCAAGTGCCATATTAAATAAAAGGCAGGCAAGTGTATGCCCCTGCCTCAGACCACCATCAGTGTAGAAGAGCTCGGAGAGTTAATTTTGCAACTCACCTCTGCACTTGACTCTTCTGAGTGTTGCCTTTGTCAAGTTAATAGGGGGAATACCAAATTCCTCCATTGCTTCATACAACTTATTTCTCTTGATACTGTCGTATGCTGCCTTAAAGTCAATAAAAATAGGAAAAGTCTCAATGTTAAATTCGTTTGTCTTCTCAATAATTTGTCTTAAAACTTGTATTAAATCGGTTGTAGATTTTTCTATAAACCACACTGTTAACTTCCAACCACCTTCTCCACGTGTGGTAAAAGTTTTTTATATAATACATTGGAGAAAATCTTGTATGCTGTATTCAAGAAGGTGATCCCCCTACAACTTTTACAATCCATCAAATCTCCCTTTTTGTAGATTAGGCAGATAAAATCATCATCCCATTCAATAGGCATCTGTTCCATGATGGAATGCAGGAAATATGTGTTATCTCGGCATTAAGCACGAAGAGCTTCTAACCTATTCATCGAATCTAGTAAGTCCTAAATTATAATGTCCTAAGTTCACAAGATATTTGTAAGATATCTACACAATATAAGTCCATTGCAGATGTTGGGCCTGCGTTGCACTGAAGAAAATCATCATTGGGATGGGGTATTCCCCTGAAGAAGTGCCTGAAGAAGGCTGAGTGCCTCCTGATTTCTCAAAAGTTCTTGTAACTCTTTCATTAGAGTAACCAAACGATGAGCTGAGGTAGCTGTAGTTGAGGCTTTGTTGTTGAATCTTTTTCTCCTGGGGCCTGACCTCGCACCCAGAGAAGTTCGAGATATGATCCTTACTGCAATTGCAGCAGGTAGGAGGTGTGTGCTTGCTTTTTTTTGCACTGGAATGAGTAGTGCCCTCCGGCACACTTCATACATCTTGTATCGGAAGGGCAGGTACGCTGAGAGTGTCCGAAGCCTTGACATCTAAAACACTGTATCGGCCCCCGGCCGCCATGAAATTTCTCTACACAAATCGGAAAGTCCTTAATGAATTCGATATGGTAGATCTTCATGTAGTTCTCGATCTCTGGTATGATGATGAGGAACAGTGGGAATGGCCTATAGGCCCCGCAACACTTTCTTTTTTAATTGAACAACTTTCAGTATTTCTAAATTCTGTTTCCCTAATTCAAGGGAAATATTGTCCGTACTAAAGTCCGTACAAAGGAAGCCCTCGGATGAGAACTTTTAGGTTCTTGGGAGGTTGAGCTTTATGAACATTTGTGGATGGCTCTGGGACTTTTTCTGTGCTCTCCTCCGGAGTTTCCATCGGGACTGGAGTCGGCTTCACTGGCGAATTTAGAGGGTCAGAGGAACAGTTAGTATGCTTTGTTGAGTCTACATTAGTTGAGTTCTTCTTATTATTCCTCTTTCTCTTTTTGATAGGTGGCTCCTTAGGATTTTCAGTCTGGGGTTTTGTCTCAGAGGCCGAAGGCTCCTCACAGGGTTCCAAGTATTGGTCAGGTTCAGTAGCATTGGTTGTGACCAATTTCTCAGTTGTTTGAGCTATGGGAACTGGGTCTTCTTTCTTTGCTAATTCCATTTCCTCCTGTTTCTGCCTGCTTAATCTGTACATGATGTAGTGGGCAATTTCACTCCTTTGAGTGATGTAACGTCGATGAGATCTATCAAAAGTAGGATACTTTCTGTAGAAATATCGGAAAGAGTCATCAATTTTGTACAGTTCCTCTAAGGGAAACTGTAGGTAGAAGGCTTCAGTTTCAGACTTCTCTAAGTTTCCGGGTGAATTATATTGCGGGGGAATCCCGCAGTTAGCAAGTATATCATCTAACGATGACTCATCAAATGGCAGTACTTGAGAGCGGCCGGAAGGGAAAACCTTTCCGCAGTGCGCTGTTCTGTGATACGGCATTGGTCGATCAGAGAAAAAACACGTCCTCACTAGTCAAAGGCTTGAGTCGATCTCTCTGTCGGCATCTGTTCCAATTCCCATATCCTGCATATATCTTGGATTGCCCTGATCAATGCTGGTTCCTTAATTACTGGCAATGTCGAGTATTTTCTAATCCATTCATATCTTCGCAACTATTATAATCTCATATCTTCTGAACTGACTCTTACTTGTATTATTTTTACAGACAGGCCAGACCATCTCAAAGTGTTTTTTTTTTTTTTTTGGGAGTTAGTTACAGGCACATATGTTTGGAATAGCTTGACATTTGAGATTGAAGTTTCAATTTTCAGGGCAAATTCTGTGCGAATGTTGTATTTTTTTCTTCAAAAGTAAGTTGGTCAACAATTTTTTGACATCGCAGCATGTAAGATTGTTTGATCACTATCATTAGAGCCTTGAAATTGAAGCTTGTCTCATCATTTTTGTTTTTCATGAGCCAAAATGCATAAATTTGAACTGGTTACTAAAAAATGGTTCCTTAAGTCCTAATGAACTGATCGTTTAAGCTAATCAGTTTAACTTCTTAGAAATAAGATTTTTGACAGTTTGTATCAGGCTTCCTCATAACCTTTTGTTGATATCACTCGTTATTTTAAAACGAATCACAAGCCCAGATTTTCGAGCTATTCCTAAGAATTGAGAAGTGTTCAAAGTGTTCTCTGAAGTGTTCAAAGCTCAATTTAAACAATTTGAGTAAACTGCTTTTCTGTAAGCGCAATCATTGAGCTTGTCGCACGTGACTATTCAAGCATTTATCTGACAATTTAGATGGCCTAATAGATTTAAGTTGTCAAATAATTACAATCCATATAACATGCTTACAGTTTTTGTAACATTTCTCGATTTTCGAATTAAAAGTCTAAATGTTGTGTTTAAAATGGTGAATGCTATATTTGAAGCTTTCAAATCTTTCCTCTAAAACTTATTTAACTAAGTTACTTTCTAGCTGTTTATATTCCAGAACGTTTGGATTTTCGATTTCTTTTTCTTTTATTTTTACGTCAATTCAGTTCTCAGAGATTCAATATTTCCAGTTGATTCTGCATATCTTTTAACACACTGTTCAAGAAGCTACTCAAATTCGAGCTCTCATTCAGCGAGTTTACGAACATAGTTTGCACTATTCTTGGAATTCCAAACGTTTGATCGGAGTATGAAGTAGTTTTAAAAAACAGTAAAAATAGTTTGTTTCTTAAAAAAAAATCCAGCTTATTGACCCAACTCAGTGTCTTTAACTTTTTAATCAGTGTGAGGGGGGGGGGTGATTATGACATTCGAAGGAAAGTTTCATTTTTCTGAAAATGTCTGTTTCAAGTATTTCCTATTGTATCTAGTTTTGTAAAACGTTTTGTAATCTTTTACTTATAATACACAATACAATTAAAATATATGCTCTTTTAACTAAAATAATTATAACTACATTCAAATATACACTTGTAAATAAAATTAGCTTTTAAAAATAACATCATAAAGAAAAAAGTTTTAGAGATCAAAAAATTACTAATAACCAGTATAAACAAATACATTTGAAACAAAAATTAACACGATTTTAAAGCTTGATATATTTTTCAAAGTTCAGGCATTGTTTAATAATAATAATTCGTTAAGCTCATAAAGCTACGGTCTAATCTTAGAAATGAAAAAGTTACTTTGGAAAAATGAATTTTCTAGAGAAATTTTTAAGTAAATTAAATAAAAATCATTCTGAATTTAAAACTGTTTAAAAATAATCAAAAAAAGCTTTTAAACATGCAAAACAACTCATCGTTAAAACGAGAAATTCATTAATTTTTATTTGGGTAAAAAGTAAAAGTTAAAAAAGTTTAGAGCTAGCAAAAGATAAATATTATTAAAAGTTTATAAAAGAACAGTTTATTTATCTATAAACATAAACTACGCCTTTGTAATTTTTAAGAAAATGCAATATGCTTAAAACTATTTAAAGAAAAAATTGAAGGAAAAAAATCATTTAGATTATAATAAATCTTTGCATCGGTGTTTTTACTTTTGTAACATTTTTATATATGAAACAAACAAGAAATGAAACTCGAGTTCTAAATATTGAGTGACAGTACAAGCTCTTAAATTTTTGAAATAGAATTTTGACACACATGTCGGCAATGCTGGCATGCTTTGTCGGTATTGCTATAATGAACTGTATCATACATTGTATTAAGAGGACGTTATGAGGATACATTTGAAACCCGATCTAACCCTAACAAAAAAGAAATATTTTCTATTTATTTTTTATCTGAAAAGAATTACTCGGGGCGAAGATTCATATAAAGCATCTGAATTTAAATGAAAATTCTTAAAAGAGTTTGCTTTTTAAAGTAAAAAGCAGATTTACAAAACTTTCAAAGTCTTGTAAAAATAATCACATTTTTTAAAAATTTTCCTTAAACCTCGATCGATGCACACGTTCACGAACGAGAAGCCATCAAAAAATATCCAAAATTTACCCACTACAAATTGATGCTTCGTTTTTTTTTGAAAAAATTTTAAAATAGTATCTTTCCTTAAAAAAAGGGGGGTATTTGAGATGTTTTAGAGGTATAAAATATTTTCAAACTATGAAGCAAAACTCACATTTACAAAGATTTGCCATTTTAAACTGCGTATTGCCGTTCTACAACTTTTTCTTATAATTAAGAAAGCTACTAAGTTTAAAACACATATCGAAATAAAAGTCTTACTGATCGTGTATAATAAAACGTTTCCCGACAAAGACTTTGATCATAGATGATTGGTGCAACTGAGAACAGACGTTTTTAAAAAGACTGCTGCGATCGATTAGAAACTGGCAGAAAATGTTTTCGCTTTTTGTTAAACCACCTTACACTGTCAAAACTTTTCATTACGGCGCTTTACTAACGTTATCTTGCTGGAAAAGATTTCTATTAATTTCTATTTCATAACAGAAATCCCTTGTATCAAACTTCATTAAAGATTGATAACACCAAAATTTTTTTTTCGTGAAGTAAAGAAAATCTTAAATAAAATAAAAAAGTACTTTTTGTAAAATAAAAAAAATATATGAAATCTCTAAAATAAATTGCTTTTCCCACATATCTGGAATACTAAGGTGAATTTCAAGCATTTATAAAACAAGCAAGGGCTAAGAAATTCTTAATTTGTGTGTTATGCACACGGATAGCTTCGAATCTTGTTCAATTTTAAACATCAAATTAAGAAATAACATTTTGGGAACAGCAATCTAGATACAAATTTAGTTATATTTTGAAACAATGCATTTATAATTATTGATAACATCAACAAATTTGGTTGCAGATTACATGGAATCACTAACTTATTACTTCTCTGGTAGTTCATGGTTGTAGAAATGTTTGAATTTTTTCACAAGATTCAGATAATTTAGGTTTAAGTAAATTATCAGTTTTTAATGAAATGACTTCTTGATAATTTTAATTAATATAAAGGTTACGGGGATTTCTTAGTTTCTTTTAGAGATTTGATATCACATTTCCGTCAACTTTTTACTCCATTTCTTCAAGTTTTGAGACGACTAATCATGTACTGATACATTCAAAGAATATTTAGTTTCATAAAACTGTTTCAAAAGAGTAATTTTTTTAATTAAAAAAGTGTCGTTAAAGTAAAGAGAAAAGAAACAGTAAAACTAACTTTTTTTTAAAAAAAAATTGCTCAAAATTTGACAATTTTCCAAATGATCTGTAATTCCAAATTTTCCAAATGTTCAGAAAAATTGCTCGAGGATTTAAAAAAATTTTTTGTTTTAGATTCAAATTTTTTTTCTTTAATAAACCTTTGCATGAGTCACTTTTTTCCTAACATTTTTCTTTGTACTTCATTCAACAAGCACTAAAATTTACGTAATAAGTTACAAGTTACTTAATATAAGTTAATGCGCTAATAATTTCTGAAAAATTTTTGAGACAAATTTACACTTCTAAGCAAATTCATTTCAAAATTTGAAAAAAATGTCACCACTTTATAAACAGTGTTGTATTAAGAGGACGTTACGTGGATGCAGTTGAAACTCATTATAAACCTTTCAAAAAATAAATATTTTCTTATTTTTTTTATCTTAAGAGAATTACTCGGGGCGAAACATTCCGCTCAGAAAAAACAACGGAAACAAAATAAATAAAAAATAATTCTTAAAAAGAGTTATGCTTTTTTAATTTAAAAAGCGGGTTTACAAAATGTTCAAAGTCTTTTAAAAATAATGAAATTTAGTAAAAATTTTATATACCTCGATCGATACAAACGTTAACAAACGGGAAGCCGATGAAAAATTATGAATATCCAAAACCTTCCAACTACTCACTACAAAGTGATACTTCGTTTTTATTTTAAGAAAATATGTGAAAACATGATAAGATCTCAATTTAAAAAGATCAGCGGAACCATTAAAATCCAATCTATTCATTAAAAAAATATATTTATTTAAAATAATTCATAAGAAAAATACATAATTGCAAAGATATCGCAAAGAGATGCATAAAAACACTCAAACTCATACGTAAATTGAGCATGGTTAGATATGACATTCCTTATCACGAGCTATAGGAAGATTTCTTCAATAAGTTTTAAAAGCTACACCAATATATTTGAAAATCATTTTGTGACAGGAAAAGAGGTTTTTCGCTAACGATCGTTTTAATATTAAGGTAACCATTTAGCACAGTGTGCAACAGCTAATATTAGCAGCTAATATAGCTAATATTATCTTTGGCATTCTATTAATAAAATAATTAATTCGGTTCACAGGATTGCTAAAATGTACAACAAAATTGCACATTTTCATGAGCTTTGCCATTTGAAATTGTTCATATTTTATTTTTATAACTACTAATAATACACTACTAAAGTTTAAAACACATTAAATAACAGAGAACTCGTACTATACAAATATCATCTTATAATAGAAAATTTTATCTGACAAAAACAGCCTGTTGCTGTGAATTAGAGGCTAAAGATATCTTCTTAGGGCAGAAAATGTTTTTGTCTCTTTTGTCACCTTGAAATTCCGAAATAATTTTGCCACAAATTTTTATTATGGAGCTTTAAACAGCATTTCTCATGAATATGTAAATAAATGTTATATTGTGCGTCCATGCGCAATTACTGTTTTACAAACCAAATGAAAAGGAAATTAAGAATGATTGACGTCTATGAAGTTTTCCACATAGTATTAAACATTTAATATATGATCAATCGGAATTGCGGATATAGGTGGGAGCATTAATAATTACTTAATATAATACCATACTAATTATTTCTTTCCAAATGCCATAATTCTAATTTCAAAATTCTTCGGAAATGACATTTACCTTGTTAATCACTTTTTGGTACAATTAATAATATTCAAAATAGTTTTGCTTCATTGAGTAAGTTTGATAAAAATATTTAAAGCAGCTAAATTTTCATATTTCTTACGATATAAGGAATCAAGTTAATTTTAGAAGAAGAAAAAACATACTAAATTATTAAAGTTTAATTAGTTTCATTTTTCTATGATGAAATTCATGTCCTGAAGAAACGCATATGTGTGATGAACAGGAATAGATATTGAAATTGTTAAATTTTATGCATAAGTTATGAAATATTTTGAAACATAGCTACACGTCTAAAATAATAAATTAAATTGCTCTTTAAAACATTTCCTTTGTTACCGTTTTTTAGCACTAGTTGCACGGAACATAAAGTTATCGACATATTTTCCATCTTTCAAAACAAATAGAAAAATAACTAATACTTCTTTCGAAGCTTAAGGTTGTCGAATTGATGCTTGCACGAAATTTATTTAATTCATGTCTCGGTTGTCCACAAAAGCATTTAATTCAAACAGCAATTTTTTAGAAATCATCGCCTGATTTATTTTCCAAATCATCTTTACACTAATGACATTTTTCCGTTCCGAGACGACTAATCATTTACTGATTGTTTAAATCAATTCATAGTTTTTCACAATAGAGTTTAAAACTACTTGGTTATTCTCTATCTAACGTAGAAAGTTAAGACTAAGCGTGTAAAGAACTGCTTTTTGCTGAGAACCACCAGAAACAAAACATTTCTAACAGACACAATGTAAAGTATTTGGAATCTCAATGTTATTAGTTATTCATTTTTTCAAAAATTCATCATAACTATTTATGCTAAAGTAATGCTAAATAACAATACAGTGTTTAGATAAGTTATATTTTATGGCTGTAGGAAGCTGTATTAGGTTATATGTAGGTGTTATTAATGCTATCTAAACAGTTATTTGTTTGATAAAAAGTTAGTTTTCATGATGGAAAGAAGCACTGATATTAGAATAATTTTCTGCAACAGGTAAAAAATAAAGCGATACTGTTATGAATTATAGTTTGTTTAAGAACTTGTTTGTTATTTTTTGTGTAGAAGAAACAAAATCACCTTTAGTTTATAAATATTTATATTTACGCCATTTTTTTTCGAGTTTTATTGAGGAAGCTAGTATTTAATATTATATTAAAGTGAGGAAGCCATATTTTTTAAATTTTAAAATGCTACTCAAAATTAATATTTATGCTAGAAATTATTTATATTTGTATTTGAGAACAGAAATCTTGCTTAAATCAATAATCTAAAATCAAGGAAATATTTTTAGTACTTCAAAAAGAAACCAATATGAATAAAAAAAAATTACGCATAAGAATTGAAATTTTATAATTTATGAAATTTTATAATTTTTTTAAGTCAGAATTTTAGATATAAATTTCTTTTTTAATTATCAGAAAAATATTTAAAATATAGAAAGCTTTTAACAATGACAATATGGAAATTGTCCCTTTCTATTTTTGAGAAAATTCTCATGTCTTAATTTTTTTTTTTGAAAAAAAAAAGGACTTTTTATGATGCATTAGAGGGAAATCGATGCATGTCTTAAAACTATTAACATAAAGAGAAAGATTTGAGAATTTTATGGTTGGGTGAGATATACTTATGATCGGGTATAAAAGACTTATACAGCTTAACCAAAAGAAATACAAGTTAATAGATTCAAATGGTGCACAAAAATAAGTCTGACGCAAAAATAAATGGAAAAACAAACAAAATAAAATAAAACTAAGATATTTCGTGTTCTAGAAATTCGTATTAGCTTACAGCAAATAACTACTTATTAACAATGTTTTCAGGAGGGAGGGGGAGATAATACCTCCTAGGGCACACCTAGCTGATTGTGGTACCAATGCGAAAACGATGTGAATTTATGAGCATCGATAAGCATAAGTGAAAATAAAGAGTTTGCCTTTCTATAGTTATAAAAATAGCAATAGTGAAAGTTTATACAGTCACATGAAACCAGTGTTGTCGTATGGCAACGTAAATCTTAAGGAAAAACTGATTTCAATCATAGAAAATTTAGATTACTGTGAAAGAATTTTTTTTTTTAATTTAAATTAATGCGAAGTAGTATAAAAATTAGAAAAATTATCTTAATTGGAGCGAAAAAATAGAGCGTATCTAAAAAATTTTCTGCGACAATTTAAAATTTTTGTGCTTTTAATATACTTCGGTTGACAAACTAAAGCCGTTAAAATACTATAAACTGTGACCTTCACTTATTATACTTAGCAAAAAGTTTTCTGTAAAGCTTATGCTGCATTTTATATGATGATTAATAGTAAATAATAAACCAGCTGAAATTGTCAATATGCTATAGAAATGCATTTCTTAAATAAATTTTCAAAATTTTTATTAATTTATCAAATAACTAAAAATATATACTTTTATTTAACATAAAAATGATTTTTAAGAAATTTTCTAACCGTCTTTTTAGCTTTAAAGTAATTTTTAAGTGTTTAAACTAATTTTACATCATTCAGTTAAATGAAATAAACACAAATATAAATGTAATTTGAATATAATACAAATATAATCATAATGAAAAAAGTACCCGCATAAAGTATTCAATATTGTAATCTATTGCTCCTGATTCAAACTCTCAAGTTTATATTTAAATGAAGACTTGCATTTTTTGTCTTTCTTAACTACTATACTTTCAGCACGATGTTGAAAAGAAATTTGATATTTTTTAGAAAAAATAAAGATAACTAACACTTTTTACTAAAAAAGACCTAATCAGATCTGCAACCCTCGTTATTTGTGATATTTTCTGACGGATTTGCAATCATGAAAACTTATTTTTGTAGAAACTATAAAAAATGACTCCTACAAAAAAATTAGATTTCACATTCAAATATTATTTTCTAACAAGTTTGAAAATGTTTTTTCCACTTTTTTTAAAATAAAAATCAACCGAATTAATATCGCTCTAACGACCGGACGGTTTCTTAGTTTTCTTTTAAATGTAGCCAAATGTGTATTAATAATTAGGAATTATCCCATAAACGTGAGTTTATATGAATATCTATTAGGAGTTCATATCTTCTAAACTAAGTTCAAAATATGAAAAGATAAGGAGTTGACATCACTACAAATCAATTACATGAATAAATTGATAAGTTGAATGTATAGTTTAATAGTAAACGGCGCAAGGAAGTTGCTACGGATCTAATCACTAACTTTATTAAGTAATCAATGCAACAAAATCAAACAGTTTTAAAAACCAAGTCTTGAACAAAAAAAAAGGAGGGAACGATTACTATTCTACGTCTGAGTCTGTAAAGTTGTAGATACTTAAATTCTATCAAATTTTGCAATAGAAAATAACAAATTTGTTTTCAGCTAATTTTCAAGTTCTGATAGAGCTTTCATAATGAAATATTTCATAAGGGCTTATGATTACATTCTGGAAAGAATGTGTAATAAAATAAACAGTGCGTTTTTAAAAGGAAACGTTTAACTTAAACTGAAATGTTTCATGCATTAGATTTTGTCACAGTGGTCGGAATTAACTTTCGTTGAATAAATTTAATGTGTAAACAATAAGGAAAAAAAAACTCCTTAAAAAAGCACTTCAAGCACTTTTAGTAAAATATCATTTAACTTTCAGATATCTCCAAAGCCTATCAAGGTAAATGAATAAATGTTCAATTCTTTGGATCATTGTCAAGGTCGCTGAAAGCTGACAAAAATGACCAAGATTGAAATAAAGGGCGTTTTTATTTGAGAAGGTTACTGTCTTTAGCCTTTAAAGATTAATAATGATTCTTCTTTAATTATTATTTCGAATATTAATTAATAACAATTCTTCTATCAGCGGCATAAAATTGAAAGCATTATTTTCTGACAGTATTGCGCAGAAAATAATATTCAGGAGATAAATACCAGGTAAAAAATATACCTAGTTATGTCAAAAAATTATATAAATATTAACATTACTAAAGAACTTTTTGGTTGCTCATCATTTGATTTTATTTGTCTTTCTAGTAAAATATATTATAGAAACAAAATTCAGTGACAAGTATAAATGTGCAATCATAAATAATTAATGCAGTTGTTTATGATAAATTGAATTCTAATTGTTACAAGTTTATTGTAATATATCATTCATTTTTCATTTCATAGAATGAAAAATAAAAGCTGGCAAGTTATTAATTAAGTAATAAGAAAATGTTCTTTTAAAAACATTGTGAGCAAACAGTAAAAATCACAAAATTTTGTTTCGAAAAAATGTTCTTAACAATGATAAATATTTTTGTTGTTAACCATAAACTTTTATTCTTATTATTGGAGTTCATATTAGAAAATAAACTATCTCATAAGTTTGATTACATTTTGAAACCCTTCGTCGAAGATTTAATTGTTTTTTTAATGTATAGTGAAAAAAAATATTTTTTCGAAATCTATCAATATTTTCCTAGAAAGCGTATCAGACCCGTATCCACAATATTTGCCCGGAGGAGGGGGAGTAAACAAAAAATATATATATTTTTTTAATAATTTTTCTAACAATATTCATCCGCAACATTTGCTACCAAATGAATGTACAATGCCTTTAACTTTAAAAAGGAATAGTATTCACCTATAGTGTCGTTCATGTTTTTTAAATAAATGACAAAAGCTTTACTGTATATTATCTACTTATCAGGATAAGTTATCTAACTTGGATAAAATCTCACAACTGACAAGAAAGCTCTGTTAACCTGGGAATAAACTTTTATTCAACTAGTTTGACAATGCAGACTATCTTCTTCATAGTTATAAATTATATAGTCACACCTCAAGCAATTTGCATGTCGAAAATGTCGTCATGCCAATTACAGCAATTATGCAATAGTTCACAATGTCCATTGCAGCAGTGGTTAACATGTTGAACTAAAGTTTAGCTTTGATATCGGAAGTTATTTTCTTAAATATAATTATCTAAAAACATTATTCATAAATAATATTTTGTTCGTAGCTTTATAATTGAATTCAATTTTATATTATTTTAGAGGGAAAACTAAAGCAATTTTGTTTCAAACAAGAAAAAATTATTAAAATGTTCCATATTAAAGAATTATATCTGTCTGAAGCTTGTGGAGAACTTGAAGCAGGACTTTTCTTTGATAACAGATATCACTACGAAATATGTAATCACGCGTAAATAAGGCTACCAATAAAAATTCCAAAATATTTTTTTTAATGGTGTAAAATTATCCAGTGAAATAATCTAATTTCAATATTAACAAATATCTATATGTAAGGTAGGCATGTAACATTTAAAATATAAAAAATAAAGCATTAATTATAAAAGATTTTTAAGACACTATCCATTTTTAAGTTTGTTCAAGAATTAAGATCGTCGTACTCAGTAACAGAATTAATGCAGCACAAATTTATTTATTTTGTTTTGGAGATAAAAAAAATCCAAACACGGGCTCTGCAGATAAGTCTTAGAATATTTTTTTCTTGAGGCTTTAAATCAATTCAGTGATTTCTATAGTTGTTGTGTCACAAAGCATACATGAGACAGTTCGAATGTTTTACAGTGAATATTTTAAAACTTTCAACAGGAAAGCAGTCAAGCCTTCGTGAACACCATTTAAATTACATGAAATCGATGTGAATTTACTTGGGATCAAATTTAATTCAGACCTTATAATCAAAAGATTTAAAAGCAACTACACAGCACCAAACTCAAACGGCATTACGCACCCAAGAGGTCAAAAAATGAAATTGCGTTTAAACCAAATTTTTTTCAAGTAGCAAGAGAGCTTTCAATCTTGAGGTTCCTATCTGTAGGGGAAAATGGAAAGAATTTGCAGATGAAAAATAACACACAATTGTGTGCCTCAACTTCTCAACCCTCACGTTCTGGTTGTACACACAAAGAACTTTTCCCTTTTTTTTGTTGAAAAAAGTAACTATTTTTAAACATATGATAGATGGGTTTGTTAATGTTATTCATTTTAGCATAAGTATAGAGGAACTTTCGGTAAAAAACCTTTCTCACCAAATAGCTTCATCTAACATAAAACAGTGATGGTTTATTTTTGACGCAACTCTGGTTTTTTAAACTTAAACATTTTATTCCACCTCCGATATTTCGAGATTTTTCACTACCTTTTTACTATTCTAATACAGACTTTACTCTAAAGTCTTATATTTTAAAATGCTGACTTTTGCAGAGGTGCCAACTTTCCAATTTAGCTATCAGACATCAGAGCTCCAAAATATAAACGGAATATAAATTAGAGCAATTTTAAGGTGTATATACAACCTAATATGATAAAGGTATAAAATTTTAATAAAATTATGCATGGATTTAGTATTAAACAAAAAATAACATTTAGATAAAAAAGAAACTATTTTAAAAATTATGCAAAGTTGAAACTTTATAAGATGGTAAAATGAAATGGAATGAATTTTCAAGGTCTTAGTTCATTAAAAACTAGCCTTCACGGTTTTTTGTCATGTTGCACTTGAACCTTAAAAAATTTATGATCCAGCATCAGTTTTAGTTATCCTTCTAATATGCTCTTCCATAAGGAGAGAAGTTTAGCTTATTGGAAGGAAATATAAATAAAGTTTCTTTCTCTTTTTTATAAGTTTCTATCAAAACATTGTTTTTTCTTACTTGTAGAATTGTTTGAGGAGTAGAAAAAAATCTCAGATTAGTTGCAGACCATAAAAATTTCATAACTCTTTGTAACGGAGAGGAAAATAAGCTTACTTTAAACTGCTTATTATGGAAATTCTTAAAAAGTATAAATTTTATTATTTGAAAGTAAGTAGTAATTTTGACAATGAAAGCGTAATGATTGCGGATAAATTGTAATTGTTGGCACCCCTGCTTTAATCGATATAGACTCGAAACAAAACTACAACTTTCTGAGCTTGCTTTGAATAGAAAAAATAAGGCATCACACTCGTAGGGCACCACAATCTCAGCATGTCCGCAACCACTGAACCACAAAAAGGCTTTGACAGTTAAATGATAGAAGTGTGCTTTAAATAAATTCAGAGCTTCGAAATTTGTAAGTTAAAAACTTTAAGAAAAACACTATTTTGAACTGTGGCAAAATCGTTCTACGAGTTGCATGATGTCATTGTAGGAGCTTATTGTGAAACGCTGTTACAAAAAGATAACTTTTATTCAAATGAGGAATAGATGTTTAGTAGTACTAATGAATAAAGCCACATTCATTTTTAAAAAAATTGGGGCCCTTTTATTAAGTATTTTAATTGAATATAATTCATAATAAAGAGATTGTAGACACCCTAAAAATAAAAGTGCCATTTAAATGGCGGTTCATTAAGGGCTGGAAAAAAATTCCCCTTTTTCTTTGTTTCACAATAAGTTATTACAATTAGGGTTTCTAACACGTGATTCGGAACTCCCTTTTTGTTAATGCTTCGTACCTTCTCCCTAAACCCCTTTTAAAATCCCCAGAACATATGCCTACAATATTCCAGCTTTATCATTTTAAAATACCACTCAGAAGTATATGGACGTTTAAAATTGCTTATAATCTTATCATAGATGCAGTTACAAATGAAGGCAACAGAAAATACAGAAAAAATTTCCAGCTTAGAATATAAATATCCATTGCAAAATTTTGTTTTGAAATATATTTTTCTGTACTTAATTATTTTTCTTTCATTATTAAAATTCGATATTTTGCAGTCGATCAAACTCTAGTTTTTAGATTGAAAATTTGGCCCAAAATTCGGTAGCTTTTGCATTCTAATCAAATGTATTAATAATAAAAAAGTATCACTTGAAAGAATAGGATTTTCTGAGCATTTATCAAGCTATGGATAAGTTTGGAAGTGAAGTATTTGCAGCTCGGAGACAAAAAATTTTAAAGAAATTTAATTTGTGTAGGTGCAATACGCATCGCTTTTTTTAATTTTTTATTTGGTTTCAATCAGAGTAGAGGGGGTTCTGAACCTTTTTCCTTCTCATCTCCTGAAAAATTCCACTTCCTCTTGAATGATGAGATGGAGTTACTCAATTTTCGCAATTACTTTAATAAAAAAAAACTATTTAGACAATAAATACTACATAAATTGCCCTAAACGCGAGCGTTAATTTAGATTTAATTTAAAATTCATGGTAGGAGAAAATAAAACAAAAGAATGTATAAGATTAAAAGATTGTAAGAGGTAACACAATGCTTGAAAATTGAAAATGCACAACAGATTAAGAAGTTATTTAACTTTTAGTTGAAAAAAATTGTCTTTCTATTCAAAATGTAAAACTTTTACTGTCGTGTCTACTTTTTACAGATTTAAAAAAGTGTCACACAAATATAGCTTTACGCCACTGATTTTTTTTTCTTTCATAGAACCACAAACAACAAACTACTGATTATAAATGTAATATTTTCAATAATTATAATAAGTTTATTCATATTATAATAATTTTATTCAAAAATTAACCTTTTAACGTTAAGGGTAATGCCATCAAAATAGTTCAAACTTAAGCCTTACTTTTATTTTAATCACATGCCTAATTAAAGTAATATTTGTAATTAATATTAGTTTTGATTAATTTAGTTTAATTTAATTACTCTTCCGACATTTACAAGAAATACATAAGTAATTTCAAATTCTAATCATTCCTATTTTAATAAGTTAAATTCGTTTTATAAACAATGTTTCTCAGTTACATATGTTTATTCTGAGAAAGCAAGAGTGTTTTTTTGTCTGATTCTGTAACTTAATTAGATATTTGAAGTAGTTCCTTTAAGTCAATATGATTGACAGTTAATTCGAGAAATTCTGATCATTACTATAACTTTTCATATATTGGGATAACTTTTTCATATTAAATTGTAAGCTGTATTAAATTGTAATCTATCAAAAGTACCCTCAGATTGTCCCGTATTTTAAATCTTTACCCTGATATTATTTAACCGAATTTGATCGATGTATGAAAAGTTATCCCCTAATATATCACTACTAATAAATATTCAAACAATGAATGTTTACCCATAATGAATAGTTAATTTTCGTTTGCAATACGAAAGATTGTTTCGATTTTTTTTTTTTTCTTTTTTGCTGCTTCTAAATGGCTTTTTAAATAAATTTCGCTGCATTTAATACATTGTTACGAATTTGAGTTATCAATTTCTGAAGCATTCAATTTGGAACGATTCTATCGTCATTTCACATTTATGAATTTTTCAACTCCTTTTATTTTTAATACATTGTTATTACGCTTTGCGAATTTCAATTTCGAGTAATTACTTTTTGACATGTTCGGTTGAATAATGATGTCACGTCATTCGGGGATAGTTTTTTCGGAAGTTACTTATTATACGACAGTTAGGAATTATGATCAAGTCCGTTTGATCATGGGCCGCTGGAGTCAGAAAGTCTCGTTTTATATAAATATGTGATACCATGGGTCGAGAAGGGAGATATATGTGATCATGGTCTTGATAATGTCTGGCAAAATGGGTGCAATCAAGACGATCGAACACATGGATCAAGACATATTGATCAGATTAGGTGGAGTTGAGTGGACATTTGAGCTATGAACATTACGACATGATACATACGGGAAGCACTGATACAAAAATTCCTAAAAAATAATCTGAAAATGTACTTATCTATTTCCGGCCCTGTCCACAATGACGTGCAACTTGCTGTTCCTGTCTGCAAGACAAAACACCAAATATTACATAAAAAAAAAAACTTATAGAAAAAATAACAAAATCCATTTTAAAATAGGGTTTCCATTTGGTTTATTTAAAACTAAGGAGAAAATAACATTTTATGTCCTGAACTTAAATAATTAAACCGTTGAAAAGCAATTCAGAAAAGTATTTCGTAATATTTCATTAAACAATGCATATACAATAAATCACAAACAATTAACAGAATAATTCCACGTCATATCAATCACTTTTAGTTTGAACCGTCCCTCCCCCTACACTCGATTTTAGTAAAATTTGGTGGATTTGGAAGCACATCATGAAATAATTCATGTAATTAAACTTGGAAATTGTGAACAATAAACTTATGAAAAACTGAAGTTTTCATTAAAAAAAAGACAAACTTGCAGAAATATAAGTGGAGGCTACTTTTTTCTAGAGATGTACTGGTGGTCACTAAAATTTTGCTGCGTCATATTAAATCTTCTACCCAGCCAGTTCCAGGTAACCAGCAAAGATTTTTAAAATTTAGATTTATCATCCGGCAATTTCCGGTTATATCCGGGCCGGTTATATCCGGGCCGGTATTAAAATACATAATATAAAAAAAGAAAAATATAAAATATTAAAATATAAAAATCCCATAATTCTCTATCGAACCAATATTTTACCAGATAAAGCTCTAGAGCAGGGTTTCTTAACCTGTGGTTCATGGACCCCTTAGGGGTCCATGGGTCATAATTTAGGGGTCCGTTAACTTCTCCTAATTTTTAAAACATTTGGATCAATAATATTTAAATAACGTTGACTTTTTTTCTAAACGGTGAAAATACATATTTGAAACTAGGTGATCGAGATACCCTAAATTCAGTGCGGACAGCACACAGCCCTCTAATATCCCTGTCATATTTTTAACAACCTCCACTAACCGGCATTCAGTTTGCACCATCAGGGGCAACCCCCTGATGACGTCCGCTGTGCTAGTTTTATCAACCCCTATCAAGCTACGTGCATTTGACACCTTGTTCAGGTTACTAGATCTAGAAGTTTTTACTAAGAAGAAAGCCCAGTTTTTGAAATCTGGAACATTAACCAAACTTGCATTTGGTATTTCGTGAAAACCTCTAGTTGAGGCATTACTCAAAGTTGCATATCGTATTGTCAAAAGCAAGAAACCGCTTAGTATTGGAGAGACGTTAATTAAGCTTTGTGCGCTGGATATGATTGAATTAGTTTGTGGACTGGAACAAAGAAAAAAACTTGAGGATATTCCATTATCAAATGATGTGATACATTCAAGAATAGTTGAAATTTCTTTAATATCTTGAAACAGATCATCGATAAATTGAAAGCATCGACATTTCCCTTTAGTATGCTACTGAATGAAACTACAGACATCTCGAACTGTAATTAACTTCTTGTTTTTGTTCGTTGCGTGTCTCACTGAGGAATTCTTATTTTGTGAGTCTCTTTTGCGAACTACAAAGTCGGTTAATGTTTTAGTAATGTTAAATGTTTTCTTTACCAAACACGACTTCGACTGGAAAAGAAAAACTTCACTCTCTTTGTACAGATGCAGCACATGAGATGCTCGGCAATAAATCTCGTTTTGCCCTATTGGTAAAAAGTCTCCTAATAGACATGCACTAGCTACAAAAACTCTTCCAACCAGCTTAAAAGAAGTATTATCAATAGTTATTAAAACTGTGAATTTTATTAGAAGCACGAGGACAGGTTTTGAAACGAATTTTCATGTAGGGGACAGAAGTATCACTTTTTCTAGAAGAAAAAGATAACCCACTCTGCGAATATTTCAAAAAAAAAAAAAAAAAAAAAAAAAGAAGAAGATATTTTTAACCATGTGAACAATATAAGTCTTTTAATTCAAGGGCCTGATATTACCATTATGGATGCACCTGAGAAATTACAAGCATTCTTTTTGAAAATGCCACTTTGAAAAAATAGAATTCAAAATGAGATATATGCAAACTTTCAAATGTTGGACGAAGTTCTTTCAGAAAATGCATCTCAGTAAGATAATTTATTACTAAATAACTTAAAAAATGGAATCTGAACACCTGGAGGTACCTCAAGTTTCCTGTAAAAAATATTTTATTTTGGATGAGATAAATATAAAAGATGAGTTGGGGATTCGTAATCCTTTTCTTTGTGATATTGACTGTATTGATGATATAAACTAAAGATGAGCTTATTGATCTTAGAACAAAGTTCTAGCTAAAAATGGATTTCGATTCAAAAACACTCGGAGAGTTCTGGTCTTTTGTGAGAGAAGCCTACTAATTGCTTGTAAAGCGAGCTATGGCAACTATAATTCCGTTAGCTACAGTGTATCTTAACGAAGCCGGATTTTCCACACTTGTGACAATAAAAACTTGTGATTGAATGTTGAACATGATATGCGCGTTGCTTTGTCGAAAACTATCCCTCAGTTCAATTTATTAATTAAGGAACAGTAGCAACAACCTTCACATAAAAAATTTTGATTTTAAAAATTTTGTGCTCTTAAAATAATAAAATTAAATGTTTTCTAATAATTGATGTTGTTTTCACAGTTATTTTGTCCCAGGGAGGGGGAGGGGGTCCGTGACTCCTTAAAAAATTTTAAAAAGGGTCCATTGTGAAAAAAGGTTAAGAAACATTGCTCTAAAGAGAGCTATTTTGCACTTATATAAATAAAAAAGAATATTTTTTTATCATTTTAAACTAACACAAAATTAAAATTTATGATAAAAAAGTATTGAAAAACACAAGATACTTTATTTACTTCGAGCTGTACAATGGGGTATAGGCAATGGTCAGGGAAACATCCCTGAAGAGGATCCGAAGAAGTGCCATCACAATTTTGATCTTTTGCAGAGGGGATGGCTCCTTCGCTTTGGTTGCCCGATAACCTGCGCGTGAAGTCGAGCATTTTACGGTAGAGCAGTTTAACGAGAACAGATACCGTGCTCTCTCGGTCCCTGCGCAGGTTGATCAAAATGACCACCCACCCACTTACTGACCGCAGCCAGTAAGGCTTGACTTCGGTGTTCAACTGGGAACCACCATGTCTTTACTATCAGTTCACTGCGGGACTTAAAAACACAAGATTAAGGAAGTTAGTATTAGTATAAAAGGTTATAAAGTTAAAGAAGGGGAAAAATACAATATTGGGACATTTTCAAAACGCAAAATACTTTTCCTTATTTAGCATTTATTTTGAAACATTAAATTTTTTAGAAAAATCGGCTGAAAATTTTTTTTAGCAAAAGGGGTAAAAAAGTCATAATTTTTACACTTAGATTAAAATTCTATGTACGAATATTTTCAATTAAAAAAGACCGAACAGTTTTGGTTCAGAGGACAGAGTGACCACACCGACCACACTGCTGATGTTAAATATCCTCTGTGGTAGACGGATCATGGGTGAGAGTCCCCTTGCCATCAGGCTAACTGTGGGAGTTTTTCGAAGTTTTCCGAAATCATGAAAGGCAAATGCGACATAGTTCCATCAAGAAGTCCTCCACGAGGGCAAATTTCTCCCAATACTTGATCCAGGAGTTCTCTTTTCTTCTGGATTGGATTCAAAATTACATGACTACGGGGTTGAACATCAGTATTCTTAAACCCAAAGATTTAATGAGATAAAATTAAATCAACGACGATTATAAAATAAAATAAAAATAAAAAAGACCACAATAACAATTAATAAATCAATACGAGTACTTACAATGCCCAGTAAACTAATTCCAGATTAGATTGCCAGTTCAATCAGGTTTCCGTGGTACCTCGTGAAACTGTTCTGCAGTAAAGTGTTCTACTTCGCACACAGGTCGTCAGGGCTACCAAAGCAGAAGAGCCACCCCCTCTGAAGAGGATCAAAATTAGGATGGCATGTCTTCGGATCATATTTCTGATGTTCTCCAAAGCAACAACGTTTCTTTAGTAAGTCTTGAGAGGCCCCACTGATAGTTCCAGTAAAGGCGTTAATACCTATAAAATACCAAAACATTTTTATAATTTTTCAATTGTATGACAGACACACACACACACACACACACACACATATATATATATATATATATATATATATATATATATATATATATATATATATGCATAGATATATACATAGATAAAATATTGTATGATATCAGTGATTATTTAATCCGTGATAAAACCAATTTAAAATGAATAAGGGAAAATACGATTCATTCGAGGGAGGAGGGCTTTTTTCAAATAAACTACATATATGCAAATATATAAGAGAAACATCTAAAACAATGGCATCTCAATTCTTTGAAATCAGATTTTAGAGTGATTGGGGTAAAAAATCGGATGTCCAGGTCAAAGAATAAGTTTCCCTGGCAAAATCCTCAAACCTTTGGCCCACTCTGGACTGTCGTTAGATTTGTAAAAACCTAAATAGACATAATCTGCAACATCCCTGTAATCGGGAAACAGTAATAAAATCATTCTTGAAAAAACATTAGTAAAGACAAAGTTCGCACACTTTCATTTAAAACACAAAACAACGTTTTTCCACGTAAAGTGAACAAAATTCCAATTCAAGTTGTAATTTTTTTTAATTGATAGCAAAATAAAGAGCTCCAATCTAATCGTTTTATGTTCGTTTAATTAAATGAAGCATTTTTTTTTCTATGGACGATCTGGATTTGTTGAAACTTTGAACAGCTCTTTCAAAAAAAAAAAAAAAACAATTTTTTTTTTGAAATATCAAAAAGTTGAAATGGAGCTTCTAACTCTAGGTGTGTCACCCTAAAGATGGTTAAGTATAATTTTATTTTGGTATTAGTTACAGGAAAAAAAAGGATATTTATAGTATCAGACATGCAATGTAATTTTAGATCCAACTAATAGAAACAAATTTTAAGTAAACTACAATCACTTTTATCAATAATGAGCTATATGTTTATTTTAAATTTATAAAGCTTAGATTGAATTTATTTAGCTAAAAATAAAAATTAAAAAGGTATTTGGGGATCTTCCTGTCGACCTGTCAGCGGGAATGCGCAAGTCATTTGATGCCATCATAATGAAAAACAATTTCCAAATATTCTAAACACATTGATTTTATCAAATAATAAAATAACAAAAAACTGTAAGTGTAAAAATACGCAATAAAAAAGTGTAATAAAAAGAATCAAAACAAAATAAGAACCTCTATTTTTCCTCACTAAACTTTCAAAACTAACTCGCGTAGTCAAGGATTATACACAGAAAATATGATAAAATTTGGTTTATTGACACGGAATCTACCTTTTGGTGATAATATCGGTTTTGGCGAAAATAGACATGATAATCCCGGGATACTCAGAGAAGAGAAAGTATTAAAAATTAGTTTTAAATTACAACGGCAGAAATTAAAAATTACAAACTCTTCTGTTAAAAAAAATTACATGTTTAGCACATCTTAATCGGTATTGGTGTTATAAAAATATTAATTTGCATATTCGTATAGTACATCTATAACTAACAAATTCGTGTATTAATCATTTCTGAAAAATAAACTGATTGTAATACTAGACTCTACAATTTTAATTTATTTCTGAATCTAGTTATCAGTAGAACGTAATTGCTTCAACAAAAACATTCATTAAATTCAGGAACTCTTTTTGAATGTTTTATAATAATGTAAGACATTCAACAAATATTTACTGTAAAGCTAAGTGGAAAAATAGTAAAAAAAGATCGTGAAATTGACGGTAATGAAAAATCAAGTTGGTACCTAATATATACCTAATATATACGACGATATAAAAAAAGACAGCTGAAAAAGAACATTAGAAATAAATAGCACAGTTAATTTAAAACTTCAAATTGGTATTAAAGAAACAAATATAAAACATAGCTTATCATGAAAAAAAGAAAGAGTAAAATTCACAAACGCCGTTCTGAGATTTCTGATGTGACGAAAAAAAATCACGTGGAACAGATCTTCAACTGAACACTTATTAATGAAAAATAAAATTAAGATTCAACTCTTCGAATTAGCGGGTAGTGTAATCTGTGTTATATTTGTGTAAACTAAGTGCTTTAACGTCTGTGTGTTTTCTTGATTTCTAGATTTTTCAGTTGATATTTATTTAAGAAGCTTAATATTTATAACAATGATAAAAAAATGGATTTTACATTAAAGTTTTGATATAGGTAACCAAACAAAATCATATTTTAAATATTTCGAAATTCACGAAACTAAAAAAAAAAAATTATCCTAAAAAGGATTCTTTAAGTAATTAAAAAGTTCAATTAGTTATTAAATCAAACAAATTTATAAACGCAGTTTTGTATTCCGTCCATAATATTCTTAAACTATTTTTTGTTGCTGAATCAAATCACCTTTTTAAGAGATACGCTGATTTCTGTTGTCAAATCTAAGTAATATTTTGTAATAGAAAATAAAGTAATGTTAACCTAGTTATTGCCATCGATTAACCGATAGCTAGGTAACCGATTGTTATAATATAATCGATTTTTAACATTTTCCTCTTAAGAAAAAGATAATTTTCATCCAATAAATTAATGTTCAATTTATATATTTCAGTAATATTAATCAAAATAATCAAAATGCTTCGGTAAAGAATTTTAAATAAAAAAATCCACAATATCGAAAAAACTTGAGAAAAAAATTAAAAAGTTCATGTATTTTTCTGGAATAAAATTATTTAAAATTTAGATTTCGACATTCAAAATCACATATTAGTCTAAAAATATATATAAATTTTATTTTGATTTTCAATCATGGTTAAACTAGAGAGAAAAAAATATTTCATTTTTGGCATTAAATTAATGTTTTTAACGGTTATAATATTTTTCAATTGGTTCTATTTTTTTATTAGCTTGATAGTTTAATACGCAAAAGTAAACAATCTTTCACACTTCCTCTTGCCTTTAACAATCAAGCTAGATTTCACATGTTGGAGACAGATTCATCAATTTCTTTGTTTCATGAAAAAAAAAAAGAAGTCAAAATCTTTACGGAAAATATTTCAGATTTGGAAACAGTTCTTGCACAATAAGGGCTACGAATCCACAACTCATGACACACACACATTATATATATATATTTGAGAAAAAACATCAATGATGCAGATAGGAAAAGTAAAGAATTGATGTTTTAAATTTGAGTACTACAACAGAAACAATATTTAAAAATATATAGCAGCATTTTTAGACAAATATACTTTGCTTGGACACACAAAAAATGAATTTAACATAAATAAAATTAAAATTTTAAAAACAATGTTTTTTAAGTAGAAGTAGACAATAAAGTAGAAATAATTCCATGTTTGTCATAAAAAAAACTATAAAGGTAAGTAAAACGATAAATACGTTTGAAAGACGGTCGGTATTAGTAGCCGTTGCAGATAAGATTACTTTCTCCTTTTTTTTTTAATTTGATAAAAAGTTTTAAAGAAGTTTTTCATTTTATTACTTTCCTTTTTGTTATTGTCTAAGTTTACGCCAGAAAGTGGTCAGATTTTCAATTGGAATTAAAAATTGAAACAAAGTTCAGCTTAGAATTTTTAGAAGACAAAAGTAATTTGTTGTAGCCAAGATCAAAACACCATTTGAAATTTAAACACTCTAACTATACGAAAAGTAGTTGCAGTTTTGTTTGGTAAGAAATTTTGTAGGGAATATAATTGTAATGATATTTTCCTATCGCTTTCAGGAAGCTATTAAAACATGTATTGTCTTTTTTGAATAAAGCTCTAGTCGAGATTTGAATGCTCTGGCTAATCGGAAAGTTGTTGAAATTTCGATTGACGATAAAAGCTACTTCTAGCAATCAGAAAAAATTATAGAAACTTTGTCATTCGGCAAACAGGTCCAGCTAAGCCGTGATGGCTCAAGGGATAGAGCTTTTGCCTTAAAATGATGTGAACCGGGTTCGAATCCCAGAGATGGATCGTCGATACGAATTCCGATTCTGGTTGCACCGACAAGAGTGCTGGCGCAAAATATCCCCAGTGATAGACGTATCGTGGTTTAGAGTCTCCTTGCCGTCAGGCTAACCGTGGAAGTTTTCGAGGTTTTCCTCTCCATCTAACGCTAATGTGTGTTATATTTCCATCAAAAAGCCCTCCACGAAGGCAAAATTTCTCCCAATACTTAATCCAGGAGTTCTCTTGTCTTCTGGATTGAGTTCAAAATTACAAGACTATGGAGTTGAAGATAAGTAGTCTTAAACCTAAAAATAGGGTTGGCGGTTTAACGACGGTTATAAAACAGTTGCAGCTAAACTTTTAGTCCTCTAGATCATCAAAGATAGGCCGAAAGTTTTCATGATTCCAGCCAAATACATACAAAAGCGATTTAATAAAAATGTAGCAACCAATGATTAAAGCTAAACAGTTGTCTATTCAGCTCACATTTTTGTTAAAGATATAAAGTATTTTTTTAAAGGTAATGCAAACGCATAATATCTGGATTGAATAATTGACATTCATTTCTCATGAAAATAAAGATAATATTGTATAGGAGAAAACAATTTTTATAAAGTGCAAATAAGTTTTCACATCTTTAATTTCAAGTTAAGCTTAGATTCTAAATCAACTCAATACGTAACTTCTAAAAAAAAACTTTTTAAAAAAAAAACTATAATAGCAATTTTGTATTAAAAAAAAGTGAATAAACAATTTAAATGTGATAAAACTATTTCAAAAAATATAAGTACAAATACTAAAAATAAAAATAAAAATAATTTGTTTTGAAAAATATTTTTAGTTTTTAAGTGTATGAAATATTTAGATAAATTTAAAGAAAACAGTTCAAAGGCAAAATAGGGTTGATACAGGGTAGTTCAAATATCAAGTAAGAACTTAACAGTGGGAGGGGGTTAAGTGATTTGAATATTTTTGCTGATAAGGGGGGAGGGATGTTAGTAATGCTTATGATAAAATTTTGTTATTTCCAAAATTTTTCCTAAAATGCAAAATAAAAACTTTAACAAAAAACTACACTTTGAAAAATAACAAATTTGATATAAATGTTAAATTTGGGGAGATAAAAAAACTGAAAAAAAGTTTCTTTCAAGTGTTGTGTATATACACAAATATGCAAAACACAAAAGATTCCAAAAAATATTACTATCAAAATTTTATATGTAGAATTAAAACAAATTTAAAGAGAAGTTCAATATTGTATTTGAATTTAATCCCGGAACAAAATTAATCCTCAATTTAGAATCAAAGATTGAGATCACGATCACACTACTGTAATAAATGAACCTAGAAATTAAACCAAAATAACTTAATATCTTTAAACAAATAAATACCATTCCAACTTATATTTAAAGTTTTTATCACAATTAAAAAAAAAAAAAAACATGAACATGAGTGAATGGGGTTTCATGAAAAAACAAGTGACATTTAAGAGGCAAAAGAAGTTTACTTAGGAGGCATGTCAATTCATTATTGTGGTCAATTTCAGCTGTTAGAAAATTACAAATTTTAATTAAAATTTTTGAAAATGAGACTATGTTTACTTTTTAATCTCATTTGGGAAATAATTAAAGTACAAATAAATTTGATTTATGTGACTTACAAGTCACATAATTTCAAGTAATAAAAATTTAGAAAAATATTTCTGAAATGCATAACTCTATAAGATAGATTTTAACAATCCTTCAGTAATAATTAAAAAAAAATAATGAAAATAGCTTCAGAAAAAGAAAAAAAAATTTTAAAACAACATTTTTTAATTATCTGTGTTGAATATTGAACATAAATATTTCAAATATGTTTTAAATAATAAGTATGTCAGAGGAAAAATTTACTTTCTTTTTTTCAGCTATAGAAACTAAATTCTTAAAAATATTTCTTAAAAAAATTTTCTTAAGTTAATTCTTAAAAAAATTTTCAATATAGTTTTCTTTATTTTTTATTTTTAAATTCTTGTTATTTACTAAAACATGTCTCGAAATTTTCTTTACGAGCGGATAAGTTTCGGCTCCGACGCTACGCATACGAATCAACACCATTTAATACTAACTTATAATTTTCAAACGTAGCCAGAAATTGTAGTTCAAAAAACTAAACAACCATACCAAGGAAGTTTTTATAGACAAATTAGGGGGCCTATAATAGGTTCCGATAAATAACAGCAGGAAAGTTCTTTAGGCTTAATATTCGTGGAACCAGCGTGTGAGACGGGGCGTGGTTAGAAGTGTCGCGGGTTGGTTAGCGAAAAAATGAGGAGTCCGAGGGGTCAGGTGTCCTATCCCGGTCTAAGTTTAATTTCTAATTTTTTTAATTATTTATTTTTTTCTATTTCTTTAATTTATTTCTTTTTCAATATTTCAACGTGAATAAAATGTTTTATATATATAGAAATTAAGACCTTTACTGACTTACTACATACTGACTTTTAAAGAATGTTGTGTAAAAATATTTGGGGGGAGCAAAATATATTTGATATTACTATTTTGGAATATGTGAATTGTTAAAGAATTCCCCTTCTGCATGTTTGTGTCAACCACGAATTGATAGCTTCTCAAAGTATCTTTTAGCATTGGCGTACTTATACATTAAATGACTTTTTAAAAAAGCATTTGTTTATTTAACACTTTTCGCCTCTTTTTTTGTTGACTTTCCATGATATGTTATTGACTTATTGCCCGTTTAGGCAGAGGGGGTGCGATTGTTCTTGTTTTCCAGTGGCTCTATCTATGGCCCCGAAATCGACTTCTGCCACACCCATACGTCACACCCGTTTAAAGGATGGACCCTATCATACATCCATTCTTTCCTCCACTGATCGTAATTTTGACCTGAATCAGAGAACGATCGATCTCCCATCCAGTACCCCCAGAGGTATTGATTTGTTATGGGAACATGGAGGACTTTTGCGACTCGGCAGATTTAACGTGCCTCAGTCACTTTACTACATTTAAAAACATTTTCAAATTAAATAATATAGGTTTTAAATAGATATTCAATGCTAAATAGTTTTAAATTTGTTTTTTATTGTAAAGTTTAATTTATTTTCTTTTATAATTTCAGCTGTAGCTCTTCATCCTCAGGAAAATCTACTTGTATATAAAACATGTTAACTTGATTCTACGTTGGGGTACCTTTTCATAGATGATGGTTGACAATGTTAATAGTTATATCCCCACATTGGTGACTTTCGGACTTGATGTGAGCATGCCTGCTTTGACAGAAACTCCCACTTCTATTTGAACATGCCTGCCTCGATGGATGGTCCACTTTGAAAATTTGACTTGCTACTTGTGACATTATCCACCTTCTCGCGCTGTTGCTACTCAGTTTCGATCACACACAACGTATTCACTCGACTGCTAAAGGCAACCCAAGAGAGACCACTACCGTTAACTTAATACAGCTCTACCGATCAGTACTTAAAATTACGGTGATCTTAATACATCTCTCAAGGCCTCTCACAAAAAAGCAATGAATCATCTAGTGGTATCCGTTCATCGAATTCTGTTGTCATCGAATCCGTTCATTATAATTCTGGTTGGCGAGTATTGTAGCGTCTACCACTACAAAAATTTTAATGCCAATTCACTAGTATATAAAGCATGTCAACTTGATTTTATGTTGAAAATTATATTTTGTCTTTCTCTCATATTTAATGAATGAATTAATATTTGAAAAAAAAAACTTTATTAACATGAACTGTCATCCACTACAAGTTGGTAAAAAATGTATTAGAACTTGAGAGTGGATGAATAAAAAGTACAGTAGGGAACCGATTATCCGGAACGAACATCCATCACTATTCCGGATAACTGATTTTTCCGGTTTTCTGAAATGCTACAAAAAGCCGTTTTTTTATTGTTAAACCCTGAGGGGGAAAAAAAATTTTTTTTAAATGGCAGGAAAATTTATCGAACTTCGTTCCGGTTTTTTGGTTTTCCGGCCTTCTGATTTCCGGATAACGGGTTCTGTACTGTATTAACGATTGAAAATTTGAACAAGATATAAGGAGAGTGTAAACTAATAGTAGGAATAGAATAAAAGAAGTAAAAATACTATCTCCTCAAGAAATTTAGCTTAGTTTAGATCGAAAAAAAAAATCGAATTAAATTTAATTTTGAGCTATCTATTAAAATATAGACTTCAGAATTCGTGGACTTCACAAATCTTATTGCTGCATTGATTCTATTATTTATATGCTTTATTGTTATAGTAAAAGAAATTTAAAATGTCTCTGAAATAATTCAATTAAAAACAACTGCTTCCTTCAGATAATAGCATTATTTTAAAGATGATTAAAATTGATTTGCAGAAAATAGGTTTATAAAACCTTATTTTAAACTGCTTTTAATTTTTACTATTATTAATTCATTTCTTACTATATATAAAAATTTAATGGTGTCGTAGTTTTCCATTGTTGTCCATAGATTTTTATTAGCTGGAAAATCACATGGCTGGATCCAGTTTGCCCACATTATTTTTCATATTGGCTTGGTTGTCAGCATGAAATTGATATAAGTTATAAAGTTATTGTTTTCAAATAAATATTTTTGTTTCCTTCATTTACCTTAGTTTTCTAAATTTTTGCTTCCTTAAAAATTACCTATTAAGTTTTTGATTTTGTTTAATTTTGAAATAAAGAGTTTAGGAGGATTGATTTTATTATTATTATTAAAGCTTTTCAGAAGACTATTTTAGACATACATAGTAAACAACAGGGGCACATTGTGTACCCTCTATGAGGTCTATAATCATTTCCTCAGGTAGGGTACACTATTACCTGGTAATATAATATGTGGTTCAATTTGAATATTATACAGGGTGGCCACTCAAATCAGATTTCAAATTTCACTGATTTTTCCAGGTTTTCCAGATAAAAATCTTAAAATTTCCAGGTTTTTGTTTCTTTTTTCTTATAAAGTATAGGATGTGTACAAGAAAAGTGTTTATACTATTAAATATTCTATTCAAAATGTTATTATTTTAACATATCATCTTGAAAAAAATAATTTATTTTGACAGTTTGGCAAGATTTTTTTATTTATTTTTTTAATGTTTTGGTACAAAATTTTGAATCAAAAATCATATATTGATCAACAAAAGAATAAAATTAAATAATATATAGTAAGTTCTTAAAAAAACCTTTTTTAAAATTAAAATATGTTATAAAAGGTTAAAATGAAATAGAAAAAATTAGCATTAATGCAACAATTGTAATGATTTGTCGGCAAATATTGCTGTTAGCGATTGTAAAAAAATGTGTGATTGGGTGGTTTGAATGGGAGAAAAGCTTTCAGAAAAAAAGTGCGATATAAAATCTATTATTATTAAATTATAACCAATTAATCTTTGGAGAATTTTATAAAGTTAAAAATACAAAAACATTTTGTCATAATAGAAAAAAAAATTACCACCAAAACATCGAACAAACTTGAGCCACAAATGGATTCAGCCCACGGACAGAATTAAAAAACAGAAGCTAACATCCTAACCTCTTTTTCCACCTCCACCAGAATCTTTCCTAAATTGCACAGTCCCATAGCGGTCAAAGACTTCTACATTTGTTTAGCAACCGTGGGAGAATTTTATATGGCATTCTAGTTTAACAGAGCTATAATGGAGCAAATTTTGATGAAAGCTAAGTATCACTAAGTTGATGATATATCAACTGTTTGGCGATATATTTCCGTTTAAAAAAGTGGGTATAATGGATGATATAATTTAAATTAAGAATATTAGTAAATAATTTAAATTAGTGAAATTAAAAAAAATATCAAAGAAAAAATTTCCAGCTTTTCGTTAAAATTCTCTGATTTTTCCAGGTTTCTATCCAAATTTCCCTGATATTTCCAGGTTTTTTCCAGTATAAATAAATTCCCTGATAATTCCAGGTTTTCAAGGTTTTTCAGGTGCGTGACCACCTTGTTATAGGTTAATATTAGAGGGAGATATAGGAGCATATTTTTATACAGAATATTTACTTCGAATTTCTTTATTTAAACGCTATTCAACACACAATTATAATTATACATACATAGGAAATTAAAGAGACACATTGTGTACCCCCTATGAGGTCTATTATTATTTCCTCTGGTAGAGCACACTATTACCCAGTAATATAATAGATGGTCCAATTTGAATATTATAGGTTAATATTAGAGGGAGATATAGGACCATATTTTTATACAGAATATTTACTTCGAATTTCATTTAAACGCT
This sequence comes from Parasteatoda tepidariorum, assembly GCF_982258835.1. Classification (NCBI taxonomy): domain Eukaryota; kingdom Metazoa; phylum Arthropoda; class Arachnida; order Araneae; family Theridiidae; genus Parasteatoda; species Parasteatoda tepidariorum. Next base: position 120,532,096 of record NC_141755.1, on the reverse strand, counting down.
ATTCAACACACTATTATATTTATACATACATAGGAAATTAAAGAGCCACATTGTGTACTATGAGGTCTATAATTATTTCCTCTGGTAGAGTACACTATTACCCGGTTATATAATGCGTGGTCCAATTAAAATATTATGGGTCAATATTAAGGTCCGATATCGGGCCTTGTGTTAGTTAATACTGAAAAATGGCTTCGAATTTTTAAAGCTCTTTAGAAGAAGAATTTCCTCATTTTAAAGCTTTTCAGAATAATATTTAGGGGCAAAATTAAATTGTGGTTTTATGGTCTAAAAATAGCTAAAACCAGTTTTTGTTTTCTCTTTACAGACGGATTGAGAAAAGAAAATTTCTGGTGAGGAAGTGTGGGCTGACGACGTAGTACAATAAACGAAACGGGATGCCGCGCGTCAATTCCTTGAAGCGAAAGTTCGTCGTGTGCACAATTCATCAAAAACACAATTCTTTGTGGGCAAAATTTGTCGTGGTGATAATTTCATCGTCAGCACAGTTCATCGTTGGCACAATTTTATGCGGTATCATTGAAATACATCTATTAACGATGTATTTCAATTCATACATTTATTAACGATGTAAATAATCTTTTAACAATGTATAATAAAAACTCTTGCATTATTTGCAAAACAAAATATTTTATTTTTGATCCGTCAAATAATACGAAAACACCAAGGAGGGTAAATGGCTTATGATTTGCTTATTGTTACTTACAAGGGGGTGGAGGTTTATTTTAATTTATTTTATAACAGTCGTTGAACAGTCGACCCAATTTAGGGTTTACGACTACTAATGTTCAACTCCGTAACCTTGAAATTTTGATCACAATACGGAAGACAAAGGATTTCATAGATCAAATATTAGGAGAAATTTACATTCGTAAGGGAGCTTTTGGAGGTACTCGCATTTGCGTTGCATGAAGAAGAAAACCAAGAAAACAATCTTAATGGTTCCATCAGATGAAGTTACCCATTATGAGTTCCAATCTTAATGGGTGTAACCAAATACGCTAATTAATTAGTGTAACAATTAAGTTACGAAATCAAACACTAAAACGTACTTTTCTGAATAAACATGCATTTCTTTTTTACATACTTGGATTTTTGACGCTTGAAATCTGGGGGGAGGTAGCTGTAATCTTGGCCAGCCTCCAAGGTTTCAAGGCCAAAATTAGTATTTCAATAAAATTTGTATTTAGGGATTAGGGCAGGTAAATTGAATTCATAGTTGAAATTTTGAAATAGACTAAAAATACCCCCCCCCCAAAAAAAAATGGTGGCTGAAATATGGTGAGCAAAAATAAAATAATAATGTAGTATGTTTAAATAATTGAATATAGCAATGAAAATATAATAATTTTTGTAATTTTATATTAAAAATGAAAAGCAAATTATATTTTCAACGTAATATTAGAAAAAAACGCGAATTACAAAATAACGCAAAAACATGAGAGAAAAAAACATAATTTTTGTTTTTTGGTACATTTAGTCCACCTTTGCAATACGGGCAAAATGGGGCATGTTTTTTCGAAAGAAGAAACATAAAAAAAGACAACAAAAAAATTTAGCCAATTACCTCGTGGAACTTTTTGAAATTAATTTTCAAAACTCGTTCAAGCATTGCAAAATGTCAAATATAAACTATAAGTTTGTGAAGAATATTAACTAATCGAACAAACTGAAAAATTTTACTATAATTTAACACTAATTACTCTGATAAACATGTAACAGTAAGGTGAAATTTCTATAAATATTTCTGAAATAATAATTTAAAAGATAAATTTAAAACAATTTTTTTAACATATTTTTCATTACATTGTACTCTCGTCGGTTAAAAAAGTAAATTATAATGTTTGGAATGATTATGAATACTCAATTTGGGATATATTAAAACTGCCTACGCATATTTTAGTGGAAAAATTAATTTTTTACTTTTGGTCAAAGATCATAGTCTTCTGGCCCACAGTACAGCACTGCAGTCGGTGTGAGCCGGGTGCGGAATTCGTATCGACCAGCTGTCACTCAGAATCGAACACAGTCCATCAGATCAGTTGGGAGGCGAACGCTCTATCCCATGAGTCGCCACAGCTTCAAAGAGGGAGAGGGGAGAAGAGTTATGAGCAATACTTGCATAGGACCTTAAAATCTCCTTATTTAAATTTTTTTTTCATATGCTAATGATAATACTGGCTAGTTCTTAGATCCCGACATAATTTTTTGAAAAAAAATTATATTGGTTGAAAAGTATTTTATCTTGGCTAAGCATATTTTTATTTTATCTTGGCTAAGCATATGATTTGTATGTGTCCTAACATATTAGTTGCAAGAATTATAAAATTTCACCCACCGTCCTTGCTATTGAAAATATTTCAGATAGTCCACATTTCATTTTTTTATGCTTATTAATGATCTAAAACATATTTTTAGCAATTTTTACTCTTTTTTTAAAATTTTTCTGACATGGGAATTCGTATGTTTAAAGATTGTTTGTCAATTTCACAATTTTGACACAATTTTTTATTGTTATAATTCTTTTTAAGGGAGAGAGGGTTAACGAAACTTTTAGCTGGATTATTGATTTCCCACGATTGGGTGAATGATACTTATCTTCTAAAGTTTATTAACAAGCAATTTTTGGTGGGTCAATGATTTATTTTCAAGGGTTAACGTGTGGAGGCAAAATTCAAACTTGTGGTAGGGTAAACCAACCATTGAATGAACAATTAAGAACAGCTTATATTTTTAAAAAAAAAATCATAATATTTTTCAACTATGTAATTTTTGGAAAATGAAAGTGTCAACATATTTGAAATTTATAAATTATTATTTCAAAGTCTTGGTGGTTCAAATAATAAGTAGTAAGATAATGAAGTGATTGGACAGATCCTACCAGTGAATAAACATGAAATTTTAAAATGTTTGAACACTTGTAATTATGATTATATTGAGACTTTTTATAATTCATACAAATGCCTGTAATTTTTTTTTTACTGAAATTGAGGTCCACAAAACTAATTATTTAGAAAAAACTTTCTAAATATGTTATAAGGAATTTGCGTATCGAAAAGTAGAAGTCGATTCAATAGAGAAAAAAAATTGGCAGTGTTTAATCTAAACCTTTCTCTTTTCTTCTATCAGCTGAGCCAACAAAACTTGAGTTAATATTTGGAGACTCTGAGTTAATGTTTGGTGAAAAATTCAATGCCGTGGTGTTCGGTCAAAAATAGGTTGAAAACGTTATGGGTCGTAACTTTTTTTTAGATGCTTGGACTAAGAAAAATTTCGAGTGCGCTGTGAAAATTCTTTTTATTGTAAATTAATTATTTTCAATACTATTTTTTCGATGTTTTTTTTTTTAAAAAAAATTAGTTGTTCTCTTACATTTTTCCCGGTTCATTTAAGTTTTCGTCAATCAAATATTGCCTTTAATCAAGATGGGTCTTATCGTTTGCAGACAACCAAAGTTACTGGAATGATTGCTACTAATGCCTAAGGTTTGGGTACAAATTTTGTAGTTTTAAACACAAAAATTAGCTTACATTTTTGACGCAGAATTTTTATTAAACATATTTTTCATATATTTCATATTCATATTAATTTAGGTGAAAATAAGTAAAAAATATTATATTCACTACCTTAATAATTTATGGTTATGAAATAAGGAAAGATAGGCACAGACAGAGATGTCCCTTTACAAATATGAACTCAAATGACAAAAAAATTTAAATTGCACTTATTTGCATTTATTAAGAGAAACTGTTATCCATCATTGATATCTAGGTAAATTACAAAATCAGAGGATGAATTTTTGAATATGAGTGTATACTACTATGTTGAATATGAAAAAATGCATAATTTTTTTTAAATTTCATATTTTAGTACAAATATATAAAAACTGTCCAATAATGGAACAGTTTTTTTCGTAACCATTAAACTTTTTTTATATTTAAAAAATACTAGAATGTATTTTTGCTTGTAATTTGAACATTAGAAAAAATATTTATAAGGGACACCAATGTTCCATCTGGATCAAAGGGTAAAGCTAATTTTTGCTTTATTTCTTCATGAAAGTGTTACTTTCACTAAACTTTTTGGTATACTAAAGATTTCCTTCGATTGGCTTAAAATTTGAGACAAAATTCCTAGGTTGATATATTTTTAAAATTCTAGCAAAATCATATTTTAGCTAATACTATCTCCTAATGAATTAATAAAAGCGACAGGTGCTCAATTATTAGCTAACAATTTGTTCTGGTACGCTATTACTAGCTATCAGAATGCAAACTTTTTTTTATTAAAATTTAGTTTATAGCAAAAACCGATTTTTGAGGGTTAAATAATCATTTTCTACTATTGGTTTGTTAACAAAATTATCTTTTCTGATTGCCACCTTAACAATTTAACTATAATTCATTTTTGACGTTTTCTTTTTTACAACAATTTTTAAAGGAGATGATGATTTCCATAATAAGCCCTATTTTAGATGCAAAATTTAAACTTAATGATTTTTGGTTAGAAATTTGTTAAACATGCTTATCCATAACTTATTTTTGGGGGATAAGCAGAGTGCGAGAATGTTTGCCGAGCTAGAGTGGTCTAATATTTTCCTTTAGTGGGCTAACGCTTGAATGCAAAGTTGAACTTGTGATTTCAAGGTCAAAATTTAGCCGAAGGTTGTTTTGGCCAGAAATTTGTTTTACCAGATGAACTAAAGAAAATTTCTAAATTAAGTTAAATTCAAAGGACGATTTGGAGGTTAAATTACGATTTGAGATATTTTAGTAAATACTTATAGCTTGCTTCAGCTACAATCTTTTTTATTTCTAGTTCTACTTTAACTTATCCTGTCAAATTTTTCGCGGAACAGTTCAGCAAGGGCACAAGTCATCAATGTGACAATTCATTGTGGGAACCACTTGTCGCAAACACAATTCATCTCTGGGCTACAATTTGTATTTTTCAAATTTCATCGCGAGCTCAAATTCTTGCAGATTCAATGACACACCATCTATTTACGAAGACAAAACTCTTGTATTGCTTACTAAAAGCAAACTAAATTTTTAAATTGTAGCCGTTAAAATATTACGAAAGCATCTAAGGTTTGTAATTTGCTTATTGTCACTTACAGGGGGGCAGAGATACATGTACAAGACGCCATAATTCACTATTCTCAAATTATTATTTTTTTTTGCAAAAAAATATAACAAATAATGAGGAAAAAATTAGAAAATTTCATTTTTGTAATAAAAGTTAAATTTGGGGAAAAAAGTTTAAAAAAATATCTTTAATACAATTTTGAGGTCAAGACTATGGAAAAAAAAAAATCACAAAAAAAACTCTTAAGGAATATTTAACTTATAAATTTCCGAAATGAACTAAAATGTATGTTTAGTTTTATGCAAAATTATTTTATTATTTATTTAAATTTATTTCTAAAATTACATTATTACAGTAAAAGTAAAAACAAAAAAAAACAAAAAAAAAAAAAAAATGATGAGAATTTCTTGTGTATGCACGAAAAATTGTTTGTAATTATCTTTTTTTGCTGAGAGGGCATATCAAAATTTAGGGAAACATGTTTATCTAACATATGAACGGCCCTTTTTCTAAACTTCTCTCAAATTTAAAAATATATCATATAAAAATTTGCGAAACTTTTGATAATTCTTCTATAACTATTTTTTATACAATTCTCAGGCTTCCGGGTTTAGATTATTAAAAACACTAAGTTTATAAATAATAATAAAGTGTGAAATTTTGAAAATAAATAACAAAAGAATTTAAAAACTTATAAAGCTATTTCTATTTGAAATAATAGATTTAAGTAGTGCAGGCGTCGAAAGAAAGTTTTTCCCACAAGTTAATGTGGATGTCGAATTTGAATGTGGTTAAAATGTCAAACGTTATTAATAATTTTTAAAATATTTGTTTGGAATTTTTAGAAAAGAATCTGAATAAGGAAGGAATCATCTTGTACAAATTACAGTGCAAGAATTCCCGTTAAAAATGCTCCAGTTATTATTATAAATTACTTTCAAACAAATGACATTTTTTTAATTCTCTAAATTTGTTTAAATAGTTCTGGAGATTTGAATGCAAAAAAGTAAAATTAACTGTAAAAGGCTCAAAGATTTTTCTATTTAAACTATTTGGAACAAAATTTCTATTATTATATTTTGATTTAAATTACATATGTAACATTTATGTACTTAGCATAAGAAAGAAATTTGATTTATCGAAATGTTTAACAAACAAGTTTGCAACAAAACAACAAAATTTTGCAAGAAGAAAAGAAATAATGTGCAATAACTTTAAACATCATAGATAACAGCAAATGCTAATTTTAATATTAAGCTGCAAGGGTTTTGATTTCATCAAAAAAGCATCAATGTATTTTTTTTTTTTAAATTTTCCACTTAATTTTCCTAAATAGTTTGACAAAAACAAAGATATTATTTAAATGCAAATATTTTTGCAATGCATCGTTGCAATGCATTTTTATAATTTAATTTTCTTTTGAGTTAAAATTTATATATATATATAAACAATACTATCGCACATTGAAGACAAAACCATACAAATTATTTGAAAAAACTTTTTATATGCAAGCAAAAATGGTCTTTTAACAACCTTAGTAGCGCATAGAAAGTAAAAAAATAAAAAGTACTTTTTGAAATAAAACAAAGTTTTAGGATTTGGCTGGGGAAAAAATATTTCGTTCCAAAAAATGCTAATAAATAAAATAAAATATTTACCAATAAAGTGCTAGAATAAATTTAAACAGCATGCTATACTTAAACCAATTACCAAGTTTTAACTTAATGGGTTTATTAAAAGTCGAAAAATTTGAATTGAGAAAAAAAAATGGAAAAAAAGGCATAACTCTGAATAAAACAAAATATGTGAGTTTGCAGACGATTTCAATTAAGGGAATCAATGAGATATCTTTTGTTTTCAGTAAAAGGTTTGCAGTACTTTTGCCGTCATTTTAAAAATTTTGGAACAAGTATTATCTTATATTTGGTATTTAAATGCTCAGCATAAAACAAGTTATAGCATGCATTTCCTCTAAAAGTCGAAAATTTTGTTAGGAAAAGTCCTCGAAATCCTTTAAGTTAGCATGATAGTCATCCAAAAATTGTACATTCTTTTGAAGTACACGCAGAAATTTTAAAAATAACTGTACAATGTTTTAGTTAGGCAGAACATAACTTAAATAGTGGTCGAACACGCAATGCTTTATACGTTTAACGAGTTCCTACAACTACTAATTTGACGGCAGACAATGTTGTTGGTTCAATGGCTTATAGTGTTACAGATATTAAGATCATAAGTCAGTTAAAACTTAATTTTATCATAACTAATTTGAATGGCTATGCTAAAAATCATCTTATAGTTTCTGAGAAATTGACTTTTACAAAAGTCGTATTTTTAAAATTCAATTTTCACGAACTATTCGACCAATTTTACTCAAATTCTGTAATTTGTCGTGTAAAATTACATCCTTTAAAGTACAAATTACATAGTTTACAATTCAAAATCTTTCTGCCCTTTATTAAATAAAATAATTATAGATATTTGCAATGAAAAATTATAAATATTTACAAAAAGTTATTCTCTGAATTGAATTATTTTTGGATAAATGAATTTCATAACTGTAACTTAAAATTTCGTGTGCTCTAATTAATTAGCCTATTTAAGGTCACCCTCTCTAACCATTAAGACTGAGTCCTAGAACATGAAGATCCGATCATCAGATCAAAAATTATTCAGGGTACTCCGTTTTTATTATGCACTGTACAGTAATGTTACCAAGCTATGATACCTCACAGAAATAATTTGACCTATAAATTAAAACAAAAAGTTATTACTCATGTCTAATCTAGCCCAATGTCCAAACTAACTTCCCTTACTAAAAAAAAAAGATATTTTTTTGTAACATATTGAATTTTTTTTAAACATTTATTTCATATTGTGATTACAAAGTTTTCTTAAACCATTAAAAAGTAGGAATTAATTTTTTAAACACAAACTTTAATACTAAATAAACTTTACTGATATAAACATATTTTTTAAATATTAATTAGACACTTACAATAAATGCCTGTAGTAACCTGTACATGGAGAATCTTCAAAATATTGGCAAATTATTATATTGTAATATCTTCTAGCACTTTTGGGTTCTTATAAAGCTCTTATATGAGGAGAAAGACCTTTTTAAAGAGCTGTTTAATAAATGTTTGAAACTTAACATTCTTACATTAGCAAAAAAATTTTTTAATCATACTCTAGGGGTACCCACTCCAAAAAAAGTTTCAACACTGAACTTTTTTGACTAATTCTCAAGGTATGATTTGTTTAGCAGAATTTCCAGAAATTAATAGCTCACTGACAGCAAAATGTACCTTTTCAGAAAAATGACCCTTACATTATAACAATGACCTGTTTATTTTTCCTTACAAAAAAATATTTTTTTTTCTTCATTATTTTAGTCTATTTTTACAGTAAACAAAACAAATCTAACAGTTAGCCATCTTTTTACAATAATCATCTTAGAGGCCATTCACATCTCTACTTATATTTCACTTCCTCATTCATTTCTTATCTTAGTTAACTAATTTCTTATTAATTAATTTCTTATCTTAAATTGAATAAATTTCATTAAAAAAACATCTACAAATACATCTAAGCTTCTTCAATTATTGGTGTTTAGGTTTCACTTTAAGTGTGTATGAATTCGCAATTATAGGCATGAAATAAAGTATTCACACTTTTCAAGTTGACATTTGTCTAAGAAATTGCATGACAGAATTTTTAAAATAGTTGATAAAACAAAGAATTAAAAATTAGATAATAAGCTTGTAACTAATTATTAAATTTTGATCACTCATGATAATCAAAAGCACAAATGATATTAGAAGTCCATCAATATTACAAATATTTGCTTCAAAAATTTAAAAAGTCAGAATCAGTTTTTTTTAATTATTATTATTTCGCAGAATTGTAAGAACAATTTCCTAAATTTATATTTTCCAACAATAAATGGCAAGGGCCTTAAAGACGTTCTGACAAAATCAACAGTGAAAAAGTTTAAACTATAAAATATGGCTTATACAATTTCCCACAAAAGCAATAACATTTTTCTGCAGAATGAATAGTTTAGAATATATTGAAATACATAAGTAAAAGACTGATCTGTATGAACACTATATGTCTGCATACACTGTAAAAGACTGGACTTTTATGTCGTCAGGGTTGCCACAGTAAAAAATGAACAAAAATAGTTGTTTTTAGTAGCCTCAAGCATGAAAATAGTTGCCTAAAACTATGAAAATAGTTGCCTGAACAGGAGCAAAAATTTATCAAAAATAGTAGCCAAATAACTAAAATTATAGCTTAATTGCCAAATACTATTATTAGGACAGGGTGATGTCAGAAATTTTAAATCGTAATACATCGTCAGTTAGACATCACGATATAGTAATGTATCGCAATTTAGCATATGTTCAAAAATTACCTATGGGAAATCTTTAAATCAATCAAAAATAAATAAAAAGGAATAAATCTATTACAAAAGAAAATATTAATTCTAAGCATATTATACTATGACATCAATATCATTGCTTAATTTTTTCAATTAAATTAATAAAGAAGTTCAAGTAAAAGCAAACCCCAGCTTTATTTCATTTTTCTTAAATTAAAAATGATTTAAGATTTATTGGTTTAAAAATAATAATACTGTAACAAATTATTTTACATACATGCATTAAAAATTAAAAGAAGAAAAAAAAAGGGAAGTAGAAAACAAATCAAAGAAATATTCACTTTAGGAAGAAAAAATTTTTTTTATTATTTGTTGGAAAAAAAACACGCTTTTGAAACATCATTAGACTCTTTTTTATTTACTTATTTAAAATAATAAAAAGTAGTATTAACTAATGGTCAAATTCTGTACTTAATAAATGTAAAAATATTTTTACTTATTTATTATTATTTTCATTTTTGAAAATAAAATTGACTAAAGATCTATTTGTTTAAAAATGATACTGACTATCTAACAAATTATAAAACAAACAAGTATTGAAAGAATTTTAATAAAAATTTCAAAAAAATACTTTAAGAACTAATGTAAAATAAATTGGAAACCTCAAAACATTACAAACTTTTTATTTGATTCTAAAAAAAAATTTGTTTTAACTAAATAGCCAAATTTTCTTAAAACTTTGTTTTCATTTTCTCAAAAATAAAAGCAAATTAAATAAAGGTAAGCTTTGTTTTAATTTTTTTATAATTAAAAAAGACTGACGTTGAAAAACAATCAAATTATTATACTTACCTACATTTGATAAATTTAAAAAAACTAACTTTTTATAACAAAGTTAAATACAAAATACCCCTATTAAATTGTATCGCTTAAAATAAAAAACAATAATTGAAAAAAATTAATGAGTTGATCTATTAAGTTCAGAACAAAAATTTAAGATAACAGCGATTGTGCAGCAATCGCAGAGTAACAGTAGGTCTACTAAACATAATTGACAAGAATCGTCAAACCCAGACAGAAAAAAAATGGTATGAAATAATGCAGAACGAAACGATCGCTGAAAAAGTCTCACTGAAAATAACTTACAAGAAACCCGACAATTATTTTCGACGAAATAAAATGCACAACGATCGCAAAATGACTCAAGTCCCATTGAAAATAATCTTCAAAAAAAGCAAAATCCCAAAGCCAAAAATGGACATAAAAAAACCATGCATTGCATTCTATATTACAACACTGATCCTCGCCACGAAACCGGAAGTTCTGATTCAATTCGCTCTTCGTCATTCAACATCACGAAACTAACATCACCCTAATAGCAAAACGCTATCTACATCTCTGCAGCTAGACGAAATCAAAATCGACTTCGTTAGCGTAGTAACAGCGCTAGCCTGGTCAAGGATCCTTGCATATTAAATCGTTAAACCGCAATTGTAATCTTATTCCGGCAGCTTAAATCACATTTCTGATGCATCTCCTAAAACGAAAGTCACTACATCGGCCTACTGGTTTATGCGTTAAATCGATGTTTCACAATACATCGTTTTATAGCCCAGTCCTAACTATGCTCCAATTAAAAAAAAAAAGTTTTGTACAAATATAAAAGGTATACATATTAGAAAATAGGTACCTAAATAATAGTCGAATTACAATAAAATATGAATGTTAATAGAAGGAAAAAACAATTAAAAATAACAAAACTGCCCCTCAGAGAGAAAATATAACAAGTACTTTATTAAATCCAATGGAAATTTAAATTTTCGGCTCTTAGGACATAAATGATTGTATAAAAGTTTGCTTTCTTTTATTAACGTTCTGAAAAGAAACGTTCATTTTTGCGAAAAAACTTTGCCAAGAGTAAAAAAAGTCTCCTAATAGTCCTGAAAATAGTTGTTTTTTTTAGCTTTATCAGGCAAAAAAAAGTCGCTATAGTCGCCTAAAGCCGATAATAGTAGCATTTTAGTAGCCTGTGGCAACCCTGTGTCGTATAATATTGTGGAATATATATTTTTATTTTTCATTTTTCACTGATTACTTAAGCCCTTAAAAACTAAATACTCTTTTTAACACAGTTTTATTGATAAACTTACAGAAAAATGCGTTAGCACTTCTTTAAAGATTGCATAATCTGAAAGTGCTCAAAATCAATTTTGTCCATCAGCGGGCTGGTCACTAACATCCAAAAAAAAAAAATCCTTGGCTTTCCTTTGAATTTTGTAACTATAATGGCATACTGCAATTATTTATAACTGATAGCACACATTTTTAATTGTTATTAAAGTGTCAATATAGAAAAAAAAAACTTTTTTTAAAAGGATTAAACTTCGCAAACATTTTTCGAGAGTGAATTCTGGTAGATAATAGACGTCACTTATAAATGTTTAAAAAACATTATGTACAACATACACACATTTTTTTTTACCATATTACTTATTCTTGAATAACATACAGTGGTTAAAAACTTTCAAATAACAAAATTGTGAAGCTAAATTCAAACAAAAATATTTTTTTTTCAAAAATAAAATAAAAAGTATGACATTTAAAGAATAAGTCAAATTTGTTCTTCGTTCATAAGTGTAAAACTCATTGATCTAAATCAGTGGTCTCCAACTGGCGGCCCGTGAAGCTTTTTGTGGCCCGCGAACTAAGATATATTAGTTGTCATTTTTTGCAGACAATTTTCGTAAAAAATCTGTATGGGTTTAAAATACTTTTCTCGTTAATAAAAACATAATTTCTTCGTTTCTGTGAAATTTAACATTCCAATGAAGCAAAAAAATTTATTTCTCAGGTTTTGTATCCAAGAAAATATTTATTCAAATACAAAAATAATCGTGTATGTTGCTATTTTTTATTTCATTTTTTTGTATTTTATTAACATAATTTAGCATGTGTGTATCAGAAATTACCACTAATTTTGGATGAAAATATTTACACACACATTTTTAAATTTTAAATATCTATTCTCTGGTGGTTGCAGCAGACAAACCTCACTTTTCTCAGTGAATATTTTGTGTGTTACTATGTAAGTTTTGATACCAACCTTTTAAAAGGTTTATATCTTAACAATTAGATATCTGTTGCACATTAATTATTTAATACATAGGTGCTCATTAAAGTTATTGTTGGCCGAATTTTTTAATATGCAATTAAATATTTTTAAAAATCTACTTCTTATTTTAATTTGTAATTCAATACTTTTGTTTTGTACAACTTAGTAAAAATCTGACAGTAATATTTAATGTTCCTTCAAACATAAAAGTGTCCTACATAAAATTTTTATAAAGTTGCGGCCTGCCATTTGATTTGTGTGTTTAATTGAGGCCCCGGCCTCATGTAAGTTGGAAAACCCAGATCTAAATTATATTTATTTCATTATTCATTATATAGCTAAAATCCAGAACAAATAATGGACTGAGTAAATAAGCCCAGAATGACAAATACAGTCAACCCCCGCTTAAAGGAATACCATCGGTTCCAACCAAATCTATTCAATTAAGCGGGTTATATAATTAAAAGGGGAGGGCAATATTCAATCTTAAATTATAAATTTTTGCGAAATTTTACTTTTTAATAGTATTTAATGTGTAGTATAGCATTTTGATTAAATACACTCAGTTTTATGATTAATAAACAATTATAATTAAAACTGTGTTAGTATCAGAAAATATAAATGTAATTTAAAGTTACAAGAAAATAAATCAATGTTTGTGAAAAATATAATATAGATATACAGCAATTTAAGAGAATTTTTTTATATCAAGAACAGCAAATAAAAACCAGGAGATTGATGGCAAAATTTAGTTAACTGTTTTGCAGCTATGATATACAAATATTTACATTAATTAATTATTAAAAAAATTATTGACGTGGTATTAGGAAATGTAACATACCAATAATAAACCATTCAAACAAGTGAAAAATATTTTTATCCAGCAAATATTATCATGTTTCGGATAAAAGAATTATCATAACCCGTACCTTCTTGCTCCCATCAAATTATGCCCTGGTGATGTTCAACCCTCTATTTCTCGTGTCCGTGATATTTCTGTGCTGATGTTTTCAAAAGTAACGCGCCAGTAAGATTAAAGCAATCTTATGCCCCAAATTATGCATATTACCCAATCTACACACCAGATGGCAGTGACAGACTATTTGCATGTGTTTAGAGATAGTTTATTTGGAAGTAGATATCAGCACTCATCAAAAATGTAAACTAAAAATTAACTCAAAAATTAAAAATGAGTAATATTGTATAAGCACTTAGTTTTGTATAATTTTCTTGAATTAAAAAGGGGTCTTTTAAGATTTTTTTTCTTTGACATTATGCCCCTATTAAGAGATTAAATACAATCTTTCAATTGATTAATTTTAAAATCGAATCAATTCATTAAAAAAGATAATTTTTTTCCAATCATGATATAATTTTTACACTAACAATTATGGTAAGTGCTGAGCTTTGAAAATGCAATATTTTTGGGCTTTTGTTATCATAATATCTGATACTGAAGATGACTTACCGAAATCTCTCCGAGATCAGAGATGCCTGTAGTCTGGAAGTAAGGAGTTTTTGGCACAAAGCAGGACCACTGCCAGGACTGCTGACATACAATCATCCGAAGGATAAGGACTCATGGGACTTTTTCTAAAACCTAGAAATGTGCAAACTTTTTGTTACAATATCAAACATATTACTTTAAAATACATTAATTTTGTTCCCTTTATTATTTTTCATATCAAAATATTTCAATAATTAATATTAACTTTTTTTAAACCCGAACAAATTGAGAACTATCATGGTTTTGCCTTTCAAATAGGAATTGTGTGTGTAAATTTTTTTTCAAAAATTATATTGAATCAAATAATTCATTAAATTACAATTTATCAAAAGCAGTGGTTGGAAAAACATTCTTTTTGTAGTTAACTACAACTGCTTTTTCTTCTTCTTTTTTTTTTAAATGTAACGACTACAAACTACATTCGAAATGTCTTCTAAAAGTGGTGATATAGTAACAACAGGTTTGACCGGAGAACTCAATTTTCACAAGTAAATGGATTTGAATAAAATATTATTTTGATTAAATATGAGGAGATATTAAAAAGTTTTAGTTCATGTTTAAATGAAATAGTTCTTTATTCAAAAGCACTTTTTACGAATTCGATTTCTCAGGTTCAATTTGACCGATTTTGCATAGATCAGATGATGATCTTATTAAATCTCGACCACAAAGGCAATCTCATAGAGTACGTTGACAGGTTCGCAAAAGATTTGAGTCAATCAAATTCAATTTTTTTTTTTGCCTTTGAACTTTATTTCTTTACTCAACTAACGTTAAAAATAGTTGCCAAGAATTGCTGCAAACCACAGTAGTTTCAGTAGTTTCGCTACTCGTAGCTCGCGTAGCTTAGATGAGGAAGCGGCATTATTAAAAAATCTTTTGTGCCTCTTTGTCGCTAGATGTTTAGTAATATTGTTTTTTCCACCATGTGAGACCGAAAATTCAGCATTGCGTTTATCACACCATACCATATAGTCTATTTTGGTACTTTTAATAAATGGAAATTCTCTGCTTAGCTCTTCATTAAATTTGCATCCTCTTTTTTTACTCATCTTTTATTTTGTGGGTAAATACTAGAAATAAATAAAAAAATTATTACAAAGGCTAAAAAAGAGTATTAAATTTTACCTTATTGACCGTTACTCTGTGGCGACTATTGCTCAACCTTGGTCAATCAAATAACGAGTCAAACCGAACGTAAAATTGAAAACAACAAACCGCATAACGGCAGTCCGCACTTATCTGAATTAAGCCGAGACGTAAAGACAATGATTGCACACCACCGAGTAAATCTAACTTGGTACATTGCCTAATTTAGTTTACTCTGCAGGCATTTTATATGTTTTTTATGCATTTTTTATTTCTTTATACTCACCATAATACTTAATAAATAATAGGAATATATTTTTACAATACATTTAATATAAGAAATGCAGATATTTTCTAAAAAGCGGGACATTTTTAAAAATTGGCGGGACGCGGGACTGTCACTTAAACTATATGTTTTTTATTCTATCACAAAAATATAAAATGTATAAATAACAAAGAGTAAGAAAATGAGTATAGTCGTGGAAAAAGCTAAAATTATAATATAGTATTTGTCAGTTAAAATAAAACTTTTTGTTTAAGTCGTTGCTAACAATTCAAATTTCTCTGAAGCAATTCTAAACCTTAATTTTGTTCTAAATGTCAGTATTCAGACACACAACAGAAGTTTAATATGAAGTTGTTAAATGCAAATATATATATATATATACATATAAATAGATGTAGAAATATAAAAAATGATCATAGAAGTAAAAATTAAGGTAGTATTGTCAAGTTGAAACACGATATTTTTAGTTTTGATGTCAACAATACAATTCAATTGTTTTCATTGTTAAATACCATGGCAACAATTCAAATTTTTCTGAGGCAAGTCTTAACCTCTAAATATTATTTTTTTTATGTACACATCTCTAAATGTCAGTATTCAACCATAGAACTCGTTCTGTAGCATTTCTAATTGTTCTCCGCTGATATCGCTCTTCTGGAGTTTCAGTAGAGCGGCTTTCTCTTCTTCGTAGATTGTTATATACCGTTAGCATATTATTAAGATTCATAATTTAACTCTAATAAAATTTAACTTAAAACGTGAAATAATAAAACGGCATCTAATAATATAACAAAGCGTGGAATAGTAAAGAGCTCAACTCAAAACACTTCTCATTTCTGCCAATGAAAAGGAACTATTTCAGATCTGAAAACCAACCATTTTTTTTCTCGGCGAAAATCGGAGATGTGGCACACCCATATTCGGTTAGAATTCGTTGAGAATCGAAGACAAATACTATTGTGTTTATGTAATGAGTTCACAACTTCTTAATTATGTGGATAAATACAAAAAAAAGTTTAGAGATTTGTACAAAGAGCCTACAACTAAAAATGTAAACTGTCGTCAACGCGAGAAAAGAAATATCATCGGTTTTATTGATACATACGTACGTATAAGCGTTTTATATAATATAGATTATTATTACATCTGAACGGGTACTAAGCACTGAAACAAGAGAACCATCCCTTTTTATTTTTGGGTTCATCCTAAACATATCCCTCTGTTACTAGAGAATTTCTGTATTTTCAGAAAATATATTTCTTCTGTGGAAATATATTCTTAGAATATCCTTAGAAAATATATTCTTAGTGGTAACAAAAATCGTGCATTAATACTCAGGGATGAGATTGGCCAAAAGGCAAAAAAGCTGAATTTCCAAGTGAGTAAATTTCAAGCGTGTGCAATCGTTTAATAATAAATTACAGACAATTTAAGATAATAAATAACAATGTGTTGACATAAAATTGCGTACTAATTAAATTAAGTACCACTGCCCGATATACCATACAACTCTTCGTTTTTTTTTTTTTTTTAAGATTCAGTCCCACTACCAGGTATACATTTGCCCAATATATCCTATATCAGTGTTTTCCAAACTTTTGTGTACCCTTTCTAAATGTTGATGATTGAAGCAATGTCAAATAATACTGTCATCGTGCTTATAGCATTTGTTTTTATTTCAATGAAAACCACTATTCGGCTTTATCTAAGAAATAAAAATATAGAAACCGAGACAAAGTGCAAATTCAACCTTATTTTACAGTCCTAAGCAGCACGTTTTGCCAAGCGATGCTGAGATTTTATGTCCAGAAAATCTAGTACATTTCGAGCATTGTGGACAACTGACGGTGAGTTACAGATTGTTGAAGTCGAGCGCTCAGATTTACTGTAACAAGTCCATAACACAGCTCTTTTTAATGTAAATACTAAACTAAATTCCGTGGCCACGACAGTCCATAGAGGGCCATGGCATATTGTGCCCATCTCAGTTTTCCTGCTTTGGGCTCTGGGATGCAGATGTTCCGGCTAGGTGGTCAGCCGAGCTCGAAACCCTCAGTGTTTTGTTCCCAAGCATGCTTGGTACTCATTTTATTGTCCCACTTCGATGCATAATACGTTACAAAATAAATTTTTTAATTTCATTGTTATCACTATCCTTTGAAGTACTGAAAATGTGTTGTCTTTTGCAGGAACAATGTAGTCTTTGTAGTCGTCAATAATATGATCACATGGATTACTGATTATGCTCATAGATTTTCGATTCTTTCTACCTTTTTGGGGATACACCAACAGTAAATGCAGATTAATTTTTTGCGTTGCATAGTCTAATCATTTTGAAACACAATTATTAACAAACACTTACGCTAGAATACGTCCTTTGCAAACTGCAATAAATGATGAGAAAAAGCAGAGATACCTAAAAAATAGACTATTGATCGGATTGGGGACTCATCGATGAAAAATAAACAAACCACACTGCTTGGTATGTTTCGACGTAAAATAAAACCTTTTCGTACTCATATAGAGCGCTGTCTAGGATTCTTCGACAATACGGGACTCAAACGGTTAAGATTTATAAAGTGAAGAAAGTTTATTCTTGACTTTCATTATTTTCAAAATAATTCATTATAAAGCCAAAATTAGTAAATTAATTAATGATAACGGATTAACAGTTAGTCTTTTTTTCGTTAATATGCTCACTGTTTATGAAATTTATTTAAAAAATCACCTGTAAAGAAAAGTCGACAATTTAGGTAAAAAAATATTGGGAAACCCTCAGTGACACAAAGTGCTGGCGAAGTAGTGAAATTTAAGTTATATTATGATACCACTCTTCAAAAATCTTTCCCGGTGACCATAACAAGTTGGCAGCTATGATCATCAGCGATTTTGTTTGAGTTGAAATAACGATGTTAATTCTTTTGTTTTATTTGAAGATGGAGAACCCAAAAAATTTCGATGCGTTTACAAAACATGAATTAGTGCTTACAGTGCGCAGATATATGATCATACATTTAAAATTCAATTTTTCAAGGACTATTCACCCGATTTTGTTCAAATTTTGTATTTTGTCCTGTAGCATTACTTTATTAAAAATGGGGCAAAAATTTGTGTACCTTATTGTTCAAAATTTTTCGACCATTAGAAAATAAATCAATTAAAAATGATAACTAATTATTAAATGCTTTTTGCAGGGAATTATCCATTTTGTAATTGAGTGCAAAAATTTGCAAAAATTGTAATTGAGCTCAATTCGCTTAAAAAGTAAATTTAACGTTAAAGAAATCCAAATTCGGACCACTATCGCTCTTCTGATCCGATATGATTTAAACCGCTCTCCTGACGTATGACTAAAACCTAACTTTCGAACGCTCTCATATGATTTAGGGTACTATATCCCAGATTCCAACGACCCCTCTCCCAAATTTTGAAAGTCAGGAATCCAAATGTGTAGGGAAAAAAAAAGCATATTTATAAAAATCAAGTTTTTTGAACGTTTATAACTAAAAGTAGGTGTTAATTGCAACTGAAAATACTTTCATAACTAAAACTATCGTCTGCAATAACTAATAAGCACATTTTAAATTTTGGCTCTTGAGTTTTTAAGATTGAATCATAGTACGGAAAAATCTGATCATTAGATCAAAAATTATTCATAGGGATTTGTTTACGCACTGTATTTCATTTCATTCCGAGAGTACTTCATTTCGGAATTTTACTCACCGAAAAAAAAATCTCTTTAGTTATTAACAACATTTACGGAAAATATGTTTCAAAACATTATGAATCACAAAACTTTCAATATTTAGTATTAATTTTTAAGATTACCTGAAATACGAAAAGACAAGCTTGCTGAATTTTTTAAATATTTCCTCCTCTTTTCATCTGTGTGTATGCATACAAAATTCATCCATACAAATAAAATCAGAGAACACAAGAGAACGATGACTTTTAGGAACTGAAAAAAAAATCTAAAATATTGATTAGTTTCCCTAAAAAAAAATCGTTTTATGAAAATCAAAAATGTAATCGTTAAAAGTAAACATTGCACAGCATTTTTTAAAAAGTGAAAAGTAGACTACCGATGTCGTAAATTGGATGAGTAAATTTTTGTCTTTTAGATGTAATCAGCTTTGCAATTGGGCGCTCTATTATTTCTCTCTTTTTTTGGACCCTGAACTCAGAAGAAGCTAAAAACTTTTCATTATCCATATTCACATAAAATATTACTTTCTGTTTTATGCAAGGTACAAAACGGAATAAATAAAGTTAGCTTCACTTACAGAAGAGTTCTTTCATAGACTAATAATATAGGTAAACTGCTCATCTATGATTGTCAATCGGCAGCTACTAAGAATCTTGTAAAGAAAACAGTAAATGAATTATTGATTAGAGAAAAAAAAAATACACTTAGGACAAACTCTTCGAAGCTGTATATTTGTTTTTCAATTGAGTAAATTACATTTTGATCTGCGTAAATAAATTTCACTTTTCCTTATTCACAACTAGTCATTTTTCTGAAAGAAAATTTCAATATTTTAGCTTAATTGAACTTAACGTTGTGTCTAACAAGCTTACTCAATTCTTTCATAACTCAATTAAAAACTATATAATTTCATGCACTACCCAGGAAGTTTATTCAACTCTGGCATAACTCAATTTAGAACTTTATAAGTTGGCTAGGGACGTAGAAAAAATTATAAAAGCATAATAAAATCTTTTAATTGTGAAAAATAGCTGGCAATCTTTTCTGTTTTATGTACTTTGGTTTTTCCATATTTTTTATACTACATAAGACTGTGTGACCTACATGAAACTGTTTTTTTAGCATTTTTGCCAAACTAAGTGAGAACCATTAAATCATTATTATAATTAATTCTTTCAAGAATCAGTTTAGATTGATTTAATGTGATCAAGGGGGGGGGTAAGTTTTTAGGGGAAGATAGTTTCAGGAGGAGTGGTGGGTTTTACGATTAGGGTAACAGTCTAATCCGATTTTATTTGAAATGATGAACTCCTAATCTGCATGTTAAGCCAACAATTAAATTTTCTAGAAGCTTTCTATTTAAGAAAAGAAATATCACAAACTTATTTTAGAGGACTAATATATAATTATAAACAGGGTAAGCATATAATAATAGCTCAATAGTAATAGATTTATGATTATAGCCCCTCTGAGAATGTCACTTACCTGGTTTCTTCACTAAAATCTCCAATTAATACAAATTAACTTTTATCATTTACTTATCTCAAATATTTGCCCTTCTCTTGTTGACTCTACGTTATTATTTTAAACAAAACACGTGTTTTATTCCATTAGAATTAACTGCATCACTTGGTGTGAGGATATTGATCGCTGTCAAATTTATGAGTCATAATTTTAGTATTGGTGAGGTTTTAATAATTACCAAATATATAAAATATCAATATACTTAGTATTAGTATATTTCGTGCTTATTCCATAACCCTTCATCATTTGAGTTTTGTTTGAAATATATTTAGCAGTAGTAGAAGAGTAAAGCCGATATTTTAAAATATATACACATACATACATATACACATACATATATACATATATATATATACATATATATATACATATATATATACATATATATATACATATATATATACACATATATATACACATATATATACACATATATATATACATACATATATATATACATACATATATATATACATACATATATATATACATACATATATATATACATACATATATATATACATACATATATATACATACATATATACATACATACATATATACATACATATATACATACATATATATATACATACATATATACATACATACATATATACATACATATATACATACATATATACATACATATATATATACATACATATATACATACATACATATATATATACATACATATATATATATACATATGTGGAGAGAGAGAGAGATTAAAAGAAAACAAAAGAAACAATTCAGAGAAAATGAGAATAATAAATTTAGCAATGCGAAACGAGCTCAACAAAGGTATTTCACAAAACATTATAATAATTTTTTTAAAAAAAACAAAGAAAAAAGGAGAGAAATAAAACAAAAAACTAAACAAACACTGTGAAAAAGTGAATAAATAAATGGAAATCAATAAAAAGACGGAAAAAAGTATTCTGAACAAACGAAAAACAAACATAATCAAAAAACTGAAAATAACTAGAATAAAATAGAAAAATCATCAGAAAAAAAGAATGAAAAATGCAAAGAAAAACGGAAAAAACATATTAAAAAATTGAAAAAGTTCAAGGAACAAATAGGAGGTAACGACAAAATAAGAAACAGAGCACCGCAAACTTTAAAAAAAAGGAAAGAACGAAAAAAATAGCATGAGCAAACCGAAAACAGACATAACCTTGAACACCTTTCAAAGAAAACCAAACCAGAATGAAGAAAAAAAAACTGAGAACAAAAAATTAAAAACTGAATAAATAACACAAGACGGAAAACAAAGCAATGCGAAGAAAAAAATGAACAAAGGAGAAACAAAACACCGGAAACTAATAGGAGACAAACACGATGAAAAAGAATCCGAAACGAACAAGAAAAAAAAAAAACCTAAGTAAAATAGCAAAGCCCATTGAAAAACGAAAAAAATAAATAAAGGAACAGAAAAAACAAACAGAATGAATAGGATAAAACAAAGCACCGAGAACAAATACAATAAAAATATACTGTATCAAATAAACATAAAACACACTGAACAAACGACAAGTTGATAAAGCGAAAAACAAAACATCACAACGGAAGATAAACATACTGTAAAGACGAAAAACAAATTAGCAAAGAATATATGGAATAAACCGTGAGAAAATTAAAAACATACCGTAAAGAAAATTAACAACAAAGAAACATAATCAAAGATCCCAATAAAAAACACGAGAGATAAAAAACAAGGTGAAAAGGCAAAAAACAAACCATGAAAAAATGGAAAGCAAAAACACATTAAAAAGACAAACAAACTCCTGTAAAAAAAAAAGAAAAAACAAATATATTGAAAAAAAGAAAAATATAATTGTTGTCTTTTGACAAGTGCAGAAAAGTCAAAGTGCAAGTCAAATGTGACAGAAGGCATGGAGCACAGCCCTATTGCACACCTGTTGGTCCGCGGAAGGTATTTTATTTCCCTTCTACCACCCACTGGAAAATCAGTGGAGGCATTCCCCTATCCGCCACCTTGGGGACGCGCTCTCTAGGGGTTACAGGCTCCCCCGAGAGAAAAATATAAAAAACGAGAAACAAAGTATTCTTAACACATATAGGACAAAAAGAAAAGAATAAACAAAAAAGAAGTACTTTAAATAAAGGAAAATAAACTTTTCAAAAGACGAAAAACAAAGAAAGGTGAGCAAAGGAGAAAAAATTATGAATAAACGGAAAACGAAACAAACTCAACAAAGGAAAAATCAACACAATGAAAAGGAGAATGAAAAAAAACATAACAAATAAAAGACAAACACAATGAAAAGAAGGAAAACAAAGCACCTGAAAAAAAAATGTCAGAATGGGAAAACTAAGAATATGCCAGTACACTAGAACAAGAAAATGTTGAAAGAAAAAAAAAAGGAAGAAAATGCAAGAACACTGTAACAAAAAAACAAAATGCTGGAGCACAAGAAAAAAATAAAATTATCACAGAACAACAGAACCAAGAAAATTAACCAAGAGCACTAGAACCTGGAAAACATATGAATAATAAAAATTAACCAAGAAAACAGGAACGAAGCAGATTAACCAAGAAAACAGGAAAGACAACATTTGAATTGAGGAAAATACATTTATCAGAGGCAGCCAACAGAATTCTTTTAAGAACATGATAAGAACTTTGGAAAACGACCATTTTCCTATCCGATCTTTAATTTACTGTTTAAAATATTTATAAATGTGGTGGGTAAATTTTAATTATAATTCATCAAAATATTAATGCACTATCTTTGCTACCACTGGAAAAATAATTTTCGAAACTACGGAAAATCCGTTAAAGAATTCTCATTAAAATTATTGAGAATATCACCATTAATATTAGAATACCAATATTTATTTCATACTTTGATTACAAAAAAAAATATACGATGTATTTTTTCCCTTTTGCTTTTAAATTATATATATGAACATTATTTAAAGTAAATAAATTTTATGCATTGTAAAATTGACATCATATTACAAGGTGAAAAAAAAAAGAAAAAAAAAACTGAACAAGTAACCAAGTGTAGTAAAACCTAGCTACTTTTGAGTTAATCCTCTTTAACTTAAAATAGTTTTCTATTATCGTTACGAGTTTCCCATAAAAAAAATTAGCTTTTTTTACCTTTACCTTTTTTTAACTTACCTTTTTTTAAAAGGAAATTTCCTGTAAATAAGATTTTATAGTATCTACAGTTTTGTTTGGTAATAAAAAGAACGTATTAGGTTCTTTAACGGAAAACATCCTTTTCTGACAACAACGAAACTACTCCATGAACCCATGTTAATTTAGCTATATATTCTTGTTCATTTTAGAGTTGAATCGTATTACTAACACTAGACACTATAGTTTTAACGAGTCCAAGTTATGGCAGCAATTTTAATGATGTATTTTACCGTCAGAATGCTTGCTAATTTACAAGAGTCCTTTGTTAATTGAGCATGCTTTTAAACAAACACGATAATGGGTACTACTTTAAAAAATTTCAAGAATGAACTTAGATTTTAACCAATTAACATAATTTAGCGTTACATATCAAAATTTTTCTGAAATAATAAAAGAGGTAATGAATACGAAATGTTTGCTTTTTTTCCCTGTCAATTTTGTAAGCAGTATTGCGTTGTACTGGACAAAAAGTTTTTAAATCTGATTTAAGAAAACTACACAGTTTAGATTTCTATATTCTACTACAACTCAGAAAACACTTCAGGATATAACAGATAAGCTGGTAGCTATGCTATTTTTAAAGTTGGACTCCAAATATATAAAAACATTAAATGCACATCAATGTCTTTTATACCATGACTTTACTTTAGTTCAACTGTTGCTGGTTGAAATTTTTTAATGAAATAACTTAAAAATTAAACTTAAGAATATCTTAAAAAGCACATCAATGTCTTTTATACCATGACTTTACTTTAGTTCAACTGTTGCTGGTTAAAATTTTTTAATGAAATAACTTAAAAATTAAACTTAAGAATATCTTAAAAATATCAATGATAGACAAAATTAAACAAACAATGTAAACGTGACAAAAATTTATTGTCGTAACAAAATATACCAAATAAGTAATACAAAACATTTTTAAAATGAAAGAAAAACACAACAAAAGTACTTCCTTGGAGTACATATGAAACATAACTAAACAATCTGAACAAAATTCTGTTTTCAAAATAAAAACATAAAAATATTAAAAATTGTCAAAATTAAACAAACATAACAACACTTTGTTGCCATAAAATAAACCAAATACTAATAAGAAATAAAAAACAATACTTTTTTAAAACAAAATAACAAACGTGCTTCTTTGAAGTGCTCACAAAATATAATTAAATAATTTGTTTAAACAAACTTTTGTTTTCCAAATAAAAACATTTTCTTAAAAAATATCAAAAAGCATAACATGCTCGTTAAACAATAATAAATTACTTCGAATCAATTTTTCAAGAAGTAAATTTAGAATAATGTTAATTTTGATTACCTAATAATCAAAAGTATATATACTTAAAAGCAACTACATTTGTTTTCAACCATAAAATGGAAGCAAGTAACATAATTGCAACCAACCAAACATTATTTAATATAAAAATGACTAACTTACTCAGTTAAGAAAATAATGCATTAAACGTAACGTTGAGTATTTTTAGAATTGGATCAGCGTCTGCCGTAGTAAAGATTTTCTAAGATTACGGAAAATTAAAAAATTTATATGTCTCATAGTCTTTATAATTTATCCCATTACCTAAAGGAGGTTTGAAAAATTTAATAAGAAAGGATTCTCCAGCTTTTAAAAAATTGACCGTCTCTTTTGAAATTTAAAGATAAGATTTATGTCTTATAAAAAAGAAATATCAGTCTCCAGCTTTTAAAAAATCGACCGTCTCTTTTGAATTTAAAGATAAGATTTATGTCTTATAAAAAAGAAATATCAGTCTCCAGCTTTTAAAAAATCGAATGCATCTACTGAAATTTGAAGATTAAATTTATGTCTCAAAACCTAACCCTTATTCATGAGTCACATTAGACTGAAAAGTTGGCACTACAAAATGTTATTAAAAAATATAAGTGCCTGAATAAATTTCACATGCCCCATAGCAGTAAAGCCCTCGTAATTTAATTGATATACTACTATAAGAAATCAAAGATCAACCAACACTTACTAGAAGTGCAGATTAAATATGGCTAATTTATTAATAAAGGAACTTTGCCTCATTAAAATAAACTAATATTTAAGTTGTAATACTTAAACCACTTCAGAACAGAAACAAAGCCAAACGAAGCAACTTCATTGAAGCACACGCAAAATACAACTAATTTTTACAACTAATACAACTAATTTAATACATTTATAACAAGCTTTGTTGAAATAAATTTTAGTATGAGTTGACGATTATTTAAGAAACCTATTTTGAATGAAAGGTAATTTTGATTACCTACTAAGCAAGTAGTATATGTAGTTAACTAAATTAGTATGCAAACAATAAAATTAAGGCACTCAGATTATCCTATAAATTATCATAACACTGAAAACATAGATCAAGGAATGCAAAAAGTTGTGGAAATAGGTAATGGAGTAACTCTTGTAGTTCACATTCCATTATTTTTACAGAAAAGAGGTGCAGAGTACCCATAACAAAAAGTATAACAAAAGTACGTATAACAAAAATTACAGCAATCTTTAATTGCCTCACTTCAGATAACGATTTCTAAATAAAGACTTGCATATTAGTATGCAAAGAAGATGCTTAGATTTTGTATTAAAAAGGAAGAACGCCAGGATTATTTAAAAAATGCACAGTCACCTTTAATTGAAAAGAATTACTTTTATCGCTAAGAAGGTAATTTGAATATTTAATGAAAGAAGTTGGTAATTATTATTGAAATCTTACAGCCAAATTTGATTTCCTAACAACAATAAAAAAAACTTATATTGCAGAGAAGAGCTGTAGAGTACATATAACAACTACTATGCATTTCTACAGAAGTTACAGCAATCTTTTATTGCCTCATTTCAGATAACGATTTCTAAATAAAGATTTGCATATTAGTATGCAAAGAAGATGCTTAGATTTTGTATTAAAAAGGAAGAAGGCCAGGATTATTTAAAAAATGCACAGTCACCTTTAATTGAAAAGAATTACTTTTATCGCTAAGAAGGTAATTTGAATATTTAATGAAAGAAGTTGGTAATTATTATTGAAATCTTACAGCCAAATTTGATTTCCTAACAACAATAAAAAAAACTTATATTGCAGAGAAGAGCTGTAGAGTACATATAACAACTACTATGCATTTCTACAGAAGTTACAGCAATCTTTTATTGCCTCATTTCAGATAACGATTTCTAAATAAAGACTTGCATATTAGAATGTAAAGAAGATGCTTAGATTTTGTATTAAAAAGGAAGAACGCCAGGATTATTTAAAAAATGCACAGTCACCTTTAATTGAAAAGAATTACTTTTATCGCTAAGAAGGTAATTTGAATATTTAATGAAAGAAGTTGGTAATTATTATTGAAATCTTACAGCCAAATTTGATTTCCTAACAACAATAAAAAAAACTTATATTGCAGAGAAGAGCTGTAGAGTACATATAACAACTACTATGCATTTCTACAGAAGTTACAGCAATCTTTTATTGCCTCATTTCAGATAACGATTTCTAAATAAAGATTTGCATATTAGTATGCAAAGAAGATGCTTAGATTTTGTATTAAAAAGGAAGAACGCCAGGATTATTTAAAAAATGCACAGTCACCTTTAATTGAAAAGAATTACTTTTATCGCTAAGAAGGTAATTTGAATATTTAATGAAAGAAGTTGGTAATTATTATTGAAATCTTACAGCCAAATTTGATTTCCTAACAACAATAAAAAAAACTTATATTGCAGAGAAGAGCTGTAGAGTACATATAACAACTACTATGCATTTCTACAGAAGTTACAGCAATCTTTTATTGCCTCATTTCAGATAACGATTTCTAAATAAAGACTTGCATATTAGAATGTAAAGAAGATGCTTAGATTTTGTATTAAAAAGGAAGAACGCCAGGATTATTTAAAAAATGCACAGTCACCTTTAATTGAAAAGAATTACTTTTATCGCTAAGAAGGTAATTTGAATATTTAATGAAAGAAGTTGGTAATTATTATTGAAATCTTACAGCCAAATTTGATTTCCTAACAACAATAAAAAAAACTTATATTGCAGAGAAGAGCTGTAGAGTACATATAACAACTACTATACATTTCTACAGAAGTTACAGCAATCTTTTATTGCCTCATTTCAGATAACGATTTCTAAATAAAGATTTGCATATTAGTATGCAAAGAAGATGCTTAGATTTTGTATTAAAAAGGAAGAACGCCAGGATTATTTAAAAAATGCACAGTCACCTTTAATTGAAAAGAATTACTTTTATCGCTAAGAAGGTAATTTGAATATTTAATGAAAGAAGTTGGTAATTATTATTGAAATCTTACAGCCAAATTTGATTTCCTAACAACAATAAAAAAAACTTATATTGCAGAGAAGAGCTGTAGAGTACATATAACAACTACTATGCATTTCTACAGAAGTTACAGCAATCTTTTATTGCCTCATTTCAGATAACGATTTCTAAATAAAGACTTGCATATTAGAATGTAAAGAAGATGCTTAGATTTTGTATTAAAAAGGAAGAACGCCAGGATTATTTAAAAAATGCACAGTCACCTTTAATTGAAAAGAATTACTTTTATCGCTAAGAAGGTAATTTGAATATTTAATGAAAGAAGTTGGTAATTATTATTGAAATCTTACAGCCAAATTTGATTTCCTAACAACAATAAAAAAAACTTATATTGCAGAGAAGAGCTGTAGAGTACATATAACAACTACTATGCATTTCTACAGAAGTTACAGCAATCTTTTATTGCCTCATTTCAGATAACGATTTCTAAATAAAGATTTGCATATTAGTATGCAAAGAAGATGCTTAGATTTTGTATTAAAAAGGAAGAACGCCAGGATTATTTAAAAAATGCACAGTCACCTTTAATTGAAAAGAATTACTTTTATCGCTAAGAAGGTAATTTGAATATTTAATGAAAGAAGTTGGTAATTATTATTGAAATCTTACAACCAAATTTGATTTCCTAACAACAATAAAAAAAACTTATATTGCAGAGAAGAGCTGTAGAGTACATATAACAACTACTATGCATTTCTACAGAAGTTACAGCAATCTTTTATTGCCTCATTTCAGATAACGATTTCTAAATAAAGACTTGCATATTAGAATGTAAAGAAGATGCTTAGATTTTGTATTAAAAAGGAAGAACGCCAGGATTATTTAAAAAATGCACAGTCACCTTTAATTGAAAAGAATTACTTTTATCGCTAAGAAGGTAATTTGAATATTTAATGAAAGAAGTTGGTAATTATTATTGAAATCTTACAGCCAAATTTGATTTCCTAACAACAATAAAAAAAACTTATATTGCAGAGAAGAGCTGTAGAGTACATATAACAACTAGTATGCATTTCTACAGAAGTTACAGCAATCTTTTATTGCCTCATTTCAGATAACGATTTCTAAATAAAGACTTGCATATTAGTATGCAAAGAAGATGCTTAGATTTTGTATTAAAAAGGAAGAAGGCCAGGATTATTTAAAAAATGCACAGTCACCTTTAATTGAAAAGAATTACTTTTAAGAAGATATTTTGAATATTTAATGAAACAAGTTGACCAGGATTATGAAAGAAATCTTATTCTCAAGCATTAAATGAAATTCTCTGCATCTTTAAAAACAAATATTAAATATTAATTTTTGACTCATAGTAAGCGTGATGATTTATCACATTAAGAAGGAAAATTCTTATTTTAAATGAATTGTATTTTACCAACTGGTAACCTATCAGTCATCAAAGAGAAATGTTTATTTCAGAAATTTGCTTAAGAGAAAAAATATTTCAGCTATATATTCATATATTCAAAATTTCTTCAACATATTATATCTTGCGTAAATAAAGACGCAAGATTTGTACATACATTTGGTTGGTCATTTTTTTTTTTTTTTACAAATTAAAAAGCATTGCTGACAAGTTTGTAGACACATAAAACTTTTTCCTAACTTAAAGTATTGTTATTGAAAAGTGTTAATAAGGCAGGACTAGTATTGAATTTTTAAAAATTTGAGGAAATTTATTAAAATAATTTTTTTGGATATCTCACATTGATTTGCAACTAATTATTATGTAGACTTAATTTTGTCGTAACTTCATACATACATTTCTGAGGAACATTTTTTTCTTAACTTAAGATCTGCTAAGTTTCAATTTTCTGTTAATTCCATCTTTTAAATTCTTCCTTAAGCTTTTATCTATTTCCTAATTTCTTCAAATGATGGTGTTTCAAGCACTTCTTTGTTATCAATTTACAACTATATTTTTTAATGTATCGTGTTTTTCTTTACAAAGATTATTAGGATATCAAAGTGTTTATTTCATCTTTTAAAATTCTTTTTCAGCTTTCCATGAGAATGAAAGTGTGCTCTTTCAGCTTCACAGCTTTCCATGTCTAGATTCGGGCTTTGTACCAGTTCAACGTTCCATCTCACTCTTAATTGGGGCTTTTAACCACCTTGCAGTTTTCAATCTCAGTCTAAATTGGAGCTTTCTAACGCTTCACATCTTTCCATCTCACTCTCAATTGGGGCTTTCTACCACTTCACAGCTTTCCATGTCTAGATTCGGGCTTTCTACCAGTTCAACGTTCCATCTCACTCTTAATTGGGGCTTTTAACCACCTTGCAGTTTTCAATCTCAGTCTAAA
Organism: Parasteatoda tepidariorum; assembly: GCF_982258835.1. Lineage (NCBI taxonomy): Eukaryota > Metazoa > Arthropoda > Arachnida > Araneae > Theridiidae > Parasteatoda > Parasteatoda tepidariorum. Next base: position 120,501,545 of record NC_141755.1, on the reverse strand, counting down.
TTGGAGCTTTCTAACGCTTCACATCTTTCCATCTCACTCTCAATTGGGGCTTTCTACCACTTCACAGCTTTCCATGTCTAGATTCGGGCTTTCTACCAGTTCAACGTTCCATCTCACTCTTAATTGGGGCTTTTAACCACCTTGCAGTTTTCAATCTCAGTCTAAATTGGAGCTTTCTAACGCTTCACATCTTTCCATCTCACTCTCAATTGGGGCTTTCTACCACTTCACAGCTTTCCATGTCTAGATTCGGGCTTTCTACCAGTCCAACGTTCCATCTCACTCTTAAGTGGGGCTTTTAACCACCTTGCAGTTTTCAATGTCAGTCTAAATTGGAGCTTTCTAACGCTTCACATCTTTCCATCTCACTCTCAATTGGGGCTTTCTACCACTTCACAGCTTTCCATGTCTAGATTCAGGCTTTCTACCAGTTCAACGTTCCATCTCACTCCTAATTGGGGCTTTTAACCACCTTGCAGTTTTCAATCTCAGTCTAAATTGGAGCTTTCTAACGCTTCACATCTTTCCATCTCACTCTCAATTGGGGCTTTCTACCACTTCACAGCTTTCCATGTCTAGATTCGGGCTTTCTACCAGTTCAACGTTCCATCTCACTCTTAATTGGGGCTTTTAACCACCTTGCAGTTTTCAATCTCAGTCTAAATTGGAGCTTTCTAACGCTTCACATCTTTCCATCTCACTCTCAATTGGGGCTTTCTACCACTTCACAGCTTTCCATGTCTAGATTCGGGCTTTCTACCAGTCCAACGTTCCATCTCACTCTTAAGTGGGGCTTTTAACCACCTTGCAGTTTTCAATGTCAGTCTAAATTGGAGCTTTCTAACGCTTCACATCTTTCCATCTCACTCTCAATTGGGGCTTTCTACCACTTCACAGCTTTCCATGTCTAGATTCAGGCTTTCTACCAGTTCAACGTTCCATCTCACTCCTAATTGGGGCTTTTAACCACCTTGCAGTTTTCAATCTCAGTCTAAATTGGAGCTTTCTAACGCTTCACATCTTTCCATCTCACTCTCAATTGGGGCTTTCTACCACTTCACAGCTTTCCATGTCTAGATTCGGGCTTTCTACCAGTCCAACGTTCCATCTCACTCTTAAGTGGGGCTTTTAACCACCTTGCAGTTTTCAATGTCAGTCTAAATTGGAGCTTTCTAACGCTTCACATCTTTCCATCTCACTCTCAATTGGGGCTTTCTACCACTTCACAGCTTTCCATGTCTAGATTCAGGCTTTCTACCAGTTCAACGTTCCATCTCACTCCTAATTGGGGCTTTTAACCACCTTGCAGTTTTCAATCTCAGTCTAAGTTGGAGCTTTCTAACGCTTCACATCTTTCCATCTCACTCTCAATTGGGGCTTTCTACCACTTCACAGCTTTCCATGTCTAGATTCGGGCTTTCTACCAGTTCAACGCTCCATCTCACTCTTAATTGGGGCTTTTAACCACCTTGCAGTTTTCAATCTCAGTCTAAATTGGAGCTTTCTAATGCTTCACATCTTTCCATCTCACTCTCAATTGGGGCTTTCTACCACTTCACAGCTTTCCATGTCTAGATTCAGGTTTTCTACCAGTTCAACGTTCCATCTCACTCTTAAGTGGGGCTTTTAACCACCTTGCAATTTTCAATCTCAGTCTAAGTTGGAGCTTTCTAACGCTTCACATCTTTCCATCTCACTCTCAATTGGGGCTTTCTACCACTTCACAGCTTTCCATGTCTAGATTCAGGCTTTCTACCAGTTCAACGTTCCATCTCACTCTTAATTGGGGCTTTTAACCACCTTGCAGTTTTCAATCTCAGTCTAAGTTAGAGCTTTCTAACGCTCCACATCTTTCCATCTCACTCTCAATTGGGGCTTTCTACCACTTCACAGCTTTCCATGTCTAGATTCGAGCTTTCTACCAGTTCAAGGTTCCATCTCACTCTTAATTGGGGCTTTTAACCACCTTGCAGTTTTCAATCTCAGTCTAAATTGGAGCTTTCTAACGCTTCACATCTTTCCATCTCACTCTCAATTGGGGCTTTCTACCACTTCACAGCTTTCCATGTCTAGATTCGGGCTTTCTACCAGTTCAACGTTCCATCTCACTCTTAATTGGGGCTTTTAACCACCTTGCAGTTTTCAATGTCAGTCTAAATTGGAGCTTTCTAACGCTTCACATCTTTCCATCTCACTCTCAATTGGGGCTTTCTACCACTTCACAGCTTTTCATGTCTAGATTCGAGCTTTCTACCAGTTCAACGTTCCATCTCACTCTTAATTTGGGCTTTTAACCACCTTGCAGTTTTCAATCTCAGTCTAAATTGGAGCTTTCTAACGCTTCACATCTTTCCATCTCACTCTCAATTGGGGCTTTCTACCACTTCACAGCTTTCCATGTCTAGATTCAGGCTTTCTACCAGTTCAACGTTCCATCTCACTCTTAAGTGGGGCTTTTAACCACCTTGCAGTTTTCAATCTCAGTCTAAGTTGGAGCTTTCTAACGCTCCACATCTTTCCATCTCACTCTCAATTGGGGCTTTCTACCACTTCACAGCTTTCCATGTCTAGATTCAGGCTTTCTACCAGTTCAGCATTCCATCTCACTCTTAATTGGGGCTTTTAACCACCTTGCAGTTTTCAATCTCAGTCTAAATTGGAGCTTTCTAACGCTTCACATCTTTCCATCTCACTCTCAATTGGGGCTTTCTACCACTTCACAGCTTTCCATGTCTAGATTCAGGCTTTCTACCAGTTCAACGTTCCATCTCACTCCTAATTGGGGCTTTTAACCACCTTGCAGTTTTCAATCTCAGTCTAAATTGGAGCTTTCTAACGCTTCACATCTTTCCATCTCACTCTCAATTGGGGCTTTCTACCACTTCACAGCTTTCCATGTCTAGATTCGGGCTTTCTACCAGTCCAACGTTCCATCTCACTCTTAAGTGGGGCTTTTAACCACCTTGCAGTTTTCAATGTCAGTCTAAATTGGAGCTTTCTAACGCTTCACATCTTTCCATCTCACTCTCAATTGGGGCTTTCTACCACTTCACAGCTTTCCATGTCTAGATTCAGGCTTTCTACCAGTTCAACGTTCCATCTCACTCCTAATTGGGGCTTTTAACCACCTTGCAGTTTTCAATCTCAGTCTAAGTTGGAGCTTTCTAACGCTTCACATCTTTCCATCTCACTCTCAATTGGGGCTTTCTACCACTTCACAGCTTTCCATGTCTAGATTCGGGCTTTCTACCAGTTCAACGCTCCATCTCACTCTTAATTGGGGCTTTTAACCACCTTGCAGTTTTCAATCTCAGTCTAAATTGGAGCTTTCTAATGCTTCACATCTTTCCATCTCACTCTCAATTGGGGCTTTCTACCACTTCACAGCTTTCCATGTCTAGATTCAGGTTTTCTACCAGTTCAACGTTCCATCTCACTCTTAAGTGGGGCTTTTAACCACCTTGCAATTTTCAATCTCAGTCTAAGTTGGAGCTTTCTAACGCTTCACATCTTTCCATCTCACTCTCAATTGGGGCTTTCTACCACTTCACAGCTTTCCATGTCTAGATTCAGGCTTTCTACCAGTTCAACGTTCCATCTCACTCTTAATTGGGGCTTTTAACCACCTTGCAGTTTTCAATCTCAGTCTAAGTTGGAGCTTTCTAACGCTCCACATCTTTCCATCTCACTCTCAATTGGGGCTTTCTACCACTTCACAGCTTTCCATGTCTAGATTCGAGCTTTCTACCAGTTCAAGGTTCCATCTCACTCTTAATTGGGGCTTTTAACCACCTTGCAGTTTTCAATCTCAGTCTAAATTGGAGCTTTCTAACGCTTCACATCTTTCCATCTCACTCTCAATTGGGGCTTTCTACCACTTCACAGCTTTCCATGTCTAGATTCAGGCTTTCTACCAGTTCAACGTTCCATCTCACTCTTAAGTGGGGCTTTTAACCACCTTGCAGTTTTCAATCTCAGTCTAAGTTGGAGCTTTCTAACGCTCCACATCTTTCCATCTCACTCTCAATTGGGGCTTTCTACCACTTCACAGCTTTCCATGTCTAGATTCAGGCTTTCTACCAGTTCAGCATTCCATCTCACTCTTAATTGGGGCTTTTAACCACCTTGCAGTTTTCAATCTCAGTCTAAATTGGAGCTTTCTAACGCTTCACATCTTTCCATCTCACTCTCAATTGGGGCTTTCTACCACTTCACAGCTTTCCATGTCTAGATTCGGGCTTTCTACCAGTCCAACGTTCCATCTCACTCTTAAGTGGGGCTTTTAACCACCTTGCAGTTTTCAATGTCAGTCTAAATTGGAGCTTTCTAACGCTTCACATCTTTCCATCTCACTCTCAATTGGGGCTTTCTACCACTTCACAGCTTTCCATGTCTAGATTCAGGCTTTCTACCAGTTCAACGTTCCATCTCACTCCTAATTGGGGCTTTTAACCACCTTGCAGTTTTCAATCTCAGTCTAAATTGGAGCTTTCTAACGCTTCACATCTTTCCATCTCACTCTCAATTGGGGCTTTCTACCACTTCACAGCTTTCCATGTCTAGATTCGGGCTTTCTACCAGTCCAACGTTCCATCTCACTCTTAAGTGGGGCTTTTAACCACCTTGCAGTTTTCAATGTCAGTCTAAATTGGAGCTTTCTAACGCTTCACATCTTTCCATCTCACTCTCAATTGGGGCTTTCTACCACTTCACAGCTTTCCATGTCTAGATTCAGGCTTTCTACCAGTTCAACGTTCCATCTCACTCCTAATTGGGGCTTTTAACCACCTTGCAGTTTTCAATCTCAGTCTAAGTTGGAGCTTTCTAACGCTTCACATCTTTCCATCTCACTCTCAATTGGGGCTTTCTACCACTTCACAGCTTTCCATGTCTAGATTCGGGCTTTCTACCAGTTCAACGCTCCATCTCACTCTTAATTGGGGCTTTTAACCACCTTGCAGTTTTCAATCTCAGTCTAAATTGGAGCTTTCTAATGCTTCACATCTTTCCATCTCACTCTCAATTGGGGCTTTCTACCACTTCACAGCTTTCCATGTCTAGATTCAGGTTTTCTACCAGTTCAACGTTCCATCTCACTCTTAAGTGGGGCTTTTAACCACCTTGCAATTTTCAATCTCAGTCTAAGTTGGAGCTTTCTAACGCTTCACATCTTTCCATCTCACTCTCAATTGGGGCTTTCTACCACTTCACAGCTTTCCATGTCTAGATTCAGGCTTTCTACCAGTTCAACGTTCCATCTCACTCTTAATTGGGGCTTTTAACCACCTTGCAGTTTTCAATCTCAGTCTAAGTTGGAGCTTTCTAACGCTCCACATCTTTCCATCTCACTCTCAATTGGGGCTTTCTACCACTTCACAGCTTTCCATGTCTAGATTCGAGCTTTCTACCAGTTCAAGGTTCCATCTCACTCTTAATTGGGGCTTTTAACCACCTTGCAGTTTTCAATCTCAGTCTAAATTGGAGCTTTCTAACGCTTCACATCTTTCCATCTCACTCTCAATTGGGGCTTTCTACCACTTCACAGCTTTCCATGTCTAGATTCGGGCTTTCTACCAGTTCAACGTTCCATCTCACTCTTAATTGGGGCTTTTAACCACCTTGCAGTTTTCAATGTCAGTCTAAATTGGAGCTTTCTAACGCTTCACATCTTTCCATCTCACTCTCAATTGGGGCTTTCTACCACTTCACAGCTTTTCATGTCTAGATTCGAGCTTTCTACCAGTTCAACGTTCCATCTCACTCTTAATTTGGGCTTTTAACCACCTTGCAGTTTTCAATCTCAGTCTAAATTGGAGCTTTCTAACGCTTCACATCTTTCCATCTCACTCTCAATTGGGGCTTTCTACCACTTCACAGCTTTCCATGTCTAGATTCAGGCTTTCTACCAGTTCAACGTTCCATCTCACTCTTAAGTGGGGCTTTTAACCACCTTGCAGTTTTCAATCTCAGTCTAAGTTGGAGCTTTCTAACGCTCCACATCTTTCCATCTCACTCTCAATTGGGGCTTTCTACCACTTCACAGCTTTCCATGTCTAGATTCAGGCTTTCTACCAGTTCAGCATTCCATCTCACTCTTAATTGGGGCTTTTAACCACCTTGCAGTTTTCAATCTCAGTCTAAATTGGAGCTTTCCATCTCACATCTTTCCATCTAACTCTCAATTGGGGTTTTCTACCACTTCACAGCTTTCCATGTCTAGATTCGGGCTTTCTACCAGTTCAGCATTCCATCTCACTTTTAATTGGGGCTTTTAACCACTTTACAGTTTTCAATCACAGTCTAAATTGAAGCTTTCTAACAGTTCACATCTTTCCATCTCACTCTAAATTGGTGCTTTCTTCCATCCATCAGCTTTCCATCTCTCTAAATTTCAGCATAGATCTTCTATCACAGCTTTCCATCTCATTCTATTTGTGTCTGGATCGCTTATCTTACTTCATGTCTTTCCTATTGTTTTCAATCCGCTTGCAATCATCTTGGGCAAAGTAATTTTAGTTCTACCTCTTTCTCAAAGTCCTGAGAGCTCCAAACAAAAAAAATGTTTCTTTAAAATTTTCAGGTTTATGTAGAAATATGATTAATCCGTTTTCATTTACAGTTTTTAATTTCCAGATTAGTTTGTGTTTTTCTTGTCTAAATATTTCTGCATGAGAAATTTTACTTTGATGCACTCGATTCTTCTTAAACAGTTGATAATAAATACTTTACTTTTTCAAGTTATTTTTCTTGCCGTGCCATGTCATAGATCCATATTATAAAACAGATTTACCATTCGTTTTTATAATTCTAATTTCTGCTGAATTTGTTATGTTTTTGTCTTTCCAAAATTTATTGAATAATGTAACTGCTTCGGTCTTTATTTAAACTACTTAGCATATATTTATCAGTTCGTACATTATTATATTTCAAAGGTGGCAGACATTGAATCTATTAACACTTGGTTATAATCTTTTTGGTTAATTGTTGTGGGGAAAATGTTTGACTAAGGTAATTTGGAGTTTATCCAAGTTTCTCATACAATTAATGTATTGGCAGCAGTATCAAATTCCATCTTGATTAGTTGAGTATCAATTTTAGCATTTACTGCATATTTATTTCTATTCTCACCTTGATACATTTCCTACTATACAGCTTATTCCAGTTTCTGAATGATCTTCGATGATTCTGAGTCTGATAGAATTCTGATGGTTTTACTCTCTTTACTTGGCTTTGACATGCAAACTGGTGCAATTAAACAAAAATTGCATTTGGAAATGCATTTTCAGCTTTTAATGATTAGCTTCAAATAAAAAGCATTTACTTTTCATTTCTTTTTTGACTTGTTCTTAATTTAACTTTGGGTGATTTGGGGAAATTTTTTTCATTGTTGAGCACTGGACTAAGTGTTTTCAACTTGGAAATATCTGAGTTTGTAATTTTTATTGCAATACAAATGCTCGTGGCATCTGAATGCTTTATTCTTCTTAAATCTAATATCGTGAAACATATTGATTTGCCTCGTTCACTTTGTTGGCAGTAAATTTTAAATCGCCGAAAATTGGCTGACAGCTTTATTCTTCATTGGTAAAACTACCACAGGAGTAGAAACTTTGGAGAGTTCTACCAGACACCTCTTCTCTGTAGTTGCTTGACTTCGTCAGTCTTTTTTTGTAAAGTATGTCTGAAACTTAGCAGAGGTTTATCTATTGTTCTGCGAGGTGATAAATCAACAAAAAACTTAATACATCATTGGTTAGAAAAGATTTATTATCCTCATCTGCAGTAATTTAATCTATAACAGTCCAGAATGCATTGTATTTTGATTTTGAATGATAAGCAGACAGAACAGCAATCATTTGCAAATGACTTTTAAATTGCAAATCATTGTCTGACAGAATTTCCTGAGGATATCTTGAGAGCAATTGTCTGTAATGATAACAGATGCCACTGTAGATGATATGTTTCGTTTTTATTTTTTTCTTCTTAATTTCAGTCGCTTTCTTTTAGGTACGAAGCAATTTCGCTTTCAAGTGTCCCGTTATTGGAATAAAAATATCTATTGATTTAATATTACTTTTGTTGTTTCGTTATTTCGTCTAATTTTTTAAAATTAAACATAATTTAACATGAAAAGATATACTCAGATTATCTAAAGCAGAAAATATAAAAATTATGAAATTCCTGCTGAAGAATTTAAGTTTGTATCAGAATTTATAATGTCCAAAAGTTTGCTTAAAATTTTATAATAATAATATTTATATTATGTTCGCATGAATATATAATTTGATATATAGCTAATAGAAGTTTATTTTTCTTTTTAATTTTTCTTTGTCAAATAAAGTTATTTTTAATTTTAAAAAATAGCTTTTCATGAAAACAGCATATTATAGTTCTGCTTAATGCTGTTTTATGCATCTACAACTTTTTTTTATTTTGTTACATTTCAATTTTAGATTCATATTCAATATAATAAATTATAAGAAGATTCAAAAACATTATAAGCAGACACACAAAATGGGTATTTATAAAACTTGTTTGCTTTATGAATTTCCTGATTTTTAAAATTATGGGTAGCAGAAACCATGCAGCAAAGCAATAGGTGCTGCAGTGCTTAGTATTGCACCTCAGTTAACATTACTTTTTGGTAAATAAAAAAAATTGCAAAGATTTATATTTTAATTAAGTGATTTATTTTAAATAATATTACTAAAAATCGCATATAAAATTAACAAAAAATTTTTTAAAAATTTCCTTTTGACCCTATTAACGCAGTACCTCATAATTGCAAGCAGGTTGGGAATCTGTCTTTATTTCAATAAGTGATGCACTAATTGAATAAGTTATGCATCGCATATCAAATTAACAAAATAATTTTTTTTTTTAATTTCCTTTTGACCTTACTAACACATTACCTTATAATTGCAAGCAGGTTGGGAATCTGTCTTTTTATTTCAATAAGTGATGCACCAGACAAAAAAACTGTAAAATCTTAATTTCATATTACAAGCTTAGAATATTTAGTAAAGTATCTTTAGAACGACAGTATTTAAATAGAAGATCAGTGAAGCTACTGAAAAAATTGTATCTTCAAAGCTTTGTTCGGTTTACGCTATTTTCTGCAACGCAGGCGTTATATGCATGAACACTTTTAAAAATAACTAACTCAATTATAGCATTCAGGATTTATTATTGTTTTCTTTTATATTTTTACAACACTAGGGAAATTTTGAACAATGAAATATGGAAGATTAGTACGCAATTTTATATTAATAAATTTTTCAATTCTGTAAATACTTTTAGGCAAATTTCAAATGATTAATTTTTAATTTTTTCAGACTCCAGCAATATTAGTGATTGAATTTAATGATAATTTCAGTACAATAGAATTTAATGAGTATTTTTTTAGATTGTTCAGATACTCGCTTCCTCCTTTACCTCAACCATCATTTCAAAGGAATTTGCAAAAATTTCTTTGATTTTTTTTAGCATTATTTAACATAGGAATTTTCCAAAGTTCGCTGTAAATATTTTTTTTCGCAAAAGAATGTTTTTTAGAAAAGAAATTATCAAATTCTACGTAAAATTAAATTTATAAAGAGAAGTTTATTACAAAATGTTCAGATAAAAATAAGTGTAATAAAATGATTAACTTTTTTGACTTTTAGATGAAATTGAATTAAAAATGAAAAAAAAAATCTAATAGTAGGATTAAAATTAGTATGAACTACTGCGAAAAAAACCCTAAATAAAGCTTAAATAAAAGTACTGAAATCCCCGTACTTTTGTTTTATAAACATAGATAAACCTACACCTCTTTAATCATGTTTTTAACTAATAGGAACAGATGAACAAGTTTGAATTAGATAATAAATGAAAGGAGATAAGCAGATGAAGGGATTTGGAAGGTGCTCTATGAGTCAAAATATTAAATTACAATTAAAATCGTTGCAAACATAGGGGAAAAAGTAGGCTACTGGAAATAGCTTTAACTTTATAAGAATTTTTCAACATACAGAATGATTCCTAAAAATAAAAATCGGTAGATTAGGAGCAGCATTGAATGTTTTGATAAAGTTCAGTTAATATCCTGATATTGGACATATATTTCTTGTTATTTAAATCAAAGTTTAAGGTACATTTGAATTTTCCAATGTATACAACAAGGCTACATTGACACAAAATTTGATTAATACCCTAGATATTAATATGAACATAGGGTGTATAAAGTTGGGGAAAATATATTAACATGGGAGAATCAACTCAAATTTTCTCATCATCATAGCAATTTGGGCACTGCTCACGGTAACACAATCAAACTGTTAAAGTTTGAATTAGAGAGCTTGGTGAATTGTTAGAGTAATTTTCTGTCGATAAATCAACAAAATTAGAAAGAAAACCACGGTCTACAGTGTTAACTTTAATGTAAAGAGGCTTTCAATATGGCGATAGTTATTTGCACAAAATTTAGAAGCACTACATTAAAGAATTGGTAAGCCATCAATCTTTTCTATAGAGAGAATAAAATGTTATGAAGGAAATTGTAATTACGAAAAATAAAGATTTCCAAGACAAGCAACTTATTTTCTTGTTTAAATGTTAATTCTACGCAAAGATCTATAAAAATCATAATATTGGGGAACTTATCAACGTCCTTATTGGCTATCAGTGTGAAACAATCGTCGACCGGCGTCTATTAAGAAGGAACTTTAATTGATCCAAAAGTTTCATTTTAAAGTAGTGGATACTTAAGGGACTGACAGTATTACCCATAGCTAAGCATTTAATCATTAAATAAAATTTGCAATTAAAATAATTTGAAAAAAAAAATACAAAAATAAGGGAAAAATAATTTTTAAAAAAACACAATAGAAAAATTACATTAAAAAAAACAAGAAAAAATAGAAATAACACAATGAGAACTTGAAAAAACAGAATTGAGAAAATTTTAAAAATAAGGAAAAAGAATCAGGAAAAGACACAATGAAACAAAACTTGAAAATAAAAGGAGTGAAAAAAAATCGAAAAAGCATTGAAAAAACCCTTGAAAAAAACAACACAAAGAAAACTTTGGAAGCACACTGAAGGAAACTTTGGAAACACATTGAATGAAACTTTGGAAACACATTGAATGAAACTTTGGAAACACATTGAATGAAACTTTGGAAACACATTGAATGAAACTTTGGAAACACATTGAATGAAACTTTGGAAACACATTGAATGAAACTTTGGAAACACATTGAATGAAACTTTGGAAACACATTGAATGAAACTTTGGAAACACATTGAATGAAACTTTGGAAACACATTGAATGAAACTTTGGAAACACATTGAATGAAACTTTGGAAACACATTGAATGAAACTTTGGAAACACATTGAATGAAACTTTGGAAACACATTGAATGAAACTTTGGAAACACATTGAATGAAACATTGGAAACACATTGAATGAAACATTGGAAACACATTGAATGAAACATTGGAAACACATTGAATGAAACATTGGAAACACATTGAATGAAACATTGGAAACACATTGAATGAAACATTGGAAACACATTGAATGAAACTTTGGAAACACATCGAATGAAATTTTGGAAAAACACAACCTTGGAAGAAATATATTTGAAAAGAAATTAAAAAAATAATGAAATAAAATCCTGGGAGAAAACGATGAAAGGAAAATTGAAAAAAAAAACGATGTAAAGAAACTTGAAAAAAAAAAATAATGGAGCAAGCTTATTTGGAAAGAGTTAGTATAAATTAATAAACCTCTTAGTAGTAAACCACAAAAAGTTATAAGTCATCCCTCTTTAGTTTTAATGGTAAATTTTATCAAATGATTAACGACTTAGCTATGGGAAATCCACTTCTAAAGCGACTCTTATGAAACTGATTTATTGAAGTTTATCTACGATTGTTCCACATTGATAGACAAACGCGACATTGATCATGTACTTAGTAGTATGAATTCCTTCCATACAAATCACGTTTAAACAGGAAATAAGAGCTCATGCTTATCAGAAACTGTTTCATTATCACCTCATAAATTTTCATTACATCCCTGGAACCAATATTGGCCTCGCATGTTTAAGGTGCATCTAAAATTTGTTCTACTAGTTATCTAATCAACAAAAAGCTATGTACCCTTAAAAGCTATAGCTGTAGACCGTGGGTTTTCTAATATTATTGATTCCATCTATAAAAAAATTGATCTTGCAATCTTCCAAACTTTGTAAATCGAGCTTTAACAATTAGATTGTTTTACCTTATCTGACCAGTCCCCAAATTTACTAAGATTTTAAGCAAATTTGAGTTTCAAGTCGTTTTCAGCTCTGTAAATAAACTGAATTTCAGCAGCTTTAAAGATTATTAATGAATGAGTGTTTTGTCAAATTTTGTGTCAACGTGATCTTGCATATATATTTTGCAAACTAAACGCACTGGTAAATTAAGATTTAAATAGCACGAAATATATATCTAAAATTATAATTCTCAACTAATCTTCGTAGTTGGAATTCAAATCGCATATTTTAGTTTTCTTCTTCTAAAAAATCATTCAACACTACTCTTCCTCTACTGAACTTGATTTCTGGGAATCATTGCATCTTTGAAAAAATTCAAATAAACTTTCTAATGACCTTCTTAATATCCCACCATTTCCCAATGATTGGAAATCTATTTTAATATAATCTATTGCATTCTGGGGTCACAGCCAAACCTAATCACACTTTTCTTTTCTTTTATTATCTTGTTCAAAATTGTTTCTCTGTCCCTATTGGTTGAGCAACTTTGCACATGTTTGTTGCTTTATTTTTCTATTATCCTCTGGTGTTGCGGAAGATTTTTGTTTATAGAACTAAAACAGTATGTCAATTTCTATACTTTTATTTATGTTTTATTCAAGTTTTTTTTCTTTACATTAAATTTTCATATATTTTTCCCTTTTTTTTGTAAATCGAAAACAACTTGAAGTTTTCATCATATAGAAGAGGGTTGTCAATATTTCGAACGATTCCAAAATTTGCCTAAAAATATTTACAGAATTTAAAAAAGAAAATACTTTCTAAGAAACACCTAAAGCCAGCTTTAAATATTATATGCTTTCAATTAAATTTCTTTCCAAGTTTTTTGTCAGGATAGACTCATTTGGAGTCATAGAAAATTGGAATTTGATATTTTTGAATTAAAGTGTTTTGCAAATTATGTAGGCAACTAAACATTTTTAAAATTTTGACGTCTATTGAATTATATTTAAATCATTTTAAGTCTACAGAAAACAATTAAAAACTTTTTGGTCAGTGTTATACAAGATTCGATTTCAACTAAGGAATACACGACCTTTAATTCCCTCTCATAAACTTCGTAAGAAAAATTCCATAACATAATTTATTTTAATATAGTATAATTAACACTAGAAACACTAACACTAGAAAAAAAATTGACAGCGACAACAGCCAACGTTAAATGAGTTTTTAAACAATAATTAATTTTTGAACTAAACATTTTGGTATCTCTTTTTGTTACTACAGTCATATTTGTGTGCTGCATCACTTATTGAAAGAAAGTGTCCTTTCCTTTTTTTTATTCTTTTTTTTTGGCTTTTTTATTTTGGCTTTTTTTTTTTAGTTCCTTTCTTTGGATACTCATTTTACTGTCCCCTCTGCTTTGAACACGCTAATTTGAAACATTTACATCTTTTCTACTACTTGAAGAAGGCTAGCTTTCATTTTTGTAGGAAAAAAAACTGAATTTTTAATACATAATGAGAATAATAATTCGTCACAGTATGAGATTTTTCTTTTAAATTGTATAACAGAGGGAAAACCAATTCACTAAAATATACTCACTATAATGCACTTACTTTCTCACTAAAATACACTCACTATAAATATTTGCCCTGTTGCATTATCTAATATTTTACATATTTAATTTATAGAATCTTTTAACTTTAGAACTTTATTATTTCTTCCTTAGCTATGAAATTCTAAATAATTTAATTTTTGCAATAATCTTTATCATTGGCTAAGATTTTTTTTAGTATTTCTCACATTCAACTGTTTTGAATACGCCTGAATATCGTTTCGATTACAGTTTTGAATATTGTTTTTTTTTTATTTTTAATTTCGATATAATTCTTTCCTTTTGAGGGTCGCAATAAATGGTGGGCATTTTTTTACCCTCTACTCTTTTGGTCATCTGTTAAACTGCTGTTGACATTATGAGTCACGTGATCTGGTTTACATGTTCATAAAGTACTTCTCACAGTCTTGCTACTAAAACTAAGGGAAGCCCTGACAAAAATCAGAAAATTCATTTGAGGCAAATATTTTTTTTTAACAAAAATTAAAACACATGAGTATTTGTTACACTAAAAAGTTTTCACAGAAACACTTAATTGTAAATTAATAAAAATGACATATCTGTGTTCTGAGGTCATCAAACGTTGTCGACAGAGCAATGTTGGAAGGACGTTGCTACATCAAAGCTTCAATAAGTGAGATTCTACATGAAGATATCACGGTAAGTCTGGATTATGGAACAGTCTTGATTGACAATCTTGCATCCAGTTTAGTTTTGTTCTAAAAAAAGAATATTTTATTAAGATTAAAATTGAATGCCAAGATGAAAAAATGAAACACAGAGTTAAATAAGATAAAAAAGAAAAACATTCCAGATAATGCAATGTGTCAAATTAAATTGAAAGTGTGTAAAAGTAATGCACCAGAAGCGGCAAATCGATATCAAAGAAAACACATTCAAAAAGGATTTAATTAGGCATTTTTGTATGAAATACTGAATACTGAAAAAAAATATCAGTAAAACATTTGGTTTCTCCTTTCTAAGGAATCAATTGAAATATCATTCAAATAAATTATTTTAACCCATTTCAGGCCTGGCATAGAAATTTGATAAAATGTGGTATAATTTTTATTGAAATATGCTTATATTTCAATATGACAAAAAATATTTTGTGTATGAAAAATTATATTTTATGTAAGAAATAAAATGCTGCGTGTAGTCATCTTTCGCCAAATTAATGAGTAAGCCATTTAGCTGAACGCTTGTGTTTATGAAATTTTTTCACTTATTTACTTTTTTTACCGACTTGCAACTTTAACCCATTGTAAAAACACATGATAAATTTTAAAAGGAATAATCATACATTTTCAAAACATTTCACTTGTCAATAACCATATTAATAAAAAAATATTGATTGAAATGTTGTGTTCACGCAACTTTGGTCGAAAATGAATTAAGAGTTAAAGTGAAATCTTATGTAATATGGCAGGGGTGGCCAACCTGCTGCTCGCCAGCCACATACGGCTCTTTGAAAGATTATTAGTGGCTCTCGATAAATGTACTCGAGTTCCCTTTTCCTTTTTGTGCTATTATATTTAAAAAAAATTATTGTCGTTTAGTTTGTGTTTTAAAATGTATTTTGAATTACTGAGAGCAAATATGAAAAACTAAGTGCAACGTTTTTCAATTCAAGGTGAGTTTTCCATTTCCAATATAATTATGACACAAAAAGCATCTTGAATTAGAATTTATAAAGATGTAAGAAGATCCAGCTCTACAATTAAAATATTAGTTGACGTCGGTTACTGAATTTCGGAGCACTCTTATCACCTCAGCCACAGCTGCTCAATATTTTTTTTAAATAAAAGAGGAAATGGATACTTTCGAGAATAAAAAATTTAGAACTCTTTCGGAGCCCCCGTAACATGGCTCCAAAGCAGATCAAACTCCTTGTCCATATAAAAGAATATGTAAAAAATCTATATATTTTATATAAATATCTATATCTTCTGCTCTGGAGAAGGGAATATATATTTCAGATAATAATATATATTCCTTTCTCCAGATATGTGGCATAGAAAATTATGAAAAGCATGAGAGAAAAAAAAAACAAAATTAAATTACCTCATAAAGATTTGCAATCATGTTTCGGAATTGTTGTAACATGGTTTTACTCTACTTCGACACAAAAAGCTTCAACGATACAGGAAGTTAACCTAAGAATTTATAAAAAATCTATATATTTTATATAAAAATTTATATCTTCTACTCTGTAGAAAGGAATATATATTTCAGATAATATATATATTCCTTTCTCCAGATATGTGGCATCGAAAATTATGAAAAGCATGAGAAAAAAGAAACAAAATTAAATTACCTCATAAAGATTTGGAATCATCTTTTGGAATTGTTGTAACATGGTTTTACTCTACTTCGACACAAAAAGCTTCAACGATACAGGAAGTTAACCTAAGAATTTATAAAAAATCTATATATTTTATATAAAAATTTATATCTTCTACTCTGTAGAAAGGAATATATATTTCAGATAATATATATATTCCTTTCTCCAGATATGTGGCATCGAAAATTATGAAAAACATGAGAAAAAAGAAACAAAATTAAATTACCTCAAAGATTTGCAATCATCTTTTGGAATTGTTGTAACAGGGTTTTACTCCACTTCGACACAAAAAACTTCAACGATACAGGAAGTTAACCTAAGAATATATAAAAAATCTATATATTTTATATAAAAATATATCTTCTACTCTGTAGAAAGGAATATATATTTCAGATAATATATATTCCTTTCTCCAGATATGTGGCATAGAAAATTATGAAAAGCATGAGAGAAAAAAAAACAAAATTAAATTACCTCATAAAGATTTGCAATCATGTTTTGGAATTGTTGTAACATGGTTTTACTCTACTTCGGCACAAAAAACTTCAACGATTCAGGATGTTAACCTAAGAATATATAAAAAAATCTGTATATTTTATATAAAAATATATATCTTCTACTCTGTAGAAAGGAATATATATTTCAGATAATATATATTCCTTTCTCCAGATATGTGGCATCGAAAATTATGAAAAACATGAGAAAAAAGAAACAAAATTAAATTACCTCAAAGATTTGCAATCATCTTTTGGAATTGTTGTAACAGGGTTTTACTCCACTTCGACACAAAAAACTTCAACGATACAGGAAGTTAACCTAAGAATTTATAAAAAATCTATATATTTTATATAAAAATTTATATCTTCTACTCTGTAGAAAGGAATATATATTTCAGATAATATATATATTCCTTTCTCCAGATATGTGGCATCGAAAATTATGAAAAGCATGAGAAAAAAGAAACAAAATTAAATTACCTCATAAAGATTTGGAATCATCTTTTGGAATTGTTGTAACATGGTTTTACTCTACTTCGACACAAAAAGCTTCAACGATACAGGAAGTTAACCTAAGAATTTATAAAAAATCTATATATTTTATATAAAAATTTATATCTTCTACTCTGTAGAAAGGAATATATATTTCAGATAATATATATTCCTTTCTCCAGATATGTGGCATCGAAAATTATGAAAAACATGAGAAAAAAGAAACAAAATTAAATTACCTCAAAGATTTGCAATCATCTTTTGGAATTGTTGTAACAGGGTTTTACTCCACTTCGACACAAAAAACTTCAACGATACAGGAAGTTAACCTAAGAATTTATAAAAAATCTATATATTTTATATAAAAATTTATATCTTCTACTCTGTAGAAAGGAATATATATTTCAGATAATATATATATTCCTTTCTCCAGATATGTGGCATCGAAAATTATGAAAAGCATGAGAAAAAAGAAACAAAATTAAATTACCTCATAAAGATTTGGAATCATCTTTTGGAATTGTTGTAACATGGTTTTACTCTACTTCGACACAAAAAGCTTCAACGATTCAGGATGTTAACCTAAGAATATATAAAAAATCTGTATATTTTATATAAAAATATATATCTTCTACTCTGTAGAAAGGAATATATATTTCAGATAATATATATTCCTTTCTCCAGATATGTGGCATCGAAAATTATGAAAAACATGAGAAAAAAGAAACAAAATTAAATTACCTCAAAGATTTGCAATCATCTTTTGGAATTGTTGTAACAGGGTTTTACTCCACTTCGACACAAAAAACTTCAACGATACAGGAAGTTAACCTAAGAATTTATAAAAAATCTATATATTTTATATAAAAATTTATATCTTCTACTCTGTAGAAAGGAATATATATTTCAGATAATATATATATTCCTTTCTCCAGATATGTGGCATCGAAAATTATGAAAAGCATGAGAAAAAAGAAACAAAATTAAATTACCTCATAAAGATTTGGAATCATCTTTTGGAATTGTTGTAACATGGTTTTACTCTACTTCGACACAAAAAGCTTCAACGATACAGGAAGTTAACCTAAGAATTTATAAAAAATCTATATATTTTATATAAAAATTTATATCTTCTACTCTGTAGAAAGGAATATATATTTCAGATAATATATATTCCTTTCTCCAGATATGTGGCATCGAAAATTATGAAAAACATGAGAAAAAAGAAACAAAATTAAATTACCTCAAAGATTTGCAATCATCTTTTGGAATTGTTGTAACAGGGTTTTACTCCACTTCGACACAAAAAACTTCAACGATACAGGAAGTTAACCTAAGAATTTATAAAAAATCTATATATTTTATATAAAAATTTATATCTTCTACTCTGTAGAAAGGAATATATATTTCAGATAATATATATATTCCTTTCTCCAGATATGTGGCATCGAAAATTATGAAAAGCATGAGAAAAAAGAAACAAAATTAAATTACCTCATAAAGATTTGGAATCATCTTTTGGAATTGTTGTAACATGGTTTTACTCTACTTCGACACAAAAAGCTTCAACGATTCAGGATGTTAACCTAAGAATATATAAAAAATCTGTATATTTTATATAAAAATATATATCTTCTACTCTGTAGAAAGGAATATATATTTCAGATAATATATATTCCTTTCTCCAGATATGTGGCATCGAAAATTATGAAAAACATGAGAAAAAAGAAACAAAATTAAATTACCTCAAAGATTTGCAATCATCTTTTGGAATTGTTGTAACAGGGTTTTACTCCACTTCGACACAAAAAACTTCAACGATACAGGAAGTTAACCTAAGAATTTATAAAAAATCTATATATTTTATATAAAAATTTATATCTTCTACTCTGTAGAAAGGAATATATATTTCAGATAATATATATATTCCTTTCTCCAGATATGTGGCATCGAAAATTATGAAAAGCATGAGAAAAAAGAAACAAAATTAAATTACCTCATAAAGATTTGGAATCATCTTTTGGAATTGTTGTAACATGGTTTTACTCTACTTCGACACAAAAAGCTTCAACGATACAGGAAGTTAACCTAAGAATATATAAAAAATCTATTTATTTTATATAAAAATCTATATCTTCTACTCTGGAGAAAGGAATATATATTACAGATAATAAAATATATTCCTTTCTCCAGATATGTGGCATCGAAAATTATGAAAAACATGAGATAAAAGAAGCAGAAGAAATAAAAATTGCGCAAAACAAATAACCACTAACTAAAAAGAGTAAAATTTAAAAATGACTTTAAAAACTGAAATTAGTGTAGTTTTAATAATAATTTCAAAATTTACATATATGCATTATAAACTCATGCATAGTTACAGAAATGTTCCTTGAAATCTAAGTTCATAAAATTTCTTGATAAAAGTATCTATTACTTAAAACTTAAATAGTTCGTAAATACAAAATATAAATTCATAATATAAGACCTAACTTTCTATATACAATGCTCATTATAAGCTTTTAAGAGCTCTGAATAAACTTTTGAAAAATCTTAGTGTTATATCAATTTAATCTGAAGAAACAATATGCATTGAAAGCGCAAAATTATTAAAATAATTTTTTCAAAATTTACATTGATAACGAAAAGAAGTATTAGATGAGTTTTTATGACATATGCTTGATTAGAAATATGTCCGATACAGTTTTAATGCTAAATAAGTGGAAACGCCTTTGTGTAACACACTGTTAATACTCCCAAGAGAATTCATAATCTTCCGGAAAGTTTTTAAATTATATTTTCTCTGAAAATTCTATATTTTCCGTGTCTTCCTAAATTAAAAGTGAAAAACGCTATATATTTAAAAATACTAATGTCTTAAGAAATAGAATACACTGTAGTATCATAACTTTTAAATTAATCATTAATCATTTAATAACTTTTAAATTTACATTTTATAAGACAAATGAATTTCTAGAATTCAAAATAATAACTTACTAGATTGTCAGACGCTGAACTAGTAACGCAGAGATAGCAACACAGATTAAGACTGTACAAAAATTCATGAAAGAAACAGATCATTCGAATTCCTTATATGCTCTTCAATGTCTTGAAACACATACTGTGGGTATCAGCAGTTGTCAATCTAGAGGCATTGTAGGGTAATGATGTTGCCGACTTCTTGGCGATAACGATGCACAGTGCATTGAGAAGATTTTCCTTCCACTGAAAGAATGCAGGATGAAAGATGCTGGAGACTGAACTTATTTTTACCACCACCACTTTAAAACTTCAGATGAGGAGGAGAGATTATAAAAAGTGATTTTTAAAGAATCCTGGAGACTTGAAAAATGAGAAGGAGGAATTTAAGCAGTGTACTTTCTTGGCATGAGAGGCCTGGTCCTCAGACGGTCGGTGTAGGGTCCCACCTTTAGAAAAGCTGAGCTAGCTTCCGTCAACATGGCCAATCTTGTACTCCGTCGTCCAGGATTTCCTGGTCTTCTTCGTTGTGGCAAAGGTTGTGCAGCTGGAGCAGAGGGAGCAGATGACTGTGGAGCAGCGGAGGGAGGTGACTGTGGAGCAGCGGGGGGAGGTGACTGTGCTGCTGCTGGGGGAGGTGACTGTGCTGCTGCTGGGGGAGGTGACTGTGGAGCAGCGGGGGGAGGTGACTGTGCTGCTGCTGGGGGAGGTGACTGTGCTGCTGCTGGGGGAGGTGACTGTGCTGCTGCTAGAGGAGGTGACTGTGCTGCTGGAATGGGAGACGGTGGTGGTGGAGAAGTAATGGGAGACGGTGATGGTACTGGTTCAGGTGACTGTGACGGCAAATCCTGGACTTGTGGTGGTGGAGAAGGTTGTTGAATTGGAGAAGAAACAGTTGGGGGAGAAGAAACAACATCCAGTACCTCAGGAGGGAAAGACTGATTTAGAGAATCCTGAATCGATCTTCGCAGCGTTTCACTTCTTTCGTCAATGTCGGTTGCCAGCTGATTTCGTGCCTCCTCAAATGATGCTCCCTGTGACATCCTGTCAATGAATCGATTCGTCAAGGTGATGGTTTGCTCGTGTGCTAGTCGCGTGGCTAGGGCGCTAGCTTCCTCGATGATGCGTTGGCGTTCTTCATTTCTCCTTTTCACCTCCTGCTCATCTTTTCGCTTCTGGTACAGCTGGGCTTTGCGGCGTTCTTCCTGAGCATACCAAGCATGGATGTCACGCATGGCCTGGGACTTCTCCTTTCCCTGCCTGTATTCCCTCACCTAAAAAAGAATGCCAGAATTGTGACTGCAGTACATAAATAACAAAAAATCAAAGAGTAATTTCAAAAACATACTGATACAAGTAGCATTTCCAAGGCTGTTTTTCGATGGCTCTGTCGAAATTATGCTTTTTTGCGAATAATATGCTATTTTTATAACTGCTGTGAGTTTTCAACTGTTACTCATCACTGTTTGATCAAATTTAGTCTATCTAAAGTTAGTGCTGACTACGTTTATTGGCTCAAAACGTCAATAGGGAGAAGAACCACAGTTTTGTGAAAAGCATTAATATTTAAAATCTTACTCCAATGCTGCTTTACGTGGGCTCTTAAAAATGTGAAAAAAACTGAGGCAGTGATTTTGATAATTCTAGGTAAAAAAGATTTCCCCAAATTGGAGATTTTCGAAGAAAGAGTTTTAAAATATTTAAGTTATTTATCTGTACTAAAGCCCAGATACTTCTTCATGGCAAGATTGTATAGATAGTTTGAGTCGTGATGTCTTAGAGGATAGTGCGTTCGTCTTCCAAAGAGGTGAACTGGGTTCGAATCCCAGCGATGGCTGGTCGATACGAATCCCGCATTGCACCAACCATAGCTGATATAAAATATCATCAGTCTTAGATGGATCATGATTTAGAGACCCCATGCCCTTAGGCTAACTAGGGGAGTTTTTCTCTCTAGGTAACGCAAATGCAGATTAGTTCCATCAAAAGTCCTGCACGGAGGCAAATTTCTCCCAATACTTTGTCCAGTAGTTCCCTCGTCTTCTTGATTGGGTTCATAATTAGAAGGCTGCGGAGTTGAACATTAATAGTTTTAAACACAAAAATTTGGGTCTGTTGTTCATCGACGGTTATAAAATAAAAAATATATATAATCTATAGTTTTAAATCATCGAACTGCTACAATTGTAAAGGACTTACATTGAGGCACCGTTTCGACGGAATTTTTTTTTTTCGACGGAGCTTCGAAAAGCAGCGTTAAGGAACAATGATGAAGATTACAACGATAAAATAAAAATTAATAATAGTATAAAAGGATAATAATTCGAAAACAAAACTTTATCTGTGAAAAAATAGAAATTTACTGAGTTTGAAACAAATATTTTTTATTACAAACTTACGGATTTCGTTTAAAATTACTTTAACACGCGTCATTTTGTAACTAAAATAATCCTCTTTCATATTGTCAATTTTGTATTTTTATCCCCAGAACATTCTAAGGAAACATAAAACTATCAGATTTTCTTTGCTCCCCTCTCAGCTTTTAGTTTTTATGCTTTTTTTCTTTAAAAATTTGTTTCATTACGATTTCCAAAGTTCTTTTCGCAGTTTTCTCCATTTCTTCGGCTAAACTAAAGAGTGTTCTAAAATAAACATAAGATTTGAATTTGCCGTTTTTATCATGCAGTAAATTGTTGACAACTCTGAAAAAAGAACAATTTGACAGCTGAGAGAAACAATTGAAAAAAGAACAATTTGACAGCAGAGTTGGTAAAAATGGAGCGTTCAAGACGGTGCCAAACAGCCAGTGAGGCAATTCAATTACTGCATGAGACATTTTCTGGTCGCGTACTCCCTCGTTTCGATGACAAGAATTGGCCCTTAGATCATGTTATTTAACTCCATTAGATTTCTTCTTATGGGGTTATTTGAAATCAAAGGATTTATAAGCTCTCAACCACTCATTCATTACAAGAGGAAATTAAACACTGCATCAACAAAATTCAGCCACAATTGTGCAAAAGGAGAGGAAAAATTTCGACAGAAGAGTGCGCATGTGCCAGGAAAGCCGTGGAGCCCATTTGCCCGATATAACACTATCCAATGTTCTTTATGATTCAATGCAAACATAACAATCAAAAGGCTAAGAACTGTGTTTTCTATTTAATTCAAACATTGCGTTAATTTTGGGACATCCTTTATTATCTTAAAACTTTTGACTAAGCTATTCTATTTCCTAAATATGAAAGGTGTCCGTACCTGTTTTTTATTTTATTCTGGAAATTAAAAAAAAAGTTAAGAGATGTCTGTCGAACAACCGACTTATTTAGAAATAATGTGTTCTTTAAAAGAAGAAAATAATCAAAAATGTTACAGCTAATCCTCCCATTAAGGAAAAAATAGAATTGTATTTTCATTATTTTTTAAATTTAGATTATCTTGAGAATTCCTTTTATGAAATACAATCTGTCTACTATTTCATTCACAAATTGAAACAGGTGTTAAAAACTGTTTCAACATTTATAAAAAATTATGGGTCAAAATGTCTTATTTTTATATTATTATTCATCTTTATCATTTATTTTTAGTCTGGAGAATGTTCTGAAAAAGTTAATTGAAATCTTGCTGCTTAGGAAATTAAAATAAATAACAGCATTCAGATTTACACTTATTTTGGAATTTAATCCATAAAACTCGTTGCATAATTTCTTGGATAATTATTTTTATAAAATAATATTAAAACGTTAATTTTCATTTACTACGGCTTTTGATAATTTAACAAGCGTTTTATTTAAAAGTAAGTGACTATTGTTAAAAACAGGTAACTTACCTTCTCTGGCGTTTCTAATCCTCTCCTTCTAGAAGAAAAATAGAAAATTCTTAAAAAGCCTTTAACCATGTATATATATATATATATATATATATATATATATATATATATATATATATATATATATATATATATATATATATATATTATTACAGGTCATTTCACTCAGATAAATATTTAAGTTACATGGTTTTCTTAAATAAACATGATTTGCATCCCTATGTTCTATGTTTCAATACATTCTGAAACTGACTTTTGCAAACACGTTCAAACCTGCTCAACATGTCGTTCCACTAAGCTCCTCGATTACAAACAGTTACATATTTATCACAAAATATGGCTACTAAAGTTTCTTCGTTTTGTTTCTTTAACTTATTTCACGATTCTGATCCTCACTACCAACATCTGATAGCTTCATTTTAAGTAGAGTCCGTGATATCCTTAAGAAATAAAAATGTGGCAGCAAAGCTAAGGAGATATATTTAATTATGTTTATATTCACCACAACATTCAATATTTAATTTTAAAAACTTGTAAATTTGTGGTCACGAAGTATTGGGTCTCAAAATTTTAATTGTAACATGTGAAATAACAAGTAATTTTCCAATTTAGAATTTTTAAAGAAGTTAGCTATCTACTAATATACTGCCCTATACGAGGGCCCAAAAAATTTGCACTTCATAAGATTTGTGAATGGTACTAAGTAAACTTGGTTTGCAGTAAAAAGAACGTTATTTACATCACACTCATTTCATTAGTTTATTAAAAAGTATGATTTATAAAACTGAAAGAAAGGAACATTTAGGTTTAAAATACCCCTAATTAAACAAGAGTAACATTTGTTTCAGTGTTTTACAATACTTTTTTAACTCTGATATTCTTATCACGAGATAACTTTTGACCTTTTTTAATTATTAGTTAAAGCCAGCTTACTCGCTCTTGTAGCTTTTTCATTTTATGTAAGAAATTTCAAAGTCGAATGACATACATGAAATGACACATAATCCAAAGAATAAAAGTTAAATAGTTGCAAGGTCGATTACATCATATCGACATTATTTTGAAAAAAATTAACTACTCTGGTTCAATGAAACAATTATCAACGAATCATTAATATTCTTGTTTCCTTACTGCAAAATATTAAATCACAATTTGTATTCATAATTTCTTCAAAACATGTGTTAAAACTATTATTATAAGTTATTTAAGTAGAAAAATCCTAATGTAAGAAAAAGAACAATTTCAGAGATGATGATTCTTAAAATAGCACTGTTTTTGAATCGATAACGAAATAAGGCACATCGAGCATTTCCTTGAGATGCAATTTTCTTGAATTGTGCTAAAGTTGATAAATAATATTAACAACTTTTTAAACAAGTTTTTTCAACATTATCCTTTTTAAAATGGCAACTTTCTTAAAGTCAGAGGGCAAGAATCAAATAGACGTCAAAATAAAATTGTATAATATTTACTGCAATTTTTTGCTCATTTAAAAACAAAGCATAATTTTATATTTTTTGCTGTGCACCCATGCGCATTTACTTTTTATCACTCAAATAAATACGAAGCAATAAAAACGCCGATCTTCATTTTTTGTCATCATTTTTCAGAAAAAATAGCCAGCTATTCTGAATCAAACAATTTTGATTAACAGAATATTTTTAATTTCTTAACAAGATTTAATTCTCAGCTAGCTGACAATTATTCGAAATTTTCTTACAATAAAAACTTTATAGTAGTTTAAGGAAATTTTAATTTAAAGTTTAGGGGAATTTTACTTTAATTTTACTAAATTAAAGTACTAAATCAATTGATTTGCACAGTAAGGGCAAAATATTGCACGTGGTAGCTTAAAGAATAAGATTGAGAAATGTTGCAATTTAATTATATAGTTGGCAAATTAACTCTGCAAAACAATCGTAGACAGGTAGTTAACAAATTTATTTTAAGATAAAGACGATAGATAAGATGTTGAAAAATGTTAAAATGCTTAAAAATGTTGACTACGTAATTTATTAATAATTATAAAACATACATTCAAGAAATTGATAAATATATTATTCCAAATCTATGCATGCGTTGTTTTTGAAAGAACAAGCTAAAAAATAAAATAAAAAAGAGCTGATGTATAATCGCATTCTATCATAAACATGCTTTTATAAAACTAAATATTCGTTGAATAAAATGTTTCATTCAAATCTCGTTATTAAATTGCGAATAAATTTTTAGACTACTGAGAAAGAAGAATTGTACTTTATAATTAAAAAAAAAAGGAATAGCAATTGGATATTAGCGAAAGAAATATATAGGAAATTCCCTACGCGTGCGTAAGTCAACTTCCTCGTAAGTTAACCGCATTTAAATATTAATCGCTCCGTTTAAATATTTTTTCACTATCACCAAAATAATTTTTTAAATTAAAATTAATTTTTCTCGGCATCTACCTAATGAAAACTGGGGAAACTTTAAATTGTGCATTAGAAAAAATACGTAGTTTAATATGGTACGAAAAAATCTATACCTCATAATTCAAATTCTTTTCATCCACAATCGAATTGAATTATAAAAAATAATAAACAATTATTAAAAATTATTTTTTGTATGAAATTATATTTGGGTTAATGGGTTTTATAAGTGGGTACAATTTTTTTGAATTGCTTAATTAGTTTTAAAAACATGACTAAAAACGCAAAAAGACAAATTAGCAATAAATGGTCCGAACCTTGAATCGCTCTCCTGACCTAACTATGAGGATCATATTTCCCAGATTGCGGCTACCCCCAATAATTTGAAAGTTAAGAATCCAAATATGTTTAAAAAAATAGGAACCATTAAGATTGACACTTAGTACCTGGCAATCTGATCATTAGAACGAAAGTGGAAATCTGATCATTAGAACGAACAAGGTGATATCTTTTTTTTCCTTTTTTTTTGTGCTCACTGCACATAATTGAAAACGTTATATATAACAGACGGTAGCTTAAATCCTGCTACAAACTTCTATTAGTTGCGGCACATCTTCTGGACTAAAATTCCATTTAAAAAAATGTCCGGAAATGTTGTCATGCGTCGATACGGATCTTTCCTTATTACGAACTGTTTATTCGTGTGCTTCTAAACAGGTTAGTTATAATAGGGAATCGCTCCTAGCCGCGTACAACATTTCCGGGAATGGGCTTTTGTGAAATTTTAATCGTAAGGATGTACTTTAACTCCCCGAGAAGTCTGTTGCAATATTAGCGTGACCTTCTGTTATCTGTAGCATTTTTAAATGTGTACGTATTGATGAAAAAGTAGTTTAAAAATGTCATTTTAAAAAATTATTTAAATTTTAAAATCTGGGAGCAAAACTTATTTCAGATTTAAAATTCCCTCACCTGGATTAGGCTAAAACATGGTATTGTATAAATGTATAAGTTTGTATAAGTTTTTTTTGTACAAGTTATTTATTATGAAAAACTTATACAACTTTTCGTGTACAAAATTACAGGAATCGAATGTTTCAGAAGAAAAAAAATTTATTAAATTTTATAAATGTCAATAAAAAATCCTTTTGCAAAAAATTTTAAAAAAGACAAAAAATAACATTTGTACAAAATCAAAAATAGAGTTTCTTCAAAAATTTTTAGTAACTCTTAAAACTAACTTTGTTTTACTTTGTGAATGCTTTTGCTTAATAAGTGTTTACTTTTTTGCTTGTCAATAGGAAAAAACAAGATTCCATATTAGAAGACTTAAGATTAAAAAACATTGCTGTCGCATAATCTATATACATATTTCTCTTACACGGCGATAAAAAAAAGCCTCATTACAACTCCCCGAATGGCAACGCTAGAAAATAGACCAATGATTACCGCTAAAAATGTCACATGTCAAATCTAGCTAAGATGGCTCAACATATAGCGCTTTTAAAAAGGAAAACTGAAATAACCAGGGAGAGCATAAGCTAGGCAGAAGTCTTTGTCGATAGATCTCTATTTTGGTTTTTTGTCGAAAGCGTTTTTTTTTCACGAATTTATGTATTACGAATTTATTTGACAATTTTTGATTTATATCACGAATTTATTTGTTTTACTAGAATTTATTTGTTTATGCAGGTTTTTCCATTGCAATTCACTAATTTAAATTTTTAATAGACTTAATTATAGCCGAAATTTTAACCTTTTTAAAGAGATATCAGTTTTAGAAATTTTATCTTAAGATTTTATACTATAGCACATTTCTAATAGATTTAACGAATTACATGTCATTTATTTGAATTCAAATTTATTTTAAGGACTCAGTACTTACTAAAAAGATGTAATTTAAAAAAAAAAAAAAAAAAGTTGTTATATGGATTTGAATGATTGCTTTGAAATCTTAGAATTTTGTGCATTTGCAATGTACCTAAGTTAGTAGCGAGCGAAGCGAGCTTGGTTTGCGGAGTAAACCATATAACATTGCGTAGCAATTTTCGGGGGTTGGCGAGCGTTAGCGAGCAGGGGGCGCAGCTCACTAGTACCAAATAAAAATACTAATGTTTATAGCATTAGCAATTTGACGTAGAAATTTTATTAAACATTATTCTAGCAACATTGGCGATCAAATATTTAATTCTGGTGGGTAAAGATTCTGCAAAATGTTTTCGCAGAAAGATTCTGCGAAAACATTTTTAGATCATTCTTGAAAAATTTCCTGTCCATGTAAGTTTATCTGATTTCGCTACTCGCTTTATAGTCCATTTTTTCATACTGTTTTTTCTTTCTATTTTATTTTCTGTTTTTACATGTTATTTTTACTTTTTGTGTTCTATTTTATTTGTTGTAATTTTTATAAAAAAATTTTTTGAGTGCTCCTCACACTATTGTATTAATATATTTTGCTTTGGCTTTATTGATACAATATCAGAAAGCACTTTGTTTCGCGGATATAATCGTGTGGGCTGATGAAAAGATTATATCTTTTTTTTTAAATAAAATTTCATACTTTTTTTTTTAAACTGTTATTTTTTTACTTATTAATCCCCCCCTTTTTTTGCGTATGTCTAATTTTTCCTTGTTTTATTCTTAATTTAAACGTATATATATATATATATATATATATATATATATATATATATATATATATATATATATATATATATATATATATATATATACACTAGGGGGCTAAGCCCCATTTTCGCTACCGCTCACCAACCCCGATGATAGCTTCGCCATAATTGTGTTTTCTTGGCAAAAACATTTTTTCTACTAAAGTTAAACTTATTCACTGTTTGCTTACTCTTGCGCCTGTACCTCCCACGTTCAAATATTACTATCAATTAGTATTATAAACATTTAGATCTCTTGGTGAACAGAAGTGATTTTTCGAAGCAATCATTTTTTAAAATAACATTTATATTCTTATAACATTACAGTGTTCAAATAAATTTGATGAGTTCAAAACCATAATTTAAAATTTTCGTTATTAATAGCGGTACTGGAAAATAACTTTAAATTAGGGATACAAAAATATTTAAAGAAAAACGATACCTTTACGACTTTTGTTAATTTTGTGCTGATGACAACCAAAGCAATTAGTAATGAATGAGGAAAAACCGTATCGCACCTCGTGATTAAGCCAATAGAAATGCACGGACAACAATGGAAAACTCTGACAGCATTATTAGACACTCAAAATAAAATAAAAATCCTTTTCACACATATGCGTTCTCAATTTTAATTGGCTGTTTTGTGCGTTACTAAACGCAAATGTTCTGTGATTGGCTATGTATCATCATTTCACTCTCTTCTTATATTATATAAAGATATAGTACTGATACTTACTCATTCATTAATACTGACTCATTCATTTTTTACCAACGAAAGCATTCCTACAGGAATCTTGAAATCTTCAGACTTCCTTACATTGACTTGATATTATTACTATTGCACTAACAATGGCAATATTTATTGCTATAACAATTACATGTTCTTTAATGCTTTCTTAAATATGAAGTAGGGGCAAGGCGAAATTTCAGTTCGGCTAGTAATTGTTAAGTTTAGAACAATTAGTTTCATGCCTTTTCTTATTATTATGGATTGGAAAAAAAAAAAATCGTAATACATTTTAAAAGAGTGGATAGAGCGTTAGCCATCCAATGAGACGAGCCGGGATCGAATCCCAGCAATGGCTGGTCGATACGAATTTCGCTTCTGGCTTTCGCTGCCCACAGTGCTGACGTAAAATATCCGCAGTGGTAGACGGATCATGGGTTAGAGTCCTTTTGTCATCAGGCTAATCATGATTTTCCTCTCCATGTAATGCAACTGCGAGTAAGTTCCCTCACAAAGTCCTTCACGAAGGAAAAATTCCCCCAATACGTGATCCTGAAGTTCCCTTGTCTTCTGGATTGGGTTCAAAATTAGGAGGCTACGGAATTTAGCATTAGTAGTCGTAAACCCAATATTGGGTAGACTGCTCAATGACGTTTATAATACAAAGTAAAATGAAGCTTGGAAGTCAGTTATATTCAATTGGTATATTGTAGTTATAAGTACCCAATCGACTATATGAACCCTTAAAACTAAGAACAAGGTTTCTAATGTAACATACCTTTTCTTACCCTGACCCTCCTGTCCAGAACCAGAAGGGCCTGAAGCAGACGCTGATCCGGATGGAGCACTTGAGCCCCCGGCTGCTACATCAAAACTTCGTTTCATTCTTAAATCTAAAAATGTCAAAACTACATAAGTAAATTAAAAAATTAATTCATTTAATATATGACGCAATAAATTTTTGACAATGATGAAAGGAAGAAAACATCTGGTTAACAATTAGTCGATTTTA
Organism: Parasteatoda tepidariorum; assembly: GCF_982258835.1. NCBI lineage: Eukaryota > Metazoa > Arthropoda > Arachnida > Araneae > Theridiidae > Parasteatoda > Parasteatoda tepidariorum. The sequence continues at coordinate 120,470,729 of NC_141755.1, read as the reverse complement.
TCTTAATTAATTTCAATCCGTATTAACAAAATTTATATTTTTGACACAGATTTGAACAATATTTCAATCATTGAATAAAAAGAATAGAAGCAGAAAAATGATATAGAAATTTGATATTTTTATATATATATATATATATATATATACACACACACACGTTTTCGTATTGAAATTAAATTGCGATTCGCAGTGAGTAAATCGGGTGATATGATTTAAGATTCGGAAAACATGTAAAGTCCTAAACCATGAGAATTGTTAATCGCGATGGCAATTCGACTTCATAAATTTCAAAAATATTCGAATTGCGATATAAGAATTCAAAGAGAATAAAACCGAAGAAATAAATTTCTCCTAACGGTAAAATTACGTGTGGAAAGTTAAACTTCCGATATTAATGAAGATAACAAATAGTAAGGAAAATAAATAGAACTGAATTAAAATTTTAAAAAAGCGAATAATTATTTCATAACGAGTGGAAACGAAATCCACACATGCGTTAACGTTTCGTCAGTGCAATGAGAAATCAAAATTGAGATCATTCGTATAGGGGAAATCCTAGGGAGAAAAATTCGACTTGCAAACTTTAATTTTCTTCAACTCATAGTGGGCGTTGAAAAATCGCGTTGTCGTAGGTAGGCACTTTATTTACGTCGCACTAGAGCTGCACAATGGGCTATTGGCGACGGTCTGGGAAACATCCCTGAGGTTGATCCGAAGACATGCCACCGCAATTTTAAAACTCTGCAGACGGCTCTCCTGCCTTAGTAGCCCCGAATACCTCTGCGCGGGAGCATTTTTCAGTAGAACAGATACCGCTGCTGTCCCCTGTGCAGAGGTTGTGATCAACCCTAGTGATGCTCGACTTCGGTGTTCTACTGGGAACCGTATCTCTTTACGCAATGTAAGACCATGTTGTTATAAATACGAAAAAACTGAACTTTTTCAATGATTAATTTTTAATCTTTCCTAAAAATGTAAAAATAGGAAAAAATTCAATTCTGCAGAAATTACCAGATTTTCGATACTGAAATAGGAAAGAAACACCAGAATCCAGTTATTTTATCATAACTTGTCAAAATTTAAAATTGAGCTAATTTTGTATTTGGAAGGAAAGAATGAAAGATGGTTCTTTTTTTTGAATAAATCTTTTTAAAAAAATGAGTTTTTAAGCACTTTGTCGCAACTTTGTCATCCCTTCCTCTTAGAGAACAAATATGGAATTATGTATGAAAAACTAGTAAAAAAATTTAAAAGTTTCGAAACTTTTTAAAAGCTATTATTACATTTTTTTTACAGTTACATTTTTTTGTTAGATCTTTAAATACTCCATTGTTTTCATGTTAAATGCATTTGTTCAAACAAGTACAATAACTAAAATTCAAAATATTTTGTAAACATTTTTTTTTTTAAGTTTTCCCCGAGAAAGAAAAATTTTCAAATTAACAAAAGCTCGAAAAAGAAAACTGCTCACAAAAACACTGTAATCTCTGAAGTAAAAATTGCTCGTCGTTTTACGTCACATAAAAAGTGATTTAAACGTGCAATAACTTAAATTAACTGAAATACAATAAAATACAAACAATAAAATAACACAATATTGTAGTATAATAAATTAAAAGTAAACCTATTACTTTTTATACACCATTTCAATATTTGCTTTCAAAGAGGGGACAAAGTATCTGTATGTAATTTTATAACTTAGATTATTATGCTTAATAAATATTCATAGCTATTTTCATTTACACGCAAATAAACTCACGGAGGTTCCAATTTCCCAAATTATCTATCAGAAATACAATAAGGCAGAAATATATACATTTAGCGATAAAATTAGCGCAATTTTAAGGTGTATGTACTATTTAGTTCTATATAGGTATAGAATATTAACATTTGGGCTTCTAATTACATATTAAAAAAAAAATTTTTTTTCATAGAAGATAATACATTTCCCTGATTCTTTAATGAGAATTCTGGTTGGTTCAGCAGAAACAATTAGTATATCATAAATCATTCCTACATTGTTTTGATGGTGGTTCATGATCGCTCCCCATATTTGATTTCTTACAAACTATGATGGAAATTTTTGATAGTTTAACATGAACGAACCATCAAAACAAGTTGCGTTGGACCATCATAAATCAGTCCGAATTCTTAAATTGGGGTGATGGTTACTTATGTTGGTCACCATCAAAAATAAAATGCTTCATGATGAAATTATTGATGGTTACCATCAAAATTATGTTAGTCCATCAATAGAAAACCATAAAAAATTTCGACTTTGGTATAACATGAAAAAATTTGATTTCATGGAATCAATGGTCAAGATTTTGGTTAAATTCAAAACTAGTCCATATTATTTTGCCATTTCGCATTAAAACCACTGAAAATTTCTGCCCACTGCATTTCATATTTGAGTTTACGTTCTTTTGCTTTTCCATGCGGTGAGAAGATTTTAGTTTCTTAATAGTTTGTTGGGAGAAAAAAGGATGAGATTTCCTTCCTTAAAAAACTCTTTTTTCTATCAAATCATTTGTTTTTTATTTATTTGTTCTGCTAGAGTTGATTAGGGAGTAGAAAATAAATTATCATAGAATTAATTGCGAACACCAAAATTTTAAACTCTTAGTAGTTAAGAGGAAGAAAAAAATTAATTTTACGCAAATTAATACGAAATTTCTTAAAAAGTGTAATTTTTATTATTCAATCGTAAAATCGCAAGCTTTACTTTGAAATGGTAACAGCTACGGTTAAGTTGTAATAGATTGGCACCACTGCTATATTAGGATGCTATGTGCCCTGCTCGCTAATGCTAGCCAGCTCATAGAACTGCTTGCGTAGTTCGCTTCGATTGCTGCACATAACGAGCTCACTTATTGCATACGTTGCTTCAACCTGACTTAGCATGCTTATTGGAAAACTAAAATTTAGAATAAATAGTTCATCCAACTCATCTCTGTACAAAATTCCAAATATATATTTGGTTTCTCTGAACAAAATTCTAAATATATATTTGGTTTCTGTGTACAAAATTCGAAACATATACACTTGAATATTAATTTGAAAGTGCGAACAGTTTACAAGATTTTTTTTTCACAATTCTTTTTGAGTATCAAAGCAAAACAGCTTCAAGTCCTTTATTTTATCCCTATGTTGTAAAATGTACAAAAGCCGAAGAAAAACAAGTATATTCATTAAAAATTTTTAATGTAAGTGGTATTTAGAATTGGATAATAAATATAAAAGAATTTCGGTGAGATATCTGTTCTTGATTTTAATCTACCGCAGCGCTGACAAAAAATAGATCATTCGTTCGAATTTCATTGTCTTCGGGCTAACCGATAGAGGTTTCCGTGGTATTTCGTTTCGTGAAACGCAAATGCGGGTTAGTTCTATCGCCAAGTCCCGATGCTTGATGCAAAAGCTTCCTTGTCTTCTGGATTGGTTATGAAATTGCATGGCTACATAGTCGTAAACTAATAATTGGGTCGGCTATTCAAGATTGCTTATTAAATAAAATATTCATTCCTTAAAATTGGAACTTTTCTGAAATCAAACTAACACATATTTTGCTACCAGCATTTTTTATTTTGAAAAACTTTCAAAAATATTATGAAACGTGTTCATTACTTGAATTAATTTTGTTAAGATAGGATTGAATAACACAAAATATTTCGATGTTCTTAGTAAAAATATGAACTTCTTACCAAAAAAACAAGTATGATTTAATGTTCCAGTTTTTCTTTATTAAATTACAACTAACCCATTATTACTTTAGAACAGAGTTGTCAAACTCGCTGCACGCGGGCCGCATGCGGCCCGAGATGATCATATTTGAGGCCCAGTCAATATATCCCAAACAAAGTAAAAATAAAATTGAAGTGTGAATTAGAAACGAAACCAGCATATAAAATTATAATATACTTTATTTATAAACTATACGGATCATTTTAAATTGTCCGCTCGAAAATGCAAAATTCGAATTGGCTGAAATGGAGTCCGTTTCACACTAAGCTATCAATTAGATAGTACATAATCAGGTTTATCCTATTATAGCGAGGTAAGATCTAGCTCCAAGGTTCTCAATCAATTCTGGGATTTGAAAGAAAAAATATGTAAGTTTTTACAAACTATAAATAAAGATACAAGCTTGTTCTCCAATCAAATATGGTTGATGTAACCAAACACTTATCCGATTTAAATTTATTGTTACAAGGCAAGGATCAGATCATTACAAACATGTTTGACATAATTAAAAAGGCATTCAAATGTAAACTATATCTTTGGGAAAAGCAAATGAAAAATGAAGATTTAACGCACTTCCCAACGTGCAACAAGAACAAATCTAGTTTAGATGATACTGCATCGTATCAAAAATACGCAGAAAGAAATTTCAAATCTTAGAACAGAATTTGAAATAAGGTTTAAAGATTTTAATTCTTTGGAAGACAAATTTTGTTTGTTTTCTTCGATTTTCTCAATAAATATAGACTCAGTACCCAGTTATATGCAAATTAAAGTGATTGAGATTCAGTGAGACTCAAATTTGAAGGCAAAATTCATTGAAGTGGGTGTGCCTAAATTTCATGAATATTTACCAGCAAGGTTTGAAAATACTCGAAAATTCGCGCATGACATTATTTCCAAGTTTGGAAGTACTTATCAGTGAGAGCAATTATTTTCTGTTATGAATGGAAATAAATCTCCTGTCCGAAACCGTATTAATAATGCTCACGTTGGGTCAATTTTAAAAGTAGATTCGGCCAATAAAATTTCTCCCGAAATAGAAAAGATAATAGCAGAGAAGAGATGTCAAGTATCAGGACGCAAACAATAATTTAACTTCATATATGTTTATTACAATTCAAAATAAAAAATATTTGTTTCTATGAACATTGAATTTTTTTTGCGGCCCACCTGAAGTTAAGCATCGTTTATTTGGCCCAAGTTGGCTTTTGAGTTTGACACCCCTGCTTTAGAATCATCCTGTCTAAAACTATTAAAATTGTTTGCTTACTGAATTTCAGATTTGAGTTTTCTTTAGCTTTTTCATTAGGACAGAAAATTAAGTATTAAAATATATTGGTGGAAGATACGATTTCTTTGCTATCAAATGTATTTTGTTTTCTTTCATTTATCTTAGAATTGTTTAAAGAGTAGAAAAAATTAACATAGATTCGATTCAAACAATACAATTTCATGACACTTGAAGATTCATGACACATGAGGAAGACACATGAAAAATTCCAGTTTTTCCATTCAAAAAAAATAATAAATTCACCAATAATAGTTTATATTTCTCTGATAACTATTCAGAACGTACAAAATTCAAAACTGTAATTCAGCTAATTTTATTAGTTTCCATCATATGAATACAAAAAAAAAAAAAAATTCATAATCTTACATATTTCATTTTTCACAATAAATATTTTTAAACATGCTACAGCAGAATAGCAGAATTTATTATATTTGGATTTTATTTATTTGTTTATTTATTGCCGTGTTAAAATTAAGTTTATTTTGTATAGACCTAAATTAAAAATCTTATAACTATTAAAACTATATTTTAATTTGTTTCATAAATTACAGAATACTAAAATAAAATGACGTTGATTTTACTCTTTAATCTAACTAATTAAAATGAGAATTAAATTTATGCAACATTTATGCATTATTAAATTTATGCAAATTAATGCATTATTAAATTTATGCAAATTAATGCATTATTAAATTTATGCAAATTAATGCATTATTAAATTTATGCAAAATTTATGCATTATTTCTATATGGCAATAACACCTTTTAGATACTAAATGACACTATAGAGCCATATTCTCCCTCTTAATTTTTTATTATGTCAGACAATACAATCTCTTAGAGATAGCAGTGAACCTTAGAGTTAAAATTCAAACTCTAGCAAGCACTTTTTGATTGTACTTAAAAAAGAAAAACTTCAAAAGAAAACTCTTAAAAAAGAAAAACTCGTTCTACCAGTACTAAGCTCTCGTTGAAATTAGAGCTAGGTAAAAAATGGCTTACATACATATATATAATTGATATTAATCATGAAAGGCATTTTTCGAAAAATATTTCAACAGGCAACATTAAAAAAAATTTTAAGAAATAAGAGTTAAATTTTCAGAATTCCATTAAAAAAATACAATAATTTGTACTTTAAGATAAAATGTACTTACAGTAAGAATAAATAGATCAAACAGTCGAAATCAAAGATTTCTTAAATGTATAGTGCAAGGCTAATATAAAGCAGAAAGCAAGCTCAAGTTAAAGTTTTATCAAACAGAGTGAAATAAAATTGCGAGTGTTTAAAACAATTTGAAGGGTTACCAGATTAAGTATGACGAAGCCAAATCTCAGCCAGTTGGCTATGTTTGCATACTTAAATTGGCGAAATCAGATAAAAAAGCGATTACTTTTTACTTAACTTGTAAAACTCTAAATTCGGACACATTTTACATATATATATATATATTTAAATATATTCTTTGCATTGATTTTAAACAGTACTGTCGTAACAAATCTTTTAGAGGGGAACGCTGAAAATTCGAAACTTTCATGCATATTTTAGTTTTTTCTGAAAGTGTTTAAAAACTGTTATTTACTGCATTTGGGTTTTTGTGTAAAGTTTCTCCAGATTATAACCACTTTAAAGTAGAGTTTTTTTCCTATTTACTTTAAATTCATCATAATTCATAATCATTAATAAAAAAATTTCGTAAACATTAATAAATTAAATTCCTAATCACAATTCATAATCATTTAAATTCATATCACTAATAAAAAAAATAAACAATTACAAAATACAAGCACTTATAAGTCTTTAAGATTTTAATAAATGTTTGAAGAAAAATGTTCTGCGTATTTTAAATGATATGCAGGACAGAAATGGCTTTTCTTAAAAATGAACTGTCAATTTAATTTAATATGAAATTACGGTGTTTAGCTTCAAATATGCCTGCAGTCAGTGAACTTTTTGTTCTGGACACAGATCAAAGAAATATGTTTAAAAAAATTGAAGAAAAAAATCAATATTCAACCCAAATTTAACAACTAAGAGAGGAATTACTTTTTTAAACACTAAGCATATTGTGATTATGTACATAATATGTAATATTTCGTAATTTTGGTCCCAACCCAAAAGACAAGGGAACACCAGGATCAAGCATTGGGATAAACTAGCCTTCGTTGGTGAATTTTTAATGGAACTCTACCTATCCTCAATTTCTTCACATGGCGAAAAAAACTACGAAAACCTCCCATGGTAAACCCGACTGCAAGAGGATTCCAACTCGCGAACCATCTATTAGTGGGAATATTTTTTACCTCAGCACTGTGGTTGGTGCAAGCCGAGAGCAGAATTTATATCAAGCAGCCACCACTGGTATTCGAACCTGGGTCACCTCACTGGTAGGTGAATGCTCTATACCCTTATCCACCGCCTTCATTTTTATATTTATTTTATAACTGTCGTTGAGCAGCCGACCCAATTTAGGGTTTACGACAACTAATGTTCAACTCCGTGGCCTTGTAATTTTGAACCCAATCCAGAAGACAAGGGAACTTCTGGATCAAGTATTGGAAGAAATTTGTTTTCGTGGAGGACATTTTGATGCAACTAACCCACATTTGCGTTACATGTAAGGAAAGCCAGGAAAACTTTCCTCGGTTAGCCCTAATGAAAAGGGGACTCTAACTCGTGATCCGTCTACCACTGAAAATATTTTTAAGTCAGTAGTGGGGTTAGTGTGAGACGGATGCGGAATTCAAATCAACCAGGTATCGTTGGGATCGAACCCGGGGCACCTCATTGAGAGGCCAGCGATCTATCCACTAAACACTAAGTATAATCATTTCGGGGTCGGAATTGCTGGGCTTATTACAGATAAAACGTTTCCGGCGAAGGGCCTGTTCAGTGACACAGAGCTATTGGGGCCCGCTCCAATTTTGTTTAAACTTTTGAGAAGTTAATCGTTTAACTGTTGCTATTTGTTTTACAGTTTATTTTCCCAATAATTTAATTTTTTTCTTCAAAAAATTAAACTAGAAATGAAGCGTAGAAATTAATGAACTGCAATTCGCAATTTTTATAAATTAATGGAATGTTCCTACTGAATGTGATATGATTCTTTAAATGCGCCAGTCAAATTCTTAATTTTCTAAATGTGTACTTTATAGGTATATCTTGCCTCTTTTATTTTGATGGAAAAGTGAAAAAAAATATTATCGATTCAGCATTGGAAAAACATTTTGTATTAAAATGAAAAATTTGTATTCTGAACATTTCAATTCTATATAAAATTGTTTATTTATAACAGAACATCTCTTAAGAGGAGTAACATTTCTTCGCAAGTTTAATACTACCTCCTTAACTACACTGGTGTTAGAAATTAAGAGAATTTTCAGACAATTATCTCTAGAACTACTGAACGGATTTGATATGTATATACAATACAAAACAAATAACACAATTTTAATACACACGCATGATGATCGTGCACTCGTTGGAGTCGGAAGGTATGAAATTGCCACACGACAATAATAAACTGCCTTTTTTCAAGTATGAAATCACGCCTGTAAGAACCCAATTTCTTTGTTTATTCTGCAACCGCTATTTCATACCTTCCAACGAGTATAACGCACGATCATGCATGTGTATAACAATTGTTAACTAGTTATTTCTTTTGTATTGCATCAAAGTAAGTACATTTCATTAAAATCGGTCCTGTAGTTCTAAAGATAATCGACCAAGTCTGCAAATTCTCTTAATTTCTTAAGCCAGTGTAAATTCAAGCAAAGAAAACGTGAGTTCCGGCACACCTTAAGTTAGTCAAAAAATTTTAATTGCTAAAAAATTTTATTTTGAAAAAATAAAAATGCAATCAATTATTGGAAGGCAACTTCCCTGTAGCGTGTTCCTAAGTTATCCTCTCACAAAGTTTCTATTTTCTGATATTTTGAAATTTTCATTTCAGTATTTGAAACTATTTTTCCTGATCTCAATTTTTCGATAGTTTATATTCAAAATCCTTTATGAAGGTGGAAGAGATTTTACAATGAAAAGTTTCTCCCGTGGTATCGCTTCCTCTTAAGATGAAAACCGATTTAACTTTTGTTTACGAGTAGCAATGTCTGAACAGTTTGGAGCGTGCTCCAAATCTCCATGTTGGGCCTAATCTTTTCAGCACACTAAGCGATGAAGTCGTTTTTAAAAATCTAAATTTGTACAACGTCAATTTATCAATTCATTAAACCCGGAACTATCAAGTAGAAATAACTGCCTAGTTTTTTGAAATTATTTTTGAAATCGCGAAAAAGAATGATTGAAAAAAAAGTGACTTAGGTAGATACTTTTTTAATATTGCACTAGAGCAGCACAATGAGTTATTAATTTATTTTACAACCGTCGTTGAACAGCCGACCCAATTTTTTGGATTTACGACTACAAATGTCCGTAGTCTTCAAATTTTGAACCCATCCAGAAGAAAAGGGAAATCTTAGATCATGTAAAGGGCGAAATTTTGGTGAAACTTTTGGTGGAGGACATTTTGGTGGAACTAACCTGCATTTGCGTTACATGGAGAGGAAGACCATGAAAACATCCCTCGATTAGTCAGACGGCAAAAAGGGACTCTAACCCATGATCTATCCACCACTGAAGATATTTCACGTCAGCACTGTGGTCGATTCATGCGAATTTAGAAATTTTACACTCGCTTTCGAATTCTCCACCTACGCTGTAGCACTGAACTTCTTATATGATAAGTAACAACTATTGCTTTTTTATTATTACTATTACTAACTATTATAAATAAAAAAAAATTTCAGATAAAATTTATTAACTTTACTATATTCTTCAGTTGAACCCGATCCAGAAGACAAGGGAACTCCTGGATCAAGCTTAGGAAGAAATTTTGCCTTCGTGGGTGACTTTCTGTAAAACCAACCTGCATTTGCGTTATGTGGAGAGGAAAACCATTAAAACCTCCCACGTTTAGCCTGACGACAAGGGAAGTCTCATAATCCGTCTACCATTGAGGATATTTTACGTTAGCTCTGTGGTCAGTGGAAGCCGAGTGCAGAATTCGAATCGATCTGTTATCGCTGGGATTCGAACCCGGTTCATCTCATTGGAAAGTGAATGCTCTATCCCCTGGAGCTAACACGGTTCACAATGGGTTATTAGCAACGTTCTGGTGAACATCCCTGAGGATGATCCGCCTTCACAATTCTCTGGAAAGGAGATCCATTTTCGTAGCCTGCTCGCGAAGTCGAACACTTTAAAGAGATACCGCGCACCCTCGGTTCCTAAGCAGGATGAAGAAAGTGGTCACACGTTCTTATTGACAGCAGTCAGGGATGCTTAACTTTGGTATTCTTCTGGAAATTTCGGACCAAAAGGATTAAAATAAATGGTCGGTTAATTCATGAGGGTTCACTCGTTTATTCTTTTAAAAAGATAAATTTTTAGAGAAGTTTAAAAAACAAAACCAAATGCTAGATCTCTTTTTAAAACCACGTTTTGAGCCATGTTTATTTTTTTAAACACTCCTTTCAAGCTATGCCCATAGTTCTCATAAATTATTCGTTGTTCAGTGCCAAGTTTTTAACTTATGAGCTGTATTGAACGGAAGATTCGTAGAAAGGTTTTGTTGTCCTTAATGTTATCCTTGAGTTAATGTTATTGTCCTTAATGTTATCCTTAATGGTGAAAACCTTCCAATCTTAGTCCGACAGTACGAAGAATCTTTAACCAGTTGAGTTGAAAATCGAATTGATTGAATTAATGTGCAAAACAAATCAGTTTGCAGTTACTAGAAGTGCTTGATCGGAGGTTCGAACCACGGTTATGGTCAATAAGTAAAATTTATATCTAATAAAAATAAATGTGATTTTTATTTATTTTACAATATTCTAGCGTTAATAGAAGATTTATTTTCTTAAAATTATTATTTGTTTCTTTTTTAGGCCCGTATAATATCGTTAAAATAGAAAAATTGTTGTTCATGTATTTTATTTATAAATGACCTATATCTTCCCTTTATATTAACTTATAATTTTCAAACCCGACCAGATATTATAATATAGTATTCGCGAACTCAATGACCTATAGGCGGCATTGTTATTTGAGGCGAATGAGTGCTAGCAGAATAACAGGCTCATCAATTGCACAGGGAGATTTCTTCATTGTAGCAAGGTAAGGTTCCTTTATTGTGGCTTATTAAATTTTTTTTTTAAAAAATTACCTATTCATTCTTTATGTATTCATTCTTTATATATTCATCCTTTATGTATTCATATATATATATTATATCCCAAAAGACAGCAATCGAAAAATCTACTCTAACTTGTATATCAATCAATTTCTAACTGACCATGGAGCTCAAGGTAGTTATCAGTCAAAATTGTTCGGGAAAGACCCGAACTGCAAAGTTTGTAAAACTTATGAAGATATCGAACACATACTTACTGTCTGTCCTGTTTATGATGATTTAAGAATTAAATTTTTCCCGAGAAATTTCAACTTTGATACCATTAAAAGAAACTGGAACCAAAAGAAACTGAACAAAGGAATTGAAGAGATTTTTAAAAGACTTTTTGAAAACAGAATGGAGTATCTGGCCTAATCCGATCCTTCAACAGTATTCCGTGGATGCCCCGAAATGGGGGCGGGACAGGGTAAAGCCGAACTATATTCATTCTTATAACAGGGATGAGATTCTTTCGCGGATTCGCGGATTTCCGCTTTTTCTCAGATTTTTCCATTTTCCTGCTAATTTCCGGCGAAATGTTTTTTTGCACAAATTAAAATATTTTATGAGGAATTTAATTTTCCGCGGATCGAAATTATTGAAGTCCTCATTCCTCCCTCTGAAGTTTCTCTAAAAATCATCCTTGGGATAAAACTGGTTGACCTTTATACAGGGATGAGATTTTTTTCGCTTTTGTCTCTCGAATTTCAGCCTTTTTATCAAAAACTCAGATTCTCTAAAAGTTTCGTTTTTTTTAAAATTTATTTATTTATAAATATTCCGTGTTTTTTTTAAAAAAATTCAGTCGTTGAAGTCAAATTATTATATTTATTTACGATTTTCAAAGAAAAACAGAAAATTCAAACTACGCCCTTGCTGCTAATCCTTCCGCATGTTTACTTATATTAGCTATTTTCTCCGATTTCACGCACAGAAAATAAGATTTTCCGTATTTTTTATCCATCGGTGGGATAGCTCGTATTTTCGTAATTTAGACGTCGCTGCTTCTTGTATTCTGGAGAGAAAGCAAACAAAAAAAGCGAAAAAAAATTGAGGTGGATTTGTGGTGAAAATATTTATTTGCTCATTCAAATAATCTTGTAAATTTTTATTTATTGTGTAAATAAATGAATGTATCAACCGCTTCTTCGGGGGTCGAAAATCGTTGTCCACGTAATTTATTTTTGATGTGGGAATAAGAAGAAGTCATTGGGTGCCAAATCAGGGCTGTACGGCGGATGACCCATCAGTTCGATCTTTCGCTCCGTCAGAAATGCCTTTGTTTGAGTCGATGTGTGAGAGCTCGCATTGTCATGATGAAGAATGATTCTCCTGTTCCTCTGCTTTTTTCGAATTTCTCCAATGACTTCTGGCAAACAAATGGTCGTGTACCATTCAGAATTGACCGTCCTGCGTTGCTCTAACGCCACTGTTGCCACATGACCGTTAATGCCGAAGAAACAGGCAATCATTTGTTTCGATGTGCTTCTTCCTCGAACAACTTTTGTTGGTTTTTCCTCGTCTTGGAAGACCCACACAGTTGATTGCTGTTTTGTTTCCGGCTCATATGCATAGATCCATGATTCGTCACCTGTGTACATGTTATACACAGCCTTTGATGTACCTTGAACGTATTTTTCCAACATTTCCTTGCACCATTCGACACGAGCCTTTTTTTGAGCGTTTGTCAGATTATGCGGGATCCAACGCGAACAAATTTTTTTTGCGCTCAAATGCTCATGCAATATTTTATTGATGCTAGTCATACTAATGTACAAAGACGCCTCTATCTCACGGTATGTCACATGACGATCTTGCTTTATCAGTTCACGCACAGCATCGATCTTTTCTGGCACAACAACGGATTTTGGACGACCTGCACGGGATTCATCCTGGATCGAACATCGACCACGATTAAATTCGTTATACCAATTTTTTACAGTGCTGTAGGATGACGCTTTATCGCTGAATAAAGAATTAAGTTCATCGAAGCATTCTTGTCTTGACAATCCACGTCGAAAGTTATTAAAAATAATGGCACGAAAATGTTCACGATTCAATTCCATTTTTTGAAAGAGAAGAACTTTTCAATTTACTTACAAACACAAATAAAGCTATAATGGTAAATCATCTACTGAATTTATGTTTAAAAATATCAATCTTTTGTTTAAAATCGTCTGCGGTCGCCTAGCAACACTTACTGTTGCCAAGGCCAGAAATATAAATAGCAACCCTCGTAATATTAACCTATAATTTTCACACTCGACCAGTTACTATATTGTAGTATACTCTATGCTACCTTACCAAAGGACATAATTATCAACAAATTAGTGGGTCCACAATGTGCAAGCCCGGATTTACGTATAAGCTAAGTAAGCTGTAGCTTGGGGCCCCGAGATGGCAAGGCCCCTCCTCCCCCTTTTTTTTTCTTCTTTTTTAAAGTTTTATCCGGAGTTGGGGCCCTCTGAAACCTAAAATACATCTTTTTTTCCCTTTTCACATTGGCGGACGGTTTTCAAAATTTAATCGTAGTGCTTACAAATTTAAAATAATTGTCTTCAATTTTCTAACCAAAAGAGCAATAAAACTGATATAAACATTCCTGCTGTCGTAGGTACCACCCACAGAATTGTCAAATAGCTGCCTCACTTCACACTGTTGGAAAAAGTTTTTAGCTTCTTTAAATTGTCTTGGACTCTTTTTGTCCTTACTTCCGGAAATATCGGATATCCACAGAAACACCCCTTTGTTTGATTTCTGGTCATAAATTGCTTGGAACAAAAAATTTCTAAGACTGCTAATAAGGTCTTGTTCGTATTTCTTTATTTGGGTCACTCTGCTTCGAGATTTCCGTTGTATCACTCGTTCACTTCTAATTTTTCTTTTTTGCAAAATTTAGATCTTTTTTTCTAATTTATAATAAAGGCTTTTTTTTCCTTTAATTGACCTAAATGTTTCAACTAGCCTAATTGTTTAATTTACTTAATTATTGTAATTGATTTTACATTGTTTAATTAATCCAAAATAATCGCACATGAATTCGTGAATTCCGAATTTCTATATTGAAGGACATCAAGAAGACATAAATTTCTCACCTTTGGAGGTAAGTAAAGGCTTTTATTAAATGAACTTTGTGGTAAAGGAAAACACGTGAAAGGTTTGCACAGTTTTTCATTTATACATTTTTTAACATAATGAAATTATCAATTATCTAATAGCTTATTATATTTGCCCCTGCTTACTTCAATATTTTTTACTTAAAGTAAAAACTTTGTCAAATTAAAAAATATGTTTTATAAATAATTTTTAAGAGGTGAAGAACTTAGCCAAAGCTTCTTACTAAAGGGTAACTTGACCCACTTTGCTCTGAAGGATGAGTATTTTGTGAACCAACAAAGCAATAAGTAAGTATATCTAAAAAATGCTATAATTTTGTTTAAAGAAACATCAAATCTTATTGTTATTTACTGTTAAATAGTAAGAAATCTGAAGCTACATTGTTAAATATTAATATTAATGCTTATTAAGGAATGAATATTAAGGTTTATTCAGTAATTTGAACTTAATGGAGAGAAATATATCTTTTTCTATTTATTTATTTAGTTTTTTTTAATTTATTTAGTTTTTTATTTATTTATTTAGTTTTTTTTTAATTTATTTAGTTTTTTATTTATTTATTTAGTTACTGCTATTCAATTCCCTCTTTGATTTACTAAAATTCTTCATTTGGTCTACTTTGGATGAAATTCAGATTACAGATCTGATTTTATTTTAATTTTACTTACGGCTAAAAGACAGAAACACCATGTGATATTGCTTGATACAGCATTGAAGTCAAGTGATCATTAACTAAACAAATGTTTTAATATATATGTAAAAAAAATGTTCAAGTCTCCTGTCTGACCAAATTTTCATGTTTTCCCTAAATATGAAATATGTTTAATTTGTTGGTTGGTGTCGTATCCTCTATAGAATCATATTTCATGGTGTGCTTGAATAGTTTTTGTTATTTCTATGGCATTAAAAGAATACAAATCCTCTTCTGTGGGGTAGTTTAAGAGGTGAAGGCCTGCAGCGACTGCAGGGCAGTTAAAAACATGATATGGTGTCAGTTCCACATTAAGACAGTTGCCACAGTTTTGATATTTTCTAGTCTTATCTGTAGAAATTTTCATGTTTTTATGATGTTTTGTTCTTAGTGTTTAATTTGTAAAATATTATATTTCGTACATAAATGTTTATCAATCATACTTTTCTTCAGTCCCGCAGTGGACTGATCGTTAAGACACGGTTCCCAGCAGATCACCGAAGTCAAGCATCACTGGCTACGGTCAGTGTGCGGGTGGGTGACCACTTGGATCAATCTGCGTAGGGACCGAGGGTGTGCGGTATGGGTCCTCGTTAAACTGTGCTACCGTAAAGTGCTCGACTTCGCGCGCAGGTCGTCGAGCTACCGAAGCGGGGGTGCCATCCCCTCCGCAGAGGATCAAAATTGTGATGGCATGTGTTCGGATATCATCCTCCGGGATGTTTCCCAGACCGTTGCCAGTAGCCCATTGTGCAGCTCTAATGCGACGTAAATTAACAATAACAACAACATACGTTCTTCTATTTTTAACTTTTTTATTTTTGCTGTTATTATGTCTTTAAAGTAATAAGGCTTTTAAATTTTTATAAGACATTTAAATTTTTAAATCAAAGTCGAAACAAGTTTTTAATATTGTAAATGGAAACTATTTATGAAGTTTTGACAGATTTGTTTTTATTTTAAGTCTGTGCATTTAATTTAATAAAATAAAAACAAATAAAAAGGAAATTTAAAAAATATAAATAAATGACCGGATAAAATAAAAAACTTCTGTTGTCATTAGAAAGGAACGCATCATATCTTAAATAATTTGAGTATTAATGAATTACTTAAAAATAAGCAATTTTTTTAGTTTTAAAGGTAAAAGAGTTTGTTGATTTGTTTAAAAGGTAATTTTGTCCCATCATTTGCTCATGAGACTATTTAATATCTGTTTCTAAGGATCGCAATTCCTTTTTATTTTACTTTAAAATTGCACAAATGATACATTTAATGCTTTCATGTGATATGCAGCAGTTTTAAATACCTAAAAAATGACTGAAATTGTCAATTAAAAAAACAATTGACTAATACTTTTGAATATGAATTCAAATAACTCCACACGTTTTGTTTTGCTATCTCATTTCATGCTCGCATTATTTAGAGCAGACAGTTGAGTGTGGATGATGTAAGTAAAAAAAGCATACAAAAAAAAGCCAATTTAATTTCAGTTAATGCCCTGGATATTATATTTTTTAACTTCTCTCAAAAAATTAAGTAAAAAAGGTAAGAGCAGAGCTGATACTTCTAATAAGTTACATTTATTCTCTATGATATTTAATAGACTCTTTAATAAATCCTTAAAAATGTAAGCCAAAAAATATACATAAATGATAATTTTTATTCTAGCACAAAAATGAAACAAATGCACTTAAAACAATTAAAAAGAAAGCAAACGTAATGAAGAAATATTTTTAATGTAAACATCAATTAAGTAAAATCAGCTTGCAAACTTATTCTTTTTTTACAAACAGTATTTATATAACCGGCCTTCCCCTGCTCCAGGGTGTAGGGCTTAGAAGAAGAATAATAAAACATTTGTATATTTCATAATGTTGAAAAATTTACTTCGATTATTAACTGGAATAAGGAGGTATTAAACAGCTGGAGGGGGGGGGGTCGCTGGTTGCATTCGTTTTCATCCTTGTAGCGATTAGCTTTTTCTCTATATTGCTTCTTTTGTAGGAACATCATATGTCACATGACTATTCATATTACTTTTATGAGAGTTGCGAATGGCAACAGATCAAAAAATAATAATAAAGAATGAGTGTTCTAAAAAATGTCTGCTGATCATTTTTTATCCTGTAACTCTGTTGCGTACAACTGGTGACCCGGATTTTTGACATGGCTACAAAAAACAGTGAAAAGATCGAAGCAACGATCGCCATGGACGCCGAAGCTAATAAAGTAAGCATTAAAATTCCACCTTTTTGGAGAGAGAAACCCGACATTTGGTTTTACCAAGTAGAAGCACAGTTTCAAATAAATAAGATCACAACTGAAGAAACCAAATTTAATTATTTGATATCCCAACTGGAACCGAAGTATGTAGAAAATATTTGGGACATTATTAAAGACACTAAGCCTAACAAATATACCTTGGCGAAAGAAAGACTTTTAAATACGTTTAATGAAAGCGAAAACAAGAGAATTCAGCGCTTAGTTACAGGATTAGAACTTGGAGATTACAAGCCAAGCCAACTTTTGCAAAAAATGAAAAATTTAGGAGCAGACGATTTTTCAGAAAAAGTGTTAAAATCTTTATGGCTTGATAAAATGCCGAATTTTATACGAAATATTCTGCTTGTCAGTGAAGAAAGTTTAGATAAACTGTCTACGATGGCGGATAAAATTCACGAAATGAAAACTGGGGAAGAAATATGTGCTGTTTCACCAAATGTTACCAACAATGATGCTTTAATTGCACGAATAGCAGCATTAGAACAGAAAATTGATTCACTGCAAATAAATGACCGTAGTAGATCTAAATTTAGAAATAATTACCGAAATACATCTCGAAGTCGCAGTCATTCAATAAAAGCATTCAATAGGAAAGGTAAATATTGTTACTATCATTTTAAATTTGGTAATCGTTGCCGACCTGAGAAATGTTATTCACCATGTGCTTGGCGAGAAAAGTCGGAAAACTCCATGATGCAACAGGATTAGCGGCTACAACTGTTGCTGATGTTAATGAAAGCCGCAAGTTCAGATTATTTGTAAAGGATAAAAAGTCAGGTTTACGATTTTTAATTGATTCAGGAGCTGATGTTAGTCTCATACCTGCAACTCTCACTCGAAATAAAACAATAGAAGATTTTAAACTATATGCAGCAAATGGATCCGAGATTACAACCTATGGAATCAAAATATTAACTGTTGATTTAAGACTTCGCCGCTCATTTAATTTCCCATTTATTATCGCCAAAATTAATAAAGGAATAATAGGGGCCGATTTCCTTAATAAGTTTAATTTATTAATTGACATTAAAGAAAAAAGATTAAAACAAGCATCGTAACTTAGTTACTGGTGAGGGAGTATTGTAGGAACATCATATGTCACATGACTATTCATATTACTTTTATGAGAGTTGCGAATGGCAACAGATCAAAAAATAATAATAAAGAATGAGTGTTCTAAAAAATGTCTGCTGATCATTTTTTATCCTGTAACTCTGTTGCGTACACTTTAGTCAACATGGCTGATTTTTTAACAAGTACATCATTGCTAGATGATTATAATGTATTCTTATCTAATACATTAGAAAACGAGAAAATTTACTGATAGTACCAAAATCAGGAATACATAAAAAAAAACTTTTTTTTTTCTAAAAATACACACTTTTTATGTAAATAAAATGTAAGGTATTAATTGCTATACAGAGAAGAAAATTAAATGAATTTATTGCATTGTCTTATAAAAATAGTTTACCTGCAATATTATTATTTGAAATAAGTGTAGAAATCAAAGTGTAAGAAAATAGCTTTATTTTCAAAAGCGGATTTGACATTCAATGCTAAAGTCCATTTTTAGTATTTATGTTTAAAGAGTTAAGGTGGAAGAACACAAAATGACGCAAAAGAAGGAAAAAAGAGCTATTTTGGCCAATGAAATCAAAATATTTAAACCATTCATTTGGTCATTTGCAAACAGTTTATCGAAAATTCTGGTTTTAAAAATTATTGCTCTTACTATCACACATTTAATAAAAATGCAAAATGAAATTAACTGAATTACTGATTATTCTGCCATGCTCAGCGGTTCCCAAGTGTTATTTAGGCTTCGGAACCCTAAATAATCAGTCTTCTTAAGGTAATGCTAAAACCGTGTAGTATGAAATACTAATGTAATATTTTATAAATACTTATTCTTTTCCTAATTTGTTATACATTCAATATGTTGTTCTTAGAAATATATTTTAATTTTAAAAAATGCCATTTCGATTTAATTGGTATTTTACTTCAAATAATTTAATGAAGGAAACCAAAAATTTGAAATAAGATATGATTTATAGATTGGATCTAAATATGATCAGAGATTATGAAAAGTACTAACCAGAAGTTATAAGAGTATTTATCCCTGGTAAAGAAAAGTACTAATTCGCGAAACCTCTTTAACATTCCCAGAACCCTAAAGTTTCATAGAACACAGTTTGGAACTGCTTCTCTAAGGTATCGTGTTAAAACTATCAAAATTTACCACATTTGCTACCGAAGCGCAAGGTAAAAAACTATATTTTTATGTTAATTTCATGAGAAGTTTTGACCAAATCGTTACGGAATAAAATTATCCTGTTTTTTGGTGCTCTTATAAATTTTACTATATTCTAATAGTTTTGACCATGCTTTTTTTTTTCTCAGTGCGGTCAGTACCATGAATCACATTTCATAAAAGATACTGTATTGCAGCATGCAAACAGATATGTTTTTCATAATATCTTCTATTTTGACATCTCAATTTTTTTCTCTCGCAAAATTGAATGGAAAAAAAACGCGTGTCTAGTAGTTTAACATAAAGAACGTATCGAAAATTTTCATCAAAATCAAGAGCATCAAGTGTTCAAATGACTCTTAATTTATTGAGATTGTTGTTGTTGTAGTTCATTTACATCGCACTAGAGCTGCACAATGGGCTATTGGCGACGGTCTAAGAAGCATCCCTGAGGTTGATCCGAAGACATGCCATTACGATTTTGATCTTTTGCAGAGTGGATGGCACCCCCGCTGCACTTTACAGTAGCACTGTTTAACGAACGAGAACCAATACCTCACATCCTCGATCCCTGCGCAGACTGATCCAAGTAGTCACCCACCCTCACACTGATCGCAGCCAGTGACGTTTGACTTCGGTGATCTGGTGGGAAACGTGTCTTAACGATCAGTCCAAATCTCTCTATTGAGTCATATTTCAAAGTAGATCTCTAAACATAGTTTTAATCTCAAAATTTTCAGCCGTTTTTTTTTTTTTTTTTTTTTTTTTTTTGTAAAACACTGTTCGATAATTTTTTTTTTCTTCTGAAAATCTGTCATATGTCGACATTGGTCCATTTCACTTGAAATAAACTCATGTGTTTTTTCTTCCTCATTCAAAATGAGAAAATATTGCACATGATATTAGAATATGAATTCTTTTCATATGCAGATGAAAATTATGAATACAAAACGGGATTTTTAGCTAATCACGATGCGTGATTTTTAAATTGCGAGAAGAATCAAAACGTATGATTTTTAAAATGCGTAAATACGAATCGCGATATAGGATTTCTGAATCATGAGACTACAAATAACTTGATTTGCTACAAAATCGGCGCAAACAAACCACGTCATGGTTGGATATCTAAATGTGCGATTCGTAATAATATCGAAATTTTATAAACATCGTGGAAATACGTCATTTTAATTTGCGATAAAGTTTGCGCAAATAAAGTACGTCGAAAACGAGTTTATTTAAATGCCCCATTTCAAACTTTCAAAACGTTAAATAAATTTTTAAAATAATTGCGATTTCAGAAACTGCGTGAAAATGGGTAGCAATAACTACGGAAAAGTCATTGAATTTACCATTAACCCACACACATGAACAGCGTCAAAAGTGATAACTAGAATTCAAAATTCGTGTATCGTAATAATGTCGTTTTGAAAATATGGTATTTTCAAAACTATGCGTAAATCCGTAGGGTTGAAAATCGAAAAAAAGAGATCGAAAAACGACATTGATTGAGATTGGGTGTGTTAATAACCTTACTAAGCAATTACTGATTTTTTTTTTTTTTTATTTAAAAAAAAAAATTCTTATTTTTTTCCTTTTAGGTTGTTGCCGCAGGCCGCTCATGGACAGCTGGCGGGCATTTATGAAACTAAACATTTTTGAAACTTAATCCCTTACGCGGCCTTGCCTGTTTTCGCAGCTGACTATTTTACCAACTATTTAGTTGTATTTTTACATTTTTCAAGATCTTATTATGTACGCAACCACGCAAATTATATATTCAATAACATACTAATCAATTGTGCTAGTCATTTAGTTTAGGTCTATCTTTAAATTAAAGGTTCGTTTTTAAATTATTTTATTTAACAACCGTCGTTGAACAGCCGACCCAGATTTAGAGTTTAGGACTATTATTTTTCAACTCCGTAGTCTTCAAATTTTCAAGTCAATCCAGAAGAAAAGGGAAAACTAAGATCAAGTATAGGGCGAAATTTCGACTTCGTGGAGGACATTTGTTGGAACTAACCAGCATATGCGTTACTTGGAGAGGAAAACCATGAAAACCTCCATCGATTAGCCCGACTGCAAAGGGACTCCAAACCATGATCTATCTACCACTGAAGATATTTCAAGTCAGCACTGTGGTCGATTCATGCAAATTTACAGATTTTACTCTCGCTTTTGGACTCTCCACCTACGCTATAGCACTGAACTTCTTATATGAAAAGTTAAAACAACTATTGCTTTTCTATTATTACTTTTATTACTGTTTCTAACTATAATAACTACAACTCTTTTTCAGATAAAATTTATTAACTTCATTATATTCCTAAGTTGAACCCGATCCAGAAGACAAGGGAACTCCTGGATCAAGTACCTTTTCCTCATCACTATTTGTGAAACTAATCAGCATTTGCGTTATGTGGAGAGGAAAGTCACGATTTTTTTTAAAAAGAAAGTTGCGACAAGTTATAAGTTATTATTTTTACAAATTAAGAGTCAAAGCTTCTTTCCAATCTTACGTAAAACTTATTTTAATATCGCGTGAACTTATTTTAATTTAATATACTTTGTCACTAGGTGAATAATGCCAAGTAACTGCTATGATTTTAGTGTGAAAACTCTCAGTTTCATTACAACATGCGAGTTTTAAATCACACATTTAAATAATCACTTTTTAATGTACTGTGTTTTGTCCGTTTTTATTGAAAATCCATGTTATTCTATAATTTTTGGCAGTTTTTATAATGCAATCCCAGATGATTTTAAAAATTCCGATATTTATTTCATCATGGGAATTATAAATCATACATTCAAATAATTACTCATAGTTACTTATTCGTGCTAATTTTATCGTAAATTAATGCATTTTTTGTTCAATTATTGTGATAATAAATTTTGCTTTTAAGTTTTGCTTTTTGCTTAAACTCTATACATTTTCTTTAATAAAGATATTTAATTTGATTTTATATTACTCATTAAAATACATTTGTATATATATATTACTCTTCTTTCAGTGAGCATTACAAATTTTTTTCATAGAATTTCTATTCCTTTTCCCCAATATTCAAATATCGCTATATTATACTTTCTTTAGTCGAATTAATTAATGATAAATATGGAAAAAAATTGAAAAAAACGCAAAAACGGGTACTCAGCTAGTAATAGATAATAAAAAAAATGAATTCATGCTCTATTATGCCTTTAATAAAATAATAAGCTAATTCCCCAAAGAAAAATTAATCAAGAAAAAGAAAATATTTAACAGATCATCATTCGAGGGCACTTTGATAACGGTAGCAACATTTAAGTCATATATGATTGACTCAAACTTGCTGAAGAATTTGGTTATTATTTATTAGATCTGCAGGTTTGTGTGCTCAATTTAGGCTGGGAAGATTTCCGTACCGTGATTTGTGGCCGAATAATCGCTATATCTTGGCCACTTCAGGTCAGCGCACCACGAGAAACTAAAAGAAACGCCTTAAAATGAGACTAACTCGAAGGGTGTAACTCATAGCCACTCCCAAGCAAACATTTGCATGTTTTTCTTAATAATTTTTCCCATTAAAATCAATTTGGCTCCTTAGAGATCGAAGTTGGCGTTTTAGATCACGATACGGAAATATCCCCGTTATTCTTATTATACCTTTGTCAAATAGAGAGACAGATAGCTCAATGCAGAGGAGTTGGAGCACGGTGGCTCAGGGGATAGAGTTTTTGACTTCCAATATGGTGAACCGGGTTCGAATCCCGACAATGGCTTATTGATTCGAGATCTGCACCCGGCTCGCACCAACCATAGTGCTGATGTAACGTATCCTTAGTAGTAGACGGGCCATGGGTTAGATTCAGCTCGTCGTCAGGAAAAACAAAACTGTGGGAGTTTTTCGGGGATTTCCTTTCCATGTAACTCAAATGCATGTTAGTTCCACCATAAAGTCCTCCACGTAGGCAAATTTCTTCCAATACTAGGGTCCCGCAGTGGGCTGATCGTTAGGACACGGTTCCCAGCAGATCACCGAAGTCAAGCATCACTGGCTGCGGTCAGTGTGCGGGTGGGTGACCACTTGGATCAGTCTGCGTAGGGACCGAGGGTGTGCGGTATTGGTCCTCGTTAAACTGTGCTACCGTAAAGTGCTCGACTTCGCGCGCAGGTCGTCGGGCTACAGAAGCGGGGGTGCCATCCCCTCCGCAGAGGATCAAAATTGTGATGGCATGTCTTCGGATCATCCTCCGGGATGTTTCCCAGACCGTCGCCAATAGCCCATTGTGCAGCTCTAGTGCGACGTAAATTAACAACAACAACAACAAATCCAATACTAGGCGTAGGTGTTCCCTTGTCTTCTGGATTTGGCTAAAAATTACAAGACTACTGAGTTGGACATGCGTAGTCGTGAACACAAAAAATCGGATCTGTTGTTAAATAAAATAAAATAAAATATAAAGAGTGTCCTCAGTGGTAGACGGATCATGGGTTCCTTTGCAGTCAGGCTAACCGTGGGAGTTTTTTGCTGTTTTATTCTCCATGCAACTATAATGCGGGTTAGTTTCATCAAAAAAGTTCGTCATGGAGGCAAAATTTCTCCGAATATTTGATCCCGGGGTTCCCTTGTCATCTGTACTGGGTTCAAAATTACTAGGCTACGGAGTTGAACATCCACATTCGTAAACACCACGAAAAAATTGGGTCGGCTGTTCAACGACCGCTATAATACTGAGAAGGGTGGCTGAGAGAATAGAGCACTTGCCTCTAAATGAGGTGACTTGAGTTCGATCCCAATGATAGCTGGTCGATTCGAACTCGGCACCCAGCTCACACCGACCACAGTACAAATGAAAAATATCCTCAGTGGTAGACGGGTCACGGGTTAGACTAATCATATGCCGTCAGACTAACCGTGGAAGGGTTTCCTTTCCATGTAACACAAATGCAGGTTATTTACTGCAAAAAATCCTCCACGAGCGTAAAATTGTCCCCAATACTTGATCAAGGAGTCCCCTTATCTAACATGCTAACTCTATGCTTAGAATTAGATTATTTATTCTAATTTCTGCTCTTTTTTTTTAAGATGTTTACCAAACAGTCTGCCGCGCACTGCTATCTTACCTTTTCTAAAATGAAGGAAGGTAGGGGAAATTTTACATTAAGTTGAAGTTATTTATTCTTGTTTTATCTTACCCCGTATAAACCTTGAATTCCAAAAAAACTGAAAAGTCACAGAAAACAAGTAAGCTAAAAGCGTAAAAATATTTTCGTACCATCTTTTGTAATTGATTTTAAACCAATAATTTATTTTTACCGTGTTTGAAGTATTATAAATTTATTCAGTAACAAAGTAAACAAGAAATTTACTCTGGTAGAAATTATTAATACAAAAGATTATAAAACTAAAATAATTCATTTAGACAGTGCTCAACATTCAAGGACCCTGTTCTGTTTATTTATGCTACTTAATTTTGTTAATCTGAAATGTACTAATGTTTATAAACATTATTATTTCTCAAAATTCCGATTGTTTTTTTTTAATTGAATTATTATCTTTAATTCTTTGTTTTGTAACTTATATATAAAGATATTAAGTTTGCAATGTTCTATCTCGACCTTAAAACCTCTCTAGTTCGTTTTCCTTCTGGGGTTCATGTGAGAGCAACAGTTCTTTTGTCTCCAGTCATTATTTGTAAAATGATTAATACAAGTAGTTTTCAAGGTCATTTGAAGACAACTGCAAGCTAAAAGCAGTGCAGCAAATTTAAAATACCAGTTTCTTTTAATTGATTATAAAATCTCTAAAATTTCCTTTTTCTAGAATGTTATCTAAATTGTTTGAAAGTTGGTGTAAAATTTACATTTTTGTAAAATTCTCGGATTGTTTTTTTTTCTTCTTCTTTTTTTCTTTTATGTTGGTAACTTCGCTTATTTATGTACTTAATTTAAAATATTTTTTGTTTTCTTACCTAGAGGATGAAAATGTTGGACATCCTTGATGTATTTTTGGATGCTGAAGATTACAAATATGAAAGAATTGATGTTGGTATCACTGGTAGTCAAAAACAAGAAGCTATCAGCTGATCTGATGGTTAGTTATTAATTTAACTACCCTTCTATTTTTCGAATTTTCTGTCGTTGCATGTGGTTAAATGAAATCATTGCTTCTTCATAATCATGTTTTTTGTAAAAGAAAAAAAAATCCTGTTAACTGTCAATTTTTCAGAGATATAAAAGTCAATAAGAAAACTAAAATTAAATTATTTTTCTTTATTTTCCTTTTGAAAAAACAGCTAGTTTTTTAAAGTGGCCATTAAAAATTTCTCCCATTTTCACCAGATATTAACACAATTTTGTTAACTGAAATACATTAATAAATGTTCATTAAGCGTTTTATTCTTTTCTAGTGAAAGTCCATAAAATTTTAATAAATACTTGTGAAAAATACAAACAAACAGTTATATACATCTTAAAATTTTTCTAACTTTAAATTTCCGTAAGCTTTTAGTGCATAAATAATAGTTAATGTACCTCTTCAAGTGTATAAATAATTATTTTAAGTAAAATCACATTTATTCGATAGGAACCTGAAACAAAAGTTGAATCTGTTGCTTTGGTTACTCATCATTATGAGCAACAGGAAGATATGGCAAGAGCTTTGGAATGAAGGATCATAAACAAATCAACCTGTGTGCATACAAGATGATTCAACCAAGCAAGCTACCATGTCTGACTACAATTCTGTCTTCACTGTTTCATCTGGTAAGTAAAATTTTTGCTGATAATAAGTGTAATACTTTTAACTTATTGTATTGATCTATATATAATTAAAGCATTTTAATTTTAGTGGAAAACATTTGTAAATAAGAGTTTTTCAAAGTACTTTTTTTTTCAAGAAATAAAAATATTTTTTCTTCATTAAGAAGGATATATATTGTCCTAAATTCTTATGAATCAAGAAATTGTGCAAAGTTATTTTAATGGACAATCACATTTCTTTTATTTATGTTTCTTAATGGTCCAAAAAAATCAGTTATCAGTTTTATTGCTAATTCAATGGGATATATATTTCTTAAAAATTTTACAAAATTATATACATTTAAGATACAATTTAGTTTTTCTTACATTGCAAATAGTAATTTCATTATTAACTTTGAAGAAAAATTCAATTAACTCTACATATAAATGATTGAAATCTCAATTTTTTAGTCTTCTTTATTTGAGAGTGGTTATGGTTTAATAGCCCTTAAATTCTGATTATAATTCCCAATATTTGTGACTTCGAAAGTAACACCTAAAGGTGGAGAGATTTGCCTGAAATATATATTTTTAAATGCAAAAGTTTATTTAGGTATCAAGTAATTTTTTTAAAGAATTGATCATACAAATCTGTTTCGGAATATGAATAATACACAATTCTTTATTTAATCCATATTAAGTTGTGAATTGTTGATACCTTTCTGAATAATAAATGTCCAATGTGTTAAATTAGCTGTAAATTTTTTTTAATTTCTACATATCTATTACTAATGCATTAATAGAAAAGTAGCTTAATATAAGTATTATTTTCAAAGGGGTGTAAAATATATACTAGCATTAATGTTTTAATATTTCTGTATGCTAAGTTTAAACAAGATCATGAAGTTTGTACCCCAACGGAACAAAACTGCTGTTATGGAGGGGGGGACTTTTTTCTCATTTAAAATGTGAATCGGCATGACCCCTGAATGCGAATCGGCAGAGTTGATTTTAAAAACGCATAAATACAAATCGCGGCATTGGATTTTTAAATCATGTGAATATGAATAGCGATGTACTATTTTTTAAACGACGTGAATACTAATCTCAATGTGCTACTTTTAAATGAGGTAAATACGAAAATCGATGTTTGATAGTAAAACCACTTGAATAAGAATCGCTATATTAGCAGATTCTGTTGCAGTTCCAAATATTCAAAATGGCGAAGATCAGCCAAATAAAAAGAATTTAGTCTCATTAGCGGGAATTAGAGAAAGTTTAAAAATTTGAATTTTAGTTTGAGGAATTCCGTGAAAATTTCATCCCATGTATAAGTTTCTGGTTAACAAAAGTCCGAGTACTTATAGTCTTGGGAAACTCAGAATTTCGCGATATTCCCAGAAAAATCATATGTCCTGCTCCCAATTTTTAGACCTCTTGAGGATATTCTCGAAAAACACAGAATTCCGGGATACAATCCCTGAATTGAGAATAAAGTTGTTAATTCAATAATATATTGTGGAAAAAATTATTATATTGTGAAAATATTAGTAAGAAAACAATGTTTAATTGAAACTAAGATATTACATACTTTTTAATGATTCAGTCAAATTAGAAATTTCTTTTTGTAAAATGAGAATTTCTCCCTCTCCAAAATATGACTTAGCGGTAAAGTCTAAGGCCATATTAGAAAGCAATGTAGCTCATGTTTTCTATTTTATTAATAATCACTATGTATTTCAAATGTAGTATAGTAAGATAAATGTATATTAGAATAAATATTAAATCTTTGAATAATTTTAAATATTAAAGATTAGCTACTAAAGAAGAAGTAAAGCTAGCTAACAGTAAAGCTGAAGCCTTAGAACAAGAAAATATTGAATTATCTGATCAATTATCCAAAAAAGAACAAGATCTGGTGCAATCTTCACAAGAAAAAGTAAGCTATGTTTGTTAATCATTAAATTTATTTATAAATTGCCAGTTTTAATAAAATTGAATTTCTTTTAGGAAGATCTGCAGTCATCTTTAAACAAAATGAAAGTGAAGCTCGAGGAAGAGACTGTGGTACACTTGGAGTCCAAACAAAAGTTTCAGAATTAAAATATCAAAGTAGTATGTTTATCTTTAAAGTTTAGATATTCTTCAATAAACCATGTATCAGATTTTTTTGAATCTTCATTTAATTTGCAGAATTTATTAGTAAAATCATATTAAATATATACATTTTTCTGTATAAGAAGAGAAACAGTTTTACAATTCAAATTAAAATACAAACTTTTTATGTATAGGCATTTACAAAACAGTTTTCTTGTTTATCCTTGTAGATTTAAGGAAATTCACATTTTTTTCATAAATACTTGATTTATTTTTTGAAAATTAAGGAATTTAAAATTTTTCTCTCTCTAAATCTCTCTCTAAATAATTTGTTTAATAAAAAGGTTTAGAATATGTTTTTGAATTAATTTATGTATATTTAATGTGCATCAGTTTAAGACAGTCAGCTTGTTGAAGTAAGCTTAACTTTGGATTTTCTAATGTGAACTTATAACTGCCTTAATTTATTTTGAAATGTGTTTAATGTGCTACTTGTGTACAAGACCTTTCACAAACTTTTTACGCGTCATTTCAAATACGCATTGGGATGCAGATCATATTGCATTACTACGCATATATCAGGCACTTATTCTAGCGCATATTGATTATGCTTGTGCAGTATATGGCACTGCCTCAACTTCACACCTTAAAAGGTTGGATACAGTGCATCATACTGCCTTGCGTATATGTAGCGGCGCATTTCGTACTTCTCCAGTGGAAAGCCTGTATGCTGTGTGTCACCAATTGCCTCTAGATTTGAGACGAATGCAGCTCGGTTTAACATATTATTATCATGTAATCTCATCCTCATCACACCCTCTTAAACGGTAAACACTCGCAGTAAGTTTAGAACAAATTTATGATGCTCGACCCTCACACGTTCGCCCTCTTAATGCTGGTATGCGCTCGCTCAACCAATCATTCAATATCTGTGAATCTACTACACAATGTGTCGATCACTCGCTTATTCCACCTTGGAACGTTTCACAGTATCATTTTCATTCTGCATTCGAAGTATATAGTAAGTCTCAAGTAGCGCCTATCATTTTTCAGCAACTATACAAAGCTGAAAAATCGTCATAAATATTGTCAACATGTTCCGGTTTTCACAGATGGCTCATAATCTGGCTATGTAGGCTGTGGTATTGTTATTTCTGACGACACCTACAGTTATAAAATACCAACTATATGTTCCATATTTACCGCTGAAGCCGTTGCAATTCTGTTGGCATTAAGGCGTATTTCAACCAGTTTGAATCGGAAATACTGCTTTTATTCGGATAGTATGAGCGTATTGCGCTAACTCAAACATTTTGACAATGTAACTCATCCCATTTTGTGTTTTATACAGCATTTACTATTTAAACTTCAGAAGAATGGTTTAGATATTTTGTTTTGCTGGGTTCCAAGTCACATTGGAATCCCAGGCAATGATTTAGCCGATACAGCAGCATGATCTGCCACTACTGCCCTAAATATATCTGTACCATTCTCAGATGTAAAAATACATATTAAAAGTATATAAAATCTTTATGGCAGCAGCAGTGGGATAACCAAGTAAATAATAAGTTGCACGCTCATAAGTCAAATTTGGAACCCTTCCCTTTGTTGCGACTACGTAGTGCAGATGTAAAGCTTACCCGTCTGCAAATCGGACACACCAGACTGACCCATCTACATCTGTTGTTTGGTGAATCACCTCCTCAATGCAACACTTGTGATGTTTTACTTTCGATTCACCATATTTTAATCATTTGCCCGTGTTTTAACAGACATCGTCTTACCTTTTTTGGTAGTTCTATTTTATCTATGAGAGATTTGTTGGGTGACTCACATTTTTGACTCTCACATCCTAACATTTTTGCATTTTTACGCGCTATTGGCATTTTAAATTGTATTAGGTTTTATTTTATTCATGATTTATTCACTTTTTACCATTTTACTTGTCTCACAAAATTTTACTGTGTTTTAACTTTGACATGATCTCAGCATTTTTACGTGTCATTGGTATTTTTAACTGCATATAAAAATTTTAACACGTCTACTGTTTTATACACTTTTGTAAATATCTTATCACCTTCATCCACTTTACTTACTACATATTATACTGTACTCATACTTTATATCTGATTTTATTCATACTTTTTATCTGATTTTATTTAAATCATTAATCTTGTCTTATTCACCTGCTAGTACTGTTTTATCAGTTATAAATGTATTACAATTAAATTTGAATGCACTTAGACTTTTAAACTATTTTACCATACTGTTTGGCGCAGCATGTCCTCATTTGGACCTTGTGCCACTAAACCCTACATTCAATCAATCAATCAATTCACAAACTTTTTTTTAATTTAATATTATTTTACTTTTAATCTGCAAGCTAATTTATTTAATTCATCTCTCTCTAAATTGGTACAAAAGTTTTCTGTATGCATGCATTGTATGTACTTAGCAAAATATACATTAAATGATTTTATTTTTATCATTATGTTAATAGCTATAAAAAAGAATGTGGTTTACTTTATGTACATAAATTTTCACATGATGGCCTGCTTAAAAAGGAAAATTCCAAATCCCCAAGAATATTGATAGAAAATTAAGTTTAACAAACTGAGCAATAACATTAAACAATCCTTGTTACTTTTATGAAGAATATAATTTTAAGTATTAGTTATAAAGTATAGTTAGTTATAAAATTAGTTATATAAAGCTAGTTAGTTATAAAGTATATGTGTAAAAATTTGTTCGAGTTATCAGTCTAGTCAACATAAAAGATGCAGCTCCAATAAATTATTTTGAAACTTTGTAGATACATTCATTGAACTCTGAGTGGATTTAAATGAATAGAAGAATAAATTACTTAAAAATTTTTTTTGCTTATATACTTTTGGTTACATATTTTTGAGTATTGAGGCAAAATTTAAATAAATAAAACTCATAAATTTAAAATTTCTGAGTGTCCAAACCTATTAAGACACTTTATTCTTTTATTATAAGATTTCATAATCAAAATTTTTCTATACCCTTTATTTAATTCACATTTTTTTTTAATGTAGCTTGAGATGGAAAAACAACAAAGGACTCAAGTTGAAAATTTGGCAAGAGCTGGATGTTTATCTGATGATGCTAAACATCGAATAACCTCAGCACCTGGAATAGTACACATGTGTTATCCCCCTTCAGCGCCACTTGGCCCTCCACTACCACCTCCACTTCGTATTGGTAAAACAGCTTTTATTTCACATAAATACAATATGCGTTAATGCATTCAGTTTCAATAATATTCTGTTATCTAGTCAAGATACACAAAATTCTGTCTCATTTTTTAATAGTTATATGAAAATTTTTAATTTTTCAAGCATTTATTCTTTGAAATGGTTTTACATACAACCATTAGGGAAAATAGGGTTGTTTGAAAATATTGAATTTTGTAAGAATGATATGTAAGAAAAAAAACAGTATGATGTAAAACCACAAGTATATCAAGGAATATAAAATTGTTGATAAATATTGAATTTTCTGAAAATGTTAGGTAATAAAAAAAGAAAGAGTTTTAAGGGAAAAATTATTCATTTATTAATTTAGTTTTCCATTCATTATAAATTTAACCATTATAAATTTAACAAATTGCATAAATTTTAAAACTGCAATTCTGCACATAAATGACAATCTTTAGACTTAAAAATTGTTTCTTGGTTGAAATAAAGAAACATTCATGTAAAAAGAAGGCATAAAAGATGATTTCATTGAAATCTAAGTTTCCTTCTTAGCTTCATGGAGTTTTATGTGTGTTAGTCTTGGCTTTTAGTGATTTCTTAGCTGCAAACTTTACTGCATCAAAAAATCAGCACCTCCCCCTTGTTATTCAGGGTGGCCACCCACCTGGAATAATCGGAAATTTTTTTATACTGGAAAAAACATGGAAAAGTCAGGGAAAATTGGATGAAAACCTGGAAAAATCAGGTAATTTCAAGGAAAAGCTGGAATTTTTCTCTTAATTTAAATTATTTTACCATCCTTTATATCCATTTTTATTTAGACCTAAATTTATCATAAAAAAGTTGAAATATCATCAACTCAGCAATACTTTTCTTGAATTAAAATTCTCTTCATTATTTCCCTGCTAAACTAGAATGCCATTTCAAACTCTTTTATGTTGGGAAATGAATGGAGAAATCTTTGACCTCTTAGGAGATTATGAGACTATGTAGTTTAAGAATGGAAAAAATGTGGAAGAAAGGATTTGGATATTTCCTTCTGTTTATAAAGGTAGCGTTTTTTTTTTTTTTTTTTTTTTTTATAAATCTTTTAGTGTGTGGGCTGAATCCATTAATTGTTCAAGTTTGTTCCGAAGGTTCGGGGGTATTTTTTTCTTTCAACAAAATTATTCAAAATGTTTTAGTATTTTTAACATTATAAAATACTCCCCCAAAAAAATTGGTTATAATTTAATTACAGATTTTATCTTGCACTCTTTTTCTGAAAGCCTTTGTCCAAAGAATTATTTTTCTCAGCAAAGACAACCAATCGCTAATAGCAAAATTGCTACAATAGTTGCATTGATATTGATTTTCTGGATTTCATGACAACTTTTACCCTAAAAAGGTGACAAAAATCAAGGAATGTATGGAAAACATGTTAAAATGATATATAAACTTAGAATGGAATTTTTTTATTTATTTATATTTGTTTATTAGAAAGAAGCAAAACAAAACTTTTTTTTTTGTTCTGCACTGTACAGGGACAGGATTCAAGTTGGGCAACCAGCTGATCAAAATTTTAAACTTAATATTGAGTAAACTACGTATCATTTCCAAGGTAAAGAATTGAAGATTTAGAATTAATTATTTTTTTGTTATAGGTTAATAATATAGTAAAAAATTGTTTTTTTCCTTTTAATGTACAGTATTTTAGTTTCAGCAGAATTTTTTTTATTGTATATAAAAATAGTGAATTTTTCAAAATTTTTTCCTATATTTTTTTATAAAAAAAGAAGAAAAAAACAGTTTTTTATTCCATGATTTTTAAAATGATTTATGATTTTAAATTAAGAAAGAATTGCTTAAATATGAGTTTTAGTTATATTGTTGTTAATATACGTTGCATAGTTAAAATGAGTAATTTTTCAACTAACTTTTATAAGATGGAAAATGTTATGAAACATATTAATCTGACCATTACAACAGGAAATGGAAAACAATTTAAATTTAAAGAAGATATTTAATTAAAAAATAATATTTATAGCATTAAGATTTAGAATTAAAGTAATTTTCAGTCATTATATTGGTTATCATTAACTTAAATTTCTATCCAATTTGAGAAATTTACATCTGACACTGAAGTGAAAAATTTCAAATTAATTATGTATCATATTTCACGAACAACTGCATAGAATTTTTTATTCAAATGTCAGCTTCAAAATTCAGTCAAGTTTACATTTAAATTACAAAAATATTCACAGAGTTTAGACAATTTGTAAATTAGTAATCATTTTTTGCTCTTGCTTGATTCACATTCAACAGCAATAATTTAATCCATTTAAGTTGAACTTATATTAAGCAGTTTTTATAAAATAAATTGTTTTTCGATAGGTTATGATTTACGAAATATTTAATGTAAAAATTTGATGATTATAAACTTTTGTTTTATAAGATAGTTTTTCTAAGAAATTAATGTTCATTTTTTTCGGCAACGTGGAATTTCTCAGATGTAATAACAAAACCAATTAATTCATCTGAACTAGGAAACCATGTTATATTGGAATTCTTAATATATTCTAATTTCCATTAAGAAAGAAAAGAAAATTTTAAGAATTTTATCATTTTTTTTTCCTTCTGTATGGAATATGCAACAAGAAATTGATAATTTTTCATTTATTTTTCCTGAATATGTTTTAAAATAATAGTGCTAATTTGAAGCAAGCAACATTATTTAAACTTTTGTTTTATGGTATTGGTTTAAAGAAAATTATTTCAATGAATTTTATAAAGAGCACTGTTTGTGTAAAATACAGTATAAAATGGCTCTATACTGAAATGTAAATAAATATAAAAATTTATTGGTCTCTAATCACCTGGAATTATTTTCTTTAGCTTAATAAAAATATATTAAACAGTACTTATCCAAGGTTGCTTTGGGTCATTGCTATTTGTTCGGTACATTTTGTGCAAAAACAATTGAACACTTAAAAAATGTTTTATTCATTAAAAGCGTTATTTTCTGTAAGCTAAACTTATTGTTTCTTCCACATCTATTCAGGATGATATATTAAAAGAATAGCATTTTAAATTAAATACTACACTATTATATTGGCTAATACACTAATAGTGACACTTTTCTTGTACCTTTACTGCACTTTAGCAGGAAAAAAAATGTGCTGACCTGGAAATTTTGAGATTTTTACTGGTAAACCTGGAAAAATCGGGGAAATTTGAAACCTGATTGGTTACCCTGTTATTCAATGGAAATGTTAGTGTATAGCAAGGAAATTTTTGCAAATTTTATCCAAATTATTATTATTAAGTGAATTGTAAAGAAATATTTTAGTATGGTAACTTTTCAACTATTTTTATGTAGAAACTTTATTGAATATTATGTTTTTGTGTGTCTCCTTTGATTTATTATTGATTGATTTATTGTGATTATTTTCTGTATGAATTATGTAAATTTTTTAGGTTCATTAAATGTCAAACCTTTAAATTTGTCAAGAGTGATCTCTAAAAATATTCCTCAACCCTCAAATTCTTTGAAATCATTTAATTGAAGTAAACTACCAGAAGTATGAAAAACAAACTTGCTTATTAATATACATTTCAAAAAAATAATTTATAAGTGTATAACCAATGTTATGTAATAATTTTCTTGTAGAGTAAGTTGGAGGGAACCGTTTGGGAGGAATTTGATGACACAAAACTCTACACTGCAAGAATTTGATAAGACATTCTCTATTGGCCGTTGCTCTAACCCCCCTTGTAACGTCCCCTTTCTCTATATATTTACCCTGTTTTCTCTCATTTCTTTCTGTTGCACTGATGAAGGTTGCCCTTTGAGCATCCGAAACAGCTGTCTGCATTTATAAATATTTTTTGTGCTCTTAAACGTTGTTTACCTCAGTTTGTTAGTTTGTAGGACATTTTCTGCTTATCAAAAACAGCGGGTGACAATTTTTATTTTCCTAAAAATTAGTAAAATATTTTTTTCTCTATTGCATTGAATTTAATGTATAAAATTAAACTGAGGTTAAAATTAAAAATATATTTTGTGTTTTTTCTCTCAATTTCTTTGTGTTTGTTCATATGCAATATTCCTTTAAAGTTATGAAGTATTTAAGATTTTGATAAGTTTGTACTGAAATTTCTTTTCAGTACGTAACTTGTGAATGATTGTAAATATTGAGATTTTCTGTTTATTTTGTATCTGAAAACTGTGGTGAAATATATATATATATATATATATATATATATATATATATATATATATATATATATATATATATATATATATATATATATATATATATATATATATATATATATATATATATATAACTTTTAGATGCACCCTAATTAGCAAGTCTCAACCTTCTCTTTAAAAAAAATATCAATCTCTTTGATCTATCCTTGCATTACAGAAAATTAAAAGTTATACATTTTGCATATTTTTAAATGAATGCACATTCTGCTTTTCTTAAGTACTTGTGATTAATTTGTAGTGCATTGGTTCAGTTGCAAAAGATATACCAGCAGTGGTAACTAAAGCCAAATCAAGAGAACTCACGATCATTGATGGTAGGCATGCTCAAAATTGTACATTGTTGTTGTCAAAATTAAGACTCTCAAATAAAGCTTCCTAGATTCAATAGAACTTAGTATGGATAATAAGGAACAGTTACCAAAAGATATGGTTGAGCAGGTGATTGATCTTTATATATAAGTATGTATATGAAGGGAGAAGAACAGTTTAAGTAAATGTTTCTCAAAAAGGATAATTGGATCTTCATCTGTTGCACTTTGTGCATCACTAAGTTTTGACAAAGTAATAATATGAAAAATAGTCTCTTTCAGAGTGTTATTACACAGTGAAGATGGACGGTACTATGAGGAAACCCTACCTTTCCTCACGCAAAAAATTTTTTCTTTGTATCAGCTTTCTCATTTCGCTTAGACTGTTCTTCCCTTGTGGGTTGTCAGTTGAAAAAATTCAGTTATTTGCTATGGATTCTCGGATATTTTCTAATCAGACTCTTTTTAGGTTTCTTTGTTTAAATGTTTTTCTATTTTTTAAAAGTTTCTGCAAATTTAAGTTTACTTGGAATTTGAACATTTAAAAAAATTGTTTGCATTATAACTAAATAAATGATCAATTTAAGTTAATTTTTAATAGTTGAGGCCGCTGGTTACCCATCAGATACTGGTTCTTTTTCCCATTGATGTAGTCCTCTTTTTTTTTAAACACAACATAACCAAAGTATATTAGATAACATAAAAAAAATAAGTAACATATAACGTTATCATGCACATTTTCTAAAATTAGAAAGATACAAAAAGTCACTGTGTGCATTAGTTTTGATGCTATATAATGTTAGATTTTGTATTCTGATATTATATTGCGTTGCTTTTTTTTTTTTTTTTTGATGTAAGCAAGAGGAAGATTTGGATGGTGGTAGAAAAATTAGGTGATATAGTTTAACTAAATTTTCTGTATTGCTGTTAAACACTAAAACATAGAACAATAGTTTATACTAGTGGGCAGCGCCCCCTGCTCTCTAACGCTCGCCAACCCCCGAAAATTGCTACGCAATCTTATATGGTTTGATTCGCAAACCAAGCTCGCTTCGCTCGCTACTAGCTTAGGTACATTGCAAATGCACAAAATTCTAAGAATTCAAAACAATCATTCAAATCCATCTAAGAACCTATTTTTTTTAATCTTTTATCATTTAATCTTTTAAATACTAAGTCATTAAACTAAATTTGAATTCAGATAAATGACATGTAATTCGCTAAACCTATTAGAAATGTGCTATAGTATAAAATCTTAAGATAAAATTTCTAAAACTGATATCTCTTTAAAAAGGTTAAAATTTTGGCTATAATTAAGTCTATTAAAAATTGAAATAAGTGAATTACAATGGAAAAACCTGCATAAACAAAACATTATGTTTTTAAAAAATAATAACCATGAACGCATCACAACTTTGTTAAAAACATAAGTATAAGTCTTAGAACTTTGACATACAAAAGAACTAATAACAATAATAAAACAAATAAATTCGTGATATAAATCAAAAATCGTCAAATAAATTCATAATATATATAATTTGTGAAAAAAAGTGCTTTCGACAAAATACGAAGACTCCCCACTTCTGCCTAGCTTAATAGTGTGAGATTGCCGCAGCTGATAGGGTGAATTTCGGTTACTTCAGTTTCCGTTTTTAAAAGCGCTATATGTTGAGCCACCTCAACTAGATTTGGCATGTGACATTTTTAGCGGCAATCATTGGTCGATTTTCTAGCGTTGCCGTTCAGGGAGTTGTAATGAGGCTTTTTTTTGTCACCGTGTAAGCGAAATATATATATATATATAGATATGTCATTCCATGCATTATTTACTTAGAAATATATAAATACTAAATAAAATTATATTACTGAATTCCAGTACCATCCATTTTCCTCCCTCTTACTCCAAAGTATAGTATCTTATGTTCTTATGCTATATTATGATTTTCTTTAAGAAATTTGAAGTATTAAAAAAAATAGGAAATACTATATCTCAACTTTTATTGATATTTTTTTTCTTTTCTTCATGCAATGAGTTTTCTGACGAATTGTATATCATTAATAATTTAAAAATTTATTCTATATGTTTTTTTAGAAAGGATCCTATTTAATCAAAATCTCAATAGAATTTTTTAGTTTGTAAAACATGCTTTAAAAGAGTCGTAACTTCGACCATTTGTAGTTTGAAAATTGTCATTCATTATTTATATTCTGAAACTTTGTAATAATAAACCACATATATAATTACAAAGTTAAATTTACATTTGAATTAGTTGAAAATTTCCCTTAGAAATTTTTTTTCTCTTAAAATGTAATTATATCATTCATTTCCAAAAATATTAAAATAAAATTGTATCTAGAGTTTTTAAATTGTTATTTTTTGTAATAATTGAGACAATAAAGAAAAATTAAAAATATTCAAATTATTTTATTGCTTTGTTTTCTTGCTATAAACTGTTTTTTTTTTTTTTTTTTTTTTTTTTAATAATTGTTCTAGGGAATTTTGGATTTTTTCTTACACTGTGATAAATTGAAAAAATAATTAAAAAGGTTTTTCCGTTCCAATGGTAAATTAAAAAGTTTTTTTCATTCTAACTTAAAAATTCACTATGCTACTTGTTCAGCCATATAGTCAGTAAGTCTTCAGTGAAAGAGCTGCCATTTTGCATAGTAATGCATAAGAAGAAAAAAATTACAGTACAATTGCTTGTACAAATAAGGATCTTTTTCAGAATGTTGTTTAATTCAGTTATCTCCCTGAAAAAATTTCTCAAGCAATGCTGATTTTTTTCACCACTTAAGTGACCTCACTGTTTAACTTAAATTATAAGTTGCAACTCATATAGCATATAATATTTTTACTTCATTTTTACAAGGATTTTAAAACTATTTATTAAGTATGGAAATTATGTAACAATCTGTCTGTATAACCTTTCTCTTGTAATTTTTTTATTTAATATCATTATTTTTGTTTTAAAGCTTTTGAAGTTAATGCCTAGTCATGAGGATTTATGGTACTTACTCAGTTGAAATTGGGAGCGGAATTCCTTTTCAGAGCCTTGTTTAGAACTTTTTGAATCCAGGCAAGGTAATTATATACTTATAACCAATGCAAAAAATAAGACATGTAACCAATAGTTTTTTTATCATAAAAAATTAAAATTGCATAGATTAAGAATAAACCGGGAATACTATGAAATGACAAATAAATGAAAGCCATAAATAATAAATAAAAGTTGTAATAAAGTAAATGATGATAATGGTAATAATAAATGTTAATAATTGAATAAGGGAAAAGGATAAGTGAGGAACATAAGAATAATGCTTTACAGCATATAAAAATAAAGTTTGTAAGAAATACATATTAATCGCTTAAAGACAAATGAAAATAATAGCTAAATTTAACTTTTACATCTAAGCAGCTTTTAATAATAGCTATTTAATAATGAATTTAAAAATTAATTTAAATGAAAAATTGATAGTATCTTGTTTTTCAATCTGCAGGAAATTTTTTTTATTAAAAAGATGTTATATAATTATTTTAAATGTATAGTTTAATTGAAGGTGATAAAGTATATAAATTATTTTATTGTGGCTCCTTACCAAATAAAGTTTTTATTTTGCCATCGCAATAAAATCGCATATAATTTGTGTGGCATTTACCTTAGATTTTTAAATAGAAAATGTTTTATTTTTAGTTCATCACAATTTACATATCTCAATCAGGAATCTCCTTTTTCAATTTTTTTAATGTTATTATTGAAGTTTATTTAAATAAAATCTACTTTAAATATATTTGTAATTATTTAAATTGTCAATTAGTTGTCTTTATTTTAAAATGTTTCCGTAGCTTTATGAAACAAAAATGAAAAAGTAAAATCATGTTGAATTAATTAAATAAAATATTTGTTCATTTTAAAATGCATTATAGCAAAAGCTTTAAGCAGAATAATATTTGTTAATGATTAAATTTAAGGTTATTAGTATTCTTTTAAAACTATAATGCACACCACTTGCTAAAATTTTTCAAATTATTATGACAAATGAAGTTTTTTGGATTGTTAACTTAGTCATCGAGCTGCAAAAAGTTCATATCCTTGCAGACCTTAGAGCGAAATTCAGCTAAATTTTCACGATTACGATGGCTCACTTAAGCCAATCAGAAGCCTGTATTTTTGTAAACATATCCCATTTTGCTATATGTAAAAACACAGGCTTTTGATTGACCCAAATTTTTCCATCATAATTGCGAAAATTTAGCTGAATTCCGCACTAGAAAGCCATGAATTTACGAAATATAGATTATTTTTTTTTTGTGTTCATATGATAGATTAATGAAGAAGCTAACATAAAACTGACTGATTCAACACTGTACAGATATTTTGTTTAAAAAAGTTCATTATTGAAGTAAACATAAAATAAAGTTTTAATTTGGTTTGGGATCTCCCTCTGATGTGGGTACCGGGGCAACTGCTCCATATGCCCCTGCCTTTGTCAGGCTCTGAGTGTTTGACTGAGTTATGCTGTTATTTTTCTAATAAATAAATACCAATAACTAATTTCATTCACCTTAAATATTTTTCTTTTTCAGAATTGTTCATTATGAATAAAGTATTCGAGCTTTATTCTATAAACAAAAATCTCAAGAAAGAGTGAGTGACTCGAAACCAAAAATAGAAGGTATTTTCTTATTATAATTTATTGTCAAAAAATGCCTAATTTAAATTTAAAATTATTCCCAAGCATTTTTACAATGGTTTTAATTTTTTTAAAGAACATATTTCTAATTTTTGTTCAAAGTAATGTTTTTAATGATAAGGATATTTTTTTTCCATTTGATTTTTTGATTTTCAAGGATTTTAGTTATAAGAAAAGATTCTTCAACATTAAATATTTTATATTAGTTCATTAACAATAAATCTTTTTTATAAAAATATGCATAACATTATTTTTTATACTTGTTGGTGGAATAAGTGAGCATGTGATATAATTTTAATTTTATTCTCAATAATCATTTTTTATGGTGTTTAAATTTTCTCATTCAAACCCTTTTTTGGAATTGATGTTTTTTATAATGGAACTGAAAAAAAAATTAGATTCAGATTTTCACAGGTATAATGTGTCTATCTATAAAGTTCTAGCATAATGTTTTGATCAATAACAAATAATCTATTACAAATTTTCAATTTATGTTTACCAAACTCCAAAATTTGCACAAATTTAGAGAGTTAAGTGGAATATAGTATTATATATCACTTTGAGCTTCCTTCTTAACTTTTATATGCCACTTTGAACATTAGAAAGACAGAAAATCTAACTTTTTCACAACTTTCAAAAAGGTCACTGTTTTCTCTGCATCATGTAATGTTAGGTTCTATACAAAATAATATTATTTAGAGTTTGCTGTATTATTTTGCATAAGTTTTGATGCTATCTAATTTTATATTTTCTGTTACTATCTTGCATCAATTAATATTTTTGGAGTAGGCAAGAGGAAGATTTGGATGGTAGTATAATATTTAAGCAATATAAACTTACTTAATTTTCTGTATTATTGTGAAGCAGTAAAACATGAATCAGTAGCTTTGTCATTCACTCATTGTTTACTTAGCACTACATACTAAATAAAAATAATAATTAATTCTGCTATCATTCATTTTTCTTCCTCTTACTGCAAATTATACTATATGTCCAGCTGGTTTTTATGAATGATGTGATGGCATTGCATATTTCTTAGCTTTTAAAATTTCTTTAATTTCATAAATTTAATTCTTTTAATAATTTTTAATTCATTTTTAATTAAATCTATTATTTATCTAATTAAATATATTATTATTTATCAAATTTATTTAATTTTTATTGCATTTTATAATAAGCTAATATAAATATTTTATTCTCTTCTTAACAATCAATGTAACGTCTAAGGTTTTAATTCAATACAAATGTATAACTCATTAATTCACTGTTGTGGCTAAATTGAATATCAAAATCTTATTTTAATTCTTTATTCCTTAAGCTATTTTATTTCTCTTACCACAAAAATGTTTCAGTTACAGGGTTATATTAATTCTTGTGGTCTTTTGGGGGATAAAGCTGTAACCAAATTATTTAAAATTTAATATTCTTAACGCAAACTTTGTTTTGGGCTATTTTATCTTTTGATAAATCTTTGTCTATGGATCTCTTCCTATGCTCCTAACTGTCTGTTGGGAACAATTCAGTAACTGTTTATTTTAAATACTTGGTGTTAGGACTGGGGAGTTAGTCCGTCGTTGACAAAAATTCTCATCATTTTTAATAATACATCTCTTGTCCCTATAAAGGGAGCAGTCTTTATTTTGTTTTTCTGGCCATGAAAGTAAATTTAAAAATGCAAATTTCAAAATTTCTAAACAAAACAATCATTGATTTATCTATGCAATAATGTCTCTTCATTAAAATCATACTTAAAACAGAACATTACCACTACTATGATACGATAATTATTTTCCTATAAAAACTGGGCCCAATGTCTTATCAGAAAAACTGGAATAAAAATATTTCCATCATAAATGAATATTTCCAATTTAACTAAAAAACATACTTGTAGCTAATCTTTTGTTGATAATTCTTTTCTTTACAAAAGAGTTTTCTCATAAATTTTATATCATTTATCTTTTTCAAGTGTTAATATGTAATTTTAAATTCATTCCCTTTTATTATTCCCAATGAGCCATTTTTATCAGAATTTCAATTGAATTTGTTCGTTTGTAAAACATGTTTTATTAAACTCATCTCTAGTCGTCTCTTATTCAACTTTAATCATTTGTAATTTCACATTTATCATACAATATTTGTATTCTAAAATTATTTTATAAAAACTATGCTATATAAAGTTATATTTTCATTTGAATTGAGTGGAAATTTCAAATTAAAAGAAATATTTTTTTCTTACAATCTTAAAATGTAGCTGTGTGTCATTTATTTCTAAAAAATGAAACTGTAGCTTTATTTAAGGATTTGTTCAAGATTAAAATAAAATTGTTTGAATTTTTAATTTATCATTTTCTGTAATGATTATGTTAATAAAGAAAACAATTAAAAAAATGTTTAAGTTACTTTCTTCCAAAAATTTTCTTTTTTCAATGGAGAAAGATTTAAATTCTACCTAACAAATCTGAAACAAAATCCAAAGGCACCGTAAGACATTTTTTAAGGGTTAAAACCAAGAAAACATGAAATATTTTTAAAAATTGTCAATATTTTTTTTATTGTAAAAATAATTTTATGTGGGCACATCAGAATTTTAAACAGTTCTATAATTATTTAGTACTACACCGACAATATTTGCAAAAAAATTAACATAACATTTAAATTTCAAAACCAAGAAAAAAGGTAAAAATATTGGTTTATCTAGAAATAAATTTACACAAACATGTAATTGCACATGAATCAGATCTAAAACATACTTTTTAACATTAACGTAAAAAGCTGTATTTAGTATTAATGATCAAAATTTGACAACTATCAGTTACTATTTTCAGAAAGTAATCACAACATTTATTTTTGTTTAAAGCAAACCTATACCATTCCTTGTATTTTGCTCATTTGAGATTGTGCATTACAAGCATTGTAAAAAGGTTTACAAAAAAAGGTGTAATATGTAAACATTTTAATGGGGTATTTTAAAAGAAGAAAATACAAAAATTGAAGAGATGCTAAAGTTAAATTTTGGATATTGATGAATAAGCGATAGAAAAAGCTATATTAAGCATTTACAAATCTTGTTTTTGCAAAGACTATACAGGACTTTCCAGATGAAACTTAACACAAGATTCTTTTCTACAGTGATTAAATTTTTTTTTACCATAATGTGGATGTTTTTCAGCTAAATTTTAAACATTAAGTAAATCGCAGAATTTTTTTTTGCTATTATCATTATTTTACTGTTATATTATTTTAAATATAATTAGAATAAAAAATTTAGATACTTGTCTTAAATTTCAGCCAAATAATTCAAAATTAAAGTAATAAACACAATTCTGATAATATAAATACTCACAAGCTTAAAATTTTGTTTATAGTCAGTGCTAAAAGAAAATTGCTTCTAATATTATATCCTTACCTTTTGATGCAATTAAACGAATACGAAACATTTTGTAACAAATCTATTCTTGCAATGAATGGTGACCTTTAT
Organism: Parasteatoda tepidariorum; assembly: GCF_982258835.1. Taxonomy (NCBI): domain Eukaryota; kingdom Metazoa; phylum Arthropoda; class Arachnida; order Araneae; family Theridiidae; genus Parasteatoda; species Parasteatoda tepidariorum. The sequence goes on along the minus strand of NC_141755.1, from coordinate 120,426,345 downwards.
CATCGTATATAAGACTAGAAAACAAATGCCAGGAACAAAATATCAAATTAAGTAGAAAAATATCAAAACAAAATTATGAGAAGAATGAATCTTAGAGCACATTATTATTAATACAAAAGTCTTGTCATTTATTAAATATAAAAGAAAATTCTTGTTTTGTACTAAAGATAAAAATCCATAAATTCTTGAGAAATTAAAAGTAACCAAATTTAAAATAACTTCAACAGTTTCATAAGGAGGAAACTAAGTACTATGAAATTTTTTTCAACTTTATATGTTATAAAGTATCATCAACGCTCAAATTTCTGCCAACCCACTTTTTCTATTCTAAAGATTTATTGCAAAGTTGCAGAATAAATACTTGACCTTATTTTTTTCTAAATTTTAAAATTCTTATTTGAGTTAACAATACATAAGAATAAAAAAAATCATGATAACATTACAACTATTTCACAAAATAACTATTTAATTTTAAAACTAAACATACTAAGAAATAACTTCATCTAATTATAAAAGCAATATGTTCTTACCATTATCTTTTAACAAAAACATCTCTATAATTTTTTGGTAAAACACAATTTAAAAAATTATTTATTATTAAATACGTTTTTAAATGCTTATAATTTTTTTATTACTTTTATTTTTAAGAAATTTTTCTTTTAATTTAAACAAATCTTGTCTGTTTAATATATCTTTCCATGAATTTACCACCATTTAGAGTTTATATTTATTAGATTCTAAAATCTTTAACAATTAGGAAGATTACATTTAATATAGAAACCTTAGATATTCTTATTTTTAAATCTAAAATTACTTGTGGGGTAAGTTTTTCTCTTTGCATGATGTCTTTGAAACATTCATTTTAAATTCATGTAGTGCTCAGATTATAATTTGTTTTTGTAATTTTTTTGTACCATTTCATTAGTTTTTAAAGCAAACGAAAGAACACTAAAGATGCAAAAAGGATAGCAGTTTTGCTTGAAAATATAGATTTACTATGATTTGAGACATCGAATAATTTCTTTTTAACTAGATTTTTCAAGTTAGATAAATGATATTTGTTTACATTTTAGTCAATTTTAAAACAATAATCAATTTCTAGATAATTAGATTTCTAGATAATTAAAGATAGTTAGATAAAAAATTTAGATAATAACAACTAGAACTCTTTCGAAACTTTTGTTTCCAACTGATTGATTTAAAATCATATGCAAATTACAGTAAACTTTTTATTTAATTTATTCATTTATTAACCTTTTAAGTTTTTATCTGTAGTCTTCTTTGTGTTATAAAGTTTTTTCATGTAATTATCAAAAGAAATAGTATTAAGGAAGAAATATTCCCCCAAAATTTGTGAAACCTTTAAATAATTAAAATAATATTTTTTTTTACAGTTTAAAGACGTTTTAAAAATTGAAGGAGATATTCATCATGTTCGACTGGCAGTAAAAGTCAAGTGCGTACTACTCATATATTTTATTTTAAACTGTGCAAAATTTCTTAATTTTATTATTTAAGGATGCTTTCTTTTAATTTTAAATTCTTTAAAACCTTTGTGTTTTCTTTAAGAGTTAAGTTAATATGAGTTTCCAAATTATATGTAACTTAATGTGTATGTCAAAATTTATTTTACTATTGCTTATTTCACTCAAAATTAATTACTTTAAAGGGAGAGTAAGAACATGATTATCTGATATAATAATTCTAACATTTTAAATAGATTTTTGTTAAATAAAATTAGATATTTCAAGATAATCACTCTGCAGAATTCCTATCATAACAAGAAAATTAATGTACTAATTGATTAACTATTCTCTAGAAAAGCAGACATACCATATTTCTGTCCTTGTCTGGAAACTGTAACTTCAAGGTGTGCTCTATTAAAATATGTTGATCTTGTTTATTAAAGATAAAATTATCCACAGAGGAGAATAAGAAATTCAGAAACAGTAGACTGACAAGGATATAAAAATGTAAAATTCATCTTTAAATATTTGATGGAAGAAAATAAAATTCTTGTTTTCAATTCGATCACTGAGGAGTTTTGCTCAGCGGAGAAAATTTCTAATTTTTTCCATTTCTCTAGTGATTTAAAACAGAAGACATACTAATTGAAATTAAATTAAGCTATAAATCTACCACAGTATTAATTTTTATCATCTTGGTTAATATGAGATTAAGATAAACTTAATAAATGTGTGAAATTGAAATTAGTGAGTTTCAAAGCTAATTAATTTAGTTATTAATTATTTTATGAGCCAAAACTAGTATGTTGGTTTAAAATGAAAATAATACCTATTAATTTTATCTAATTGTCACAAATTTTATTTTATTAATTTTTTTTTTTTTAGCTGCACGCTTTGAAAATTTTTACTTTTTGTGAAACAAAAATAATAAGTATCCTTTTTTTCAAAAATTATTTTATTCTACTTTTTCCATTATTATTGAAAAATAATTTCATTTTAATTTTTGATTTTATCATATAAAAAAAAAACTGTGTACCGGGCAATATTTGAATTTTTGAAATTTTCTTTAATATTAAAACTTTTTCTTTGATAAAGTTGCTTTTAATTTATAAAAATGGTATGAAACTTTTAAAGAAATGTATTATTTCTTAATTTCAGACACTTGCGGAAAATAATCTCTGTTGAATAGTAAAATTTATTACTTCTCAAAACAAAAGCAAATTATTGCTTTGTAATCCAGTCAAAAAAACTAAGTTGTCAGTACCTTTTCTCGATCTTTATCATATAAATTCATTTATTTAAAATTATATTCCTCTAAATTCTTTTTTTATTAAAAATAACTACTTTTACTTTATATATAACTTTTACTTTATATTGTAAAAAGTTTTTGGCATGCAGTAATTTTTTAGTAATCTCAAAAATATTAAATATCGTAAAGGGACAAAAAATAAGGAAATGACAATGAGAGGAAAATCATTGGCAAATCCTAGTCCCGGTAATGACTGGTTCAAGCTGTTCACAGTACTGGTTTAAAATATTTTCAGTGATATACAAATTACGAGTTAGAGTTCTCCTCGAGCTAAGCTTACGAGCTTTTTGTGAATTTTTTTCTATATAATACAAATTTCATTTAAAATGTCTTCTCTGAAGGCATATTTGTAACCTATGTTTGATCCAGGAGTTCTTGCAATGTTTATGTCTTCTTGCAATTGTTAAATTTTTCAAGGTATAGTTAATTTATGATATATAAAGAAACCTTTGTTAAGTGGACACTCTTGAGACAAAATTGTCCAAAGAGAGAAAATTGTCTGCTTACAAGGGTTGTCCATTTATAGGAAAGGTGCATTAATAACTCCATAAGTTGTTTTTAGAATAACAATTGTTGAGAATGTTTTTAGAAAAACTCCATAAATTGTTTTTAGAATAACAATTGTAGAGAATGTTTTTAGAATAACTCCATAAATTGTTCTGACATAGAACAATGACATAGAAATAATTATATAAATTTATTTTCTCATTGATATTTATTTGAACTTTAAAAATTAAAATATTTACAATGCAAAAAGAATAGATGAAGAAATTTGATACTAATTTCGTAAAGGAAAAAATGCCTAAATCTTATGTGTACTGTGCATTAGAAACCAGAAAAATAAATCAAATAATAATACTATGTATAAATCCCATGTTATACAGCTTTTATATGTTTTTACTTGTATACCAAAGATCTTAATTTTAAATTAGACCTACCTGAACCAGAGCTTAAACTCTGAACTTAAAATATGGTATTCAAATTATATATAGTTAAATAGTTTTTTATTGTATTTCGTATGATTTTAAACTTTATCTTTTAAGACATTACATTAAGCCTGAAATTTTACACTTTTTATTATTTTTAAAATTTTATTAAATTTTAAAAAATATGATACATCATATCATTTTTTAAACATGATTTTTAAACTTATTTTATAGTTATTCAATATAAATATATAAAATAAGATGAAAAAGTGTGACTTATAATTTACTGGTTATGGTCTTTCAAAATATTTTCAACTAGTCAACAACTGTTGCTTTGAATTTAAGCAGCACAATCCCCATTAGATAGATATTATAAGTTAGTAGAAATTTTTCATTCTGATGACTTTCATTTTTTAGTTACAAATGAAATGTTGAGCGTTAATATCAGCATAATATTATTTGTTTCCAAGGCTAAACGCATCTGGGGGCAAGAAAAGGGACAGAAATAATTGTCGTTATCCCGGCACTACTGAGGGAGCAAATGGAATTGCTGCTTAAAGTTTTATATTTATAGTAAAAGAAACACAGAATTTCGTAAAAAATTGCTTAAGATATTTATAAAAATGCAAAAAAAGAAAAACATTTCATTATAGGTTAGTTTTATAGTGACTGATATAGGTTTTTGCTGGGTTTTCTTATTTTTTAAACTTTCTTTTCATTGATAAAAACTTTTTTCTAATTATCTGAGATGCTTCCTTCTCTCCTCACTTAATTCTCCTTCTATAAGCAATAATGAGATTATTTTTTAAATTTATTTAAAAAAAGAAGTTCAAACTAGCCAGAAATATTGAAAGCTTACTTGAATTGACATATTATAAAAATGTAGAGAAAGTGGCGAATCGAGAAAAAGCTCAGTGATTAATGATACAGATTACTGATCGATAATGTACAGATATTAAAATTTTGATTATTATTACTACAAAATTTTTTAATTTCAAATCTTAAGTATATTAAAGCTAAGAAATTCGTTTAGAGAGGGTTGCTGTTAAATGTTTTTCTTTTAATTATGTTGTCCTTTGTGTCATAGAATTGCCCATAAGTTAGTAATTACTAACAATGAAAGAATAAAATTAGATGGGTACTCTAATAAAACAATTATAAATTTAAATGCTGTACATTACTGGAAATTAATATTTCACAAATCAAAATACATAAAGTACCTTTTTTAATGTTATAACAGGAAGCTTAAAAAATATAAAAATTAGACCCCTCGTGCTTTGAAGAAGCCCAAAATAATATTTTTTCATTTTTTTTTTTTTTTTTTTTTTTGAGGGGGCTTGCAAAACTTATCTTTAGTTTTGTCTGTAACTGAAATAAACTTTCATGGTATTTTAAAAATCAATAAATAGGAATACAATTAATTTCTTCAAATGAGTAGAATTCTATGTCATATATGATTTTATATTTAAAGGCATATTATGTACCTTAAAAAAAAATTACATATAAAATCTGAGTTGATCTCACAATGTGTTAGATGAACTTTATAGTAATTAAAGCACAAAAATATTTTTCCCCATAGTTTTATAAGTATTGATTTGAATTTCATTTTATTCATTAGTTTGTATTTTAAATAAAATGTGTTATGGATTGTACAAATGTGATATAATCAAAATGTTTTCTTTTCTTTATCAGAATGTCCACCATTTAAAAACTGTGTTATGCTTGTCATTGATTACAAATAAAGGTTATGGTCAATGAAAAGTCTAAAATACAGTTTAATCTGAGAATTTTTTAAGGCTGTATTGAAGCATTTTAAATTATTTAAAAAAAATTTAAGTGTAAACAGATTCAGGTTGGAATATGCTACTTTTTTACTATTTTCTCTCTGAGTAGTATTTTGAAACATAATTGATATGAAATGTAATATTTTTTTTCATTGCCACATAATTTATTTTATTTTCTTAAATTTTTCAGATATACAAGAAGAAGAATGGACTGAAGGAAAAAACTCTCCTTCTATGAAATTTATATAAAAGGCAATAAAAGGGCATATACATATTTCCTGACATAATTGTGTGAGCTGATGAAGAAATATCTTCTTTTTTTTCCGGATTTTTATTAATTTTTTTTTAATAATGTTAACAATTTTCTTTTTTCATTATTTTGTAATTTTTTCCATGTTTTCTCTTGTTGATTTGTATTGTATTTTGAACTGCTTTTCTGAATTCTATATACTTGCAGCTTATGCACAGTATTGAAACCTATTGATTTTCTTCATTTCCTTCGTTTTTTTCTCTCTTTTTTTGTTGTTGTCCTTTTTGTATTTATTTATTGTGCTTTATATATAAATAACACCGAAAAAAAACTACCAAGATTAATTAAATATATTTTAAAAACTACCCGCCAGCACATATGAATATGTCCATAAATTAGAGTGCTTTTCAATATTGTACTAATAAAACCAAAACAAAATATGTTTTAACATATTTTGCTATATTAATACAATATTAAAAAGCACTCAAATTTACAGATATAATCATGTGAGCTGGCAAGAAGTTTATACGACTTAAATATTTTGTTTTCTTGCTTTTTAATTTTTTTAAATTATTAAAACAAATTTAAAAGAATTTTTAAAATACATATAATTATTTTTGGTAGTTTTTCTACTCATTTAATTTTTTTTTTCCTTGTTCTCTTTTTTATTTTTATCACATTATATGACTTCTATGTACTTACAGCTTTTAGATTTTCCTATTTAAGCTTCAGTAAAACTAGTTTTGTTTCGGTCACATAATTGTTCATAATTGAACATCATTAAGATTATATTTGATTTCACATGTTTTTGTCTGTATAAAATATACTATATTTTCTTCTCTTTAATTAAAATTAGTTTTGTATTTTAAAGTACTTAATTATCTTAGCTGACTGTATTGAAGATGTAGGAAAATATTATAAGCTAGTATCTAGTGATGCAAATCAAACTTTCTGAATGGGATTGCTTGTAATACTCAAAGGAAGAATTGTATTTAATTCTTGTATATAGTTAAATATTGAACATTTTATAATCCTTTTTGTTTCGAATATTGTGCACTTTCATTTGCAACCTTTTTTTTATTTTTTTTTTAGTACATTTAATTTTGACTCCGTTTTCTAACTTTCCTTTCCTTTTATTTTTAAGTTTAAAAATTGTCTGTCTTCTGTAGCAATGCTTAAAAAATGTTTCATATCTTCATTAATAGATTTAAAAAAATTCTTTTATTTTGTCTTCTGTGTAATTTATTTATTGTACTGTTTATTTTTCTTTCAATTTGAAAAATTCTTAATATTTTAATTGTTAACTTTAGTATTGTATATATTTAAGAAATCTTTCTTAAGCTATTGTAACTATTTTGGTATGTTATGTTTAAATGCTCTTACCCCTTTTATGCTGTAAAGTTATATATATTTACACCAAATATCTGCAGCATTTTTGATTTTAAAATTTGTACTGTTTCTTTTACCAACTTAAAAATGAACTAAAACCTACCGTCAATCAATTTAAGTTTTAAAACATACAAAATCTATTCGAGCCACTCCTTGACTATTATTTGTATTAACCTCCAACATACTGAGCATTAATTTTAAAAAAAATTTGTTATTGCTTTTTTCAATCTGTCTTCTAAGATTATTCACTATGATTCACTATGTTCTATATTTTTCCTATTCTTGTAGGTAATAAATTATAATTTATAATAAAATTTTTAATTTTAATATGCATAGTTTTTCTTCATCTTTTTAATTTTCTCTATATTTTTCATGATCTTGTGTATGATCTTGATATGAATTGTGTTTGGAGGTTTTCTTAACACAAAATCACTGAAACAGTTTCTCCAAATAATCTTCAATTTTCTTTATTAAAAGTAAATCACATTTAAGTCCACCAAAGCAATGTTCAAATTACAATTAAGTAAAAATAAATTATTTAGGGACATTTGCAGGACTAAAAATATTTTTTAAAAATACCATATACATTGGTTTAATTCAAACTAGTTTTAAAAATAATTTGAAAAATAATAATTTTTTTAAAGCATTAAGCTCTTACCTCTTAGCATTGTTTTATTTGCTTATTTTTTCAAAATTTTTTATTTAGAGTGAAGTTTTTAGTATAATTTTTTGTTTAATTACAAAAATTCAATGACATTTTTTTAAAGAAATGCATTACTTTGAAGTATAATTTATCATATGCAATATTTCTAAAAAATATAGGTTCTTATATAGCCGATATTTGAAACAAACTTAAAAATTTATAAAGTTACAAAATGTTATACTTAGAAATGTTAATTTTAAATTAAATCATTTGATATCAATAATTAACTAATTATTGATATCAATAATTAGTTAATTGTTAAAACTTTGCTTTGTCGAGACCCGTCGAATATGTAAAATTGAATTAAGAAGTCATTTTGAAAGATGATAATACAAATAGGATAGGTGTCCACACTTTTGATTTTAAATATTAAGTCTCTCTTGGCTCAGAAGTGAAATTTTATATGGTTGGAAAAGCAAAGATCATTTTCTTTCAACGAAGTAATGTCCCGCGAATGAGCGTAACGCAGAGAGCTTATTCTTGACACGCTTTTCTTATAGTTAGACAATGTTTATTTTATAGAAATAGATTTTCATTAGCTAATTCCAACACCTGTGATAAATGCCAAATTTCTGATCGAAGAGAGAGTTGTTGTAGTTCATTTACAACGCTCTAGAGCTGCATAGTGGGCTATTGGCGACGGCCTGGAAAACATCCCTGAGGATGATCAGAAGACATGTCATCACAATTTTGATCCTCTGCAGAGGGGATGGCACCCCCGCTTCGGTAGCCTGCTGACCATTGAAGTGACGGAATTGGAAATCTGAATGGTGCAATTGACCGATAAAGCTAAAGTGAGGATGGTCCTTCATTTCAATTTCAGAGCTGTGGAACTCTAAACTTGCAGCCTTCGAACGAGCTAGGAAGAGAAAAATAACGTCATTTTGACGTCACGTTTCTACTCCTAGGGAAAACCTGAAACCTCGCGTTTTCGAACGGATTTTGCTAACGGCCGGCGATCTTCATTTTTCCTCCCATCTATCGGAAAACTTTCACCTAACAATTTGCTGGTGAAAGCGATTCGAACTTTCGAATGGAATGCGTTTAACGCTGGGATTAAATTAGATTTCCGATTTCAAAAATAATTTTTTACCCAGATATTTTATGATTTTTTATAATCATTTACCTAGATATTTTATGAATGTATTCCAGACATAATTTTTTCTCTCACAAATTTATTATTTCATATAATTAATGGATTAAATATTCAATCCCAACCACGTTGGCAGATGCAAATGCTTTTGCAAAGTCAGAACTATTCACCCCTTTAAAAATCAAAGCCCACGATCAAATAACTAATCTTGACATCGATAGAAAGACAGCCACTACTCTCATCAGACTAAGAACAAAACATGAAAATTTCTACAGATAAGACTAGAAAATATCAAAACTGTGGCAACTGTCTTAATGTGGAACTGACACCATATCATGTTTTTAACTGCCCTGCAGTCGCTGCAGGCCCTCACCTCTTAAACTACCCCACAGAAGAGGATTTGTATTCTTTTAATGCCATAGAAATAACAAAAACTATTCAAGCACACCATGAAATATGATTCAATAGAGGATACGACACCAACCAACCAATGGATTAAATAATTAGTTTCGGTTTCTAGCAGAACTTATAATAAAATCTATAATAATCTTGCACAACTTTCAATAAAACGTGAAAAAAAAATTTTTGCTCCAAATTTTTGTGTATTCCCAGCCATAATATGTTTGGTATAATTATTGCCGTATTTTTATTAACTTTTATTTTAATTACCTCATAATATTTTAAAAATATTTGCAGAGAAAAATGTATATTTTTTCTTTAAAAAATTGGTTAGTTATGACTGAGATTAGTGCATAATAAATAAAAAAGATTACTATTACTAAATCGTATGTAATATAAATAAGAATTACTATAAATTGCATACTTATTTTCGATCCGCTGTGCAATTTTCTGTCAGAGATTTGAAAGAACTGAAGCTTTTAGAATATGATCGCTTTTGTAATTTTTATGAAATAGTTGATTAGTTTAGATGCATAATTAGGAAGCATAATTTCATTTATTTTCACTTGTCTTTTGAGTTTGGTAGAATACAGGTGGGTAATAAAAAGCATGGAATATGAAGAACGGAAATTTTTTCGATATAATTGTTTTTAAATTATTATTAAGTTGCAGATAAATTTAGATGCATAGTTAAGAAACATTTTTATTATTTTTTTTATTTTTCTGTTCATACTTTATAATGCGAAAATTTCATCTTTTATTTTCTAAGACAAAAAGATATTTTTACTCTTATATCTATAATGCCAAAATATATTCGACAATTTATTTTTTGAAAAATTATGTATTATTTTTAGGAATAAAATTTGTTAAGATTATGATTAAAAAAAATTCTAAAATCATCTTTTTTAAATTTTTTTGTTAGAAATAGCATTATAAAAGCAATTGAATTAGAAAAACGTTTTAGAGTTATTTCTTAATCTTCTGTTTGACATTTGACCTTTTTAAAATAATTACTCCTTTAATAAAATGGTAAATAACAAATTTTAGCGTGGAAAAAAAAACTTAAGCATTATTTTCTTTTCTGTTTTGAGATTCTCCATTAAGTATCAGCTAAGTTATTCTAAAGATATTCACTTATATTTATTTGTTATTATTAAACTAGCGTTATTATGTTTTTATTCAAACAATACTTTAAATTATCTTAATGTATGCGATTAATTCTACTTCAAAAGGTTTTTATCGAATTTATGGGACGTGTAAAAAAAGAGAATTTCTTTTGAATTTATTTAGCATAATTCATTTATATACAGAATGGTAAATCATAAGAAAAAAATATCCTGCGTCAATCAGAAAAACAATTGAGAGAATTTTGTTATTAAAAATGTGTGCAATGAAAACTAGTTGATATTTGCATCGAGTTAAACTACTAACACGAATTTGTAATAAAATAAAATCACGAATAATCCTTATGGCTAGACCTACTACAATGGAAATGTGTAACTAAAAGTTCTAACAAAGTTCTCACGACTTGGCACCCTTGTCTTCTGAGTTGGATTCCATATAAGAGCGTAATCTAAAGAAAAAACTTTTTTAATAAAATTGTTTTTGAATTCATTGTTTTAAAGTTGCTGATAAATTTAGATGCATAATTAAGAAACCTTTTTTTATTATTTATTTCCTTAATTTTCCTGTTCTCAATATTCCAAGAAAAAATTTTTTATATTTCTAGTCTTATAATTATAACATCGAAATATACTCGAAAATTTGTTTTTTAAAAATTATGTAATAGTTTAAGAAAAAAATTGCTAAAATAAACATTAAAAAGTTTCTAAAATCACGTTTTAAATATTTTGTTTAAAAATTGTACTAAAAAAATTCTAGACTAAAGAAAACTAAAAAGTTTTCTTTTTTAAGTAAAATTTTTTAGTTATTTCTTAAACTGTTGTTTGACATTCGAACTTTTGAAAATACTTATTGTTAGTATTACAAATTTTAGGGAGAGAAAAAATCAAGCATAATTGTTTTCTCTGTTTCGAGATTTTTTTAAAAATATTAGCTAAGTATTAATAATTTGCTGAGTATTATTATTTTTTAAATATTAACTGATATATTGTGTTTTACCTGTATTCGTTGGTCATTATTATACTAGTCTTTTTTTGGTATTATTCAAATAATATTTTAAGTTATCCTCATTGATGCAATTAATTCTAATTCAAAAAGTCTCTTATAAAATTATGTGGCGCTTAAAGCAAATATTTTTCCGAATTACTTTTTCATAATTTATTTACATACACAATGGTAAATGATAAGGCAAAAAAAATAAAACCCAGCATCAAATATAAGAACAATTGAGGATATTTTGAAATTGAAAATGTGTTTAATTGAAAGTATTAAAAATATTTGTAACAAGTTAAACTTTAAAAACGAATTTGTGATATAAAAAAATCACGAACTGCCCTTATGGTTAGAACGACAACAGTGAAATTGTGTAACTAATGACTCTAGCATGAAATTCTTAAATAAAGTACGACTACTTGGCATTCTTGTCTTCTGAGTTGGGTTTAATGTAAGAGGGTAATAAAAGGCAAAAAATTAATTGCAGAGAAATTTTTTCCAAATCTAGTTCAATATAGCACAACGATTGAAAATACCATTTTCAGAAAAGAGATAAATTATTAAATTTGAAAAATAAATATTGCATTGTTTGAGTTGCGAATCGTAATTTATTATGAAAAAGAAGAAAATAATGTTTTTTTGAAAACATAACTTACAATTATTAAAATGTATAAGTTTGCAATTGCGAAAAAAAAAAAAAGAAATCATAACAAAAAAGAAAGTGAAAAATTGAAAAAGCAGTTTCTTTTAAAATTGTAATGCAAATTTTTTTTCAGATTATTTAAACTAACAATTATTTAAAAAATGCTAGTTTAAAGTTTATTTCATGCATTCTACCTATTTATTAAAGCTTATTTATTGCGCGTTATTTTGATACTTATTGTAGCTTTAAAACTAAAGACTTTAGTGGTATAAAGCTACATATTTTATCAGTTGCAAATATTAAAAAAAATAATTAGAAATAATAGAAGATAATAAAGTAATCATAAATATAATAAAAATTTTATCATAAATATAATAAAAATTTTTATAAATAATAAGTAAAAATAGAAAATTGCAAAATTTTGTGAAATTAAATAACCTTTATTAATCATTAGCTCGTTAAATCTAAAAGCTCTCGATAATATACATATAATTTCTAAAGTTTCATAATCTAGTGATAAAATTTCTGAATGAATCAATTACATTTATTTAAAACAATATTCAAAGTACGATTTTTAGAAAAGGTCTATTTAATTTGTAATCTGATGTTATTTTTTATTTTAGGAATATTTCTTTTTTTTTTTTTTTTTTTGACAAACTGTTAGTAAATATAGTTAGAAGTGAATCGATTCTCTAATAATAAATACAATATTGCAAACAAGTTTAAAACGAATACTACATATTAAATTCTTGAAAAAAGATCAAAGATTAAAATAAGTAGATATTTATTTCAGACTGTATGTAATTGTCAAAATGAAAGAAGAATACATTAGTAACCATATAAAATTACTCAAAAATGATTTAAAATATAATGTAAAAATAAAATAAAATAGTGTGTTAAAAATAAAATAAAATTGTGTGTAAACACACAATTTTATTTTATTTTTACATTATATTTTAAATCATTTTTAAGTAATTTTATATTGTTACTATTTTATTTTATTTTTACATTATGTTTTAAATCATTTTTAAGTAATTTTATATTGTTACTAGTTAATATAATTTGAATTTGGTTTTAGCTGCCTTGTGCGCTGTTCCAATTTGAATTAGTGTAGTAATGGTTATTTATTTTTCCTACCTCCTGTTTAATAATTTTGACTTAAGAATTTCAATTTATCTTCAGAAGAATACATTCTCTTTCTGAAAGAAAACACTGTAAACTCTGGGATAGACCACAACGGCTAGGCCTGATTAATAATAAAAAATGGCTGCTTATAAAAAAAATAATTGCATTGAGATAAAGATGAACATTTAGTTGAAATCCTATTACCGCCAAGCAATCTGAAAAACATTTTCTAGGTTTTCCTTTGCGTGTAACGCAAAATTTTATTACTTTAATTTCAACTTAATCTTGGTTAAAATAAATTATTTTTATAACTTTTATAAACATTGTTTTACTCCGATATTTAAATTGCACGTTACTTTGATTTTTGGAATGAGTTAAAAATTACAAAAAATATGAAGAGCATCTCGCTATATTCACCGAAATAATTGACTGTCTGTCAAAGACGCTAAAAAAATTATTTATTATATAAAAAAAATTCATTACGATTACTGAGCATTTCGCTGGAATTCCTTAAGCGTCAAGCAATCTGAAAGATATTTTCGTGGTTTCCCTTTACGTGTAACGCAAAATATGATTGTTTTCTTAAGAAAAACATTCATAAAGGCAGCAATGTTTAAATATTTACATAAATTATGAATTATTTTATCTATATTCCTTGTAAATCAAAACAAAATGAAGAGCATTTGATTGTGGGCAATTAATTAGCTAGGTACATAGTCTTACGCGGACATTAAGCAATGAATTGGGAGATTTTGATACTGATATATATATATATTATAATAATTTGAATAATTATTTGTGCAAAGGCATTAATAAAGATCGGAAATTAATAGATAATACAATCAAGTTCATAATAAATACTACGAATAATTATTTTCATGAAAAAGATTTTTATTTTTAATTCTCATCGGAAAATTTAACAAATTTACGGTTGCATGGCTTTAAAAAAATGTGTCATTGATGTGCATTTTTAATTATTACGATTTTAAAACAATAATAGTAAACTTATAAAATTCAAAGGATTTTAGTTTCGAACTCCTTCTGTTAAATCATATTTTTCAATATAAAAAAATGCTAATATAAGCATCTATACTTCAGTTGTAATAGAACCAGACGCTTCAAACTAATAACTATGGTTGGATAAGTAAATATCCTTCCTTCGGTTTTAATTAATCTAAGTTCTGAAAACAAAACCGAAACTATAGTATATAATTGCTCGTAATCTGAATGATCTCTGCTTTTAAAGCTTCAATAAACAAACAAATAAATTATGAGTAATGAATAGACATCTTTAAGCAATATACAAAATAATATACTGGTTTACGGAAATGAAAAAGTTTTAGAATTTAAATTAAATTGCTTTTTAATGATCAACACTGATTACGCGCAATGCAAAGGTACGGCGGGGATGTCAGAAAATAATCACTACGACGACGCGAACGCCACTTTTTGTGCGTAAAACCGGTCTGTCAAAAGCATGTTGCTTTTCTAAACCCCCCTCCCCCCGGGAAAGTTAAATGTCCTTATCCCCTATATTAGTCCCTGGCCCAAGCGAAGGGAGAACGATTAAAGGATAGACAAGAGCCATTGGTCACTTTCTTATAACTATGGATACAAAACGTCACTTCCTAGGGGGAGGGTCCGAACCTTTGTTCGAGGGATTCCCTTCATCGCTCTCTTCGGGGGTTGCGAGGTTTGGATTTTGTTTTACTATCGGACGGTGGTATCGAATAGATTCCGGGGAATAGTGACGTCACCGTCCGCGTTCGAAGGCTGCGAGGTTTGGGGTCGTGGTCAGGTTTGGAAACCATCATGAGCTGGGATCCTCTTGGCGGATTTTTGTCACAGAAGAAAAACGAATTGAATCATATCGCTTTTAAACTTTTCTTTAAATTCTGTTTGCAATCAGACTTTTGTATAAGAACTTACGCAGATAGCAAAATAAGGTTTATTTTAACTCAGCAAAAACCTTTTAATGTAAACTAAAAAGGTTTTTTTTTTGCGGTTTACTTGTAAACCTTCTGGTCTTAAAACAAGGTTTGTGACAATCTGCCCTATTCTACGCACGTAACCCAATTCCGAAACCTTGGAGAGAAAACAACCTTTTATATAAAAACCTGAAAATCAAGGTTGCAGGGCTGGATTACCCATTAGACCATGACCTGGGGCCCCTTTAAAATGGATTTTTTGAAAATAAATTTAAAAAAATTAAGATAAACAATGATTTTTCAAATATTTTCAAAGTGTTATGATTATTTTTAAGTTCTAATTTAATAAAATGAAGCAAAATTTAATTTATTATTTTATTTTAAATATGCTTTCTTAAATGAAAATATAGATAAATACTTTTATACTTGAATAAATAAAAAGTATCCGAGAAAAAAAATAATTTAATCTAAGAATCTTGAATGGCCTAGGGACCGTTTAAACCGGCGCTGTGAGGTTGTCTTAGGGTTTTCAAGAGTGAAAAATTTTTTTGAATAAAGCTAGACTTAAGGTTAAAATAATCTTAAATCTAGGTCATTATAAGGTTTCTTTTCGCAAAGTCTTGTGTGCTCATCTAAACTCCACCTTGTCATGAAATTTTAATGGACAATATTCAATTTGATCTTGTGTGACGTCATCTAAAACGTCATTATTGACCTAAATTACCCTTTTACCTGAGTGGCAATACTTTTTAAAAAAGCTTTAAAATTAATTTAGAACTTTGGGATGAAATAAAACTTTAAACTTGGGGATGAAAGGTTTGAAGCTGCGATATTTTTACTTCGTTTGAAAAAATGTTTTTAATACAAACATTTTCATGACAATAAAGCGGTCGGTTGCTGTGGTGAGGTCACGTGCTTTCTGGAAATACATTAGAATCTTTCTCCATATGAATAGTGCACATGTATTTACTATAAACTTCTTGCAGACAATAAATTTAAGTTGAAAACGGCATAACAAATAATTATTTTAAGCAGAATATGGTTTTTAAAGTAAATAGAAGATTTTCCCCCTTGTTTCAAAGTTTAATATTCAAAATTTCATTTATACATACTACAGTCAAACCCAGCTATAGTGAACACGGTTTATAGTGAACTCCCGGATACTGTGAACGAAATGTGCGGTTCTGTGCCGTGCTATGTTATTTTTTGTGGATATAGTGAACCAAAAAAGTGAGAAAGTTGGATATAATGAACTTTTTTCTGTCCTCGACTGATTTTTTTCTTTATTTTTTGTGTGAGATAATTTTGAAATTTCTACTTCAAAATAAATACATATACCGATTTTTGAAACTATCTATAGAGGAGAATGTAGTGATTTTCTTGTTTGCTTTTTCACTTCTCACTTTCCCATCCCCAAACAAATGTTTCCAAAACAGGCAGATGATGCACCTGTCAGTGGGTCCATTTCTAGCCCTTTTTCGGTCATTATATACATCTTTAACAAAGAAAGATACTTGCTTTTATATGTAGTACGCATTTCATTCAAGCTAAAATATCGAAAATATGGAAAAAGGAGTTAAAATAAACTAAATAAATGAATTATCTAGTATTTTTCCTTTTTTTTTTGCCCATTATTTGCTATTTCCCGAAGAAAAAAAAAATTTTTTTTTTTTGCATAGAACACTTTAAAATGTCGAAAAACACATTGAAAAAATAATATAAAATAAAATAAACAAATTTTTAAAAAATGACTACCGCCTGGATTTACCGCTTAACGAATTTTACTCGCCCTAAACACCCTGATTTTTGTCAGTTAACTGAAACGGGTAATAAAATGTTGTAGAAAATTTCAAAAGTATTTGAAGATATGTTTTATTCCAGAACAAGAATTTAAAAATAAGGAAAACTATTTCGAAAATCGCGACCAATACAAAACGATTAATTGCGCGATGAAGCATTTTGTTCTCGTTCTGATTTTCGTCAGTATTTTTTAAAATAGTAAATCATTTCACAACTTGTAAATCAATGTTCTTGAAGTATGTTAAAAATTGTAAATCAATTTTTAACATATTTCAAGAAATTCTAGATGCAGAAAAATTTCATGTAATATTTAGTTCAAATTTTTTTAATCGGCGAATCTAGAATTGGCGACTTTAGTTCCGAACATTAAAAATAACTAATTGTATAAAATTATAAATCAATTCACTATTTATTTAAGTATCAAGAAAATCTAGATGCAAAAAACTTCGAAGTATTTAGTTCAAACTTTTTTTAATTGGCGAATTTTGAATTGGCGACTTTAGCTCGGAACATTTCAAATAACTAATTAGGGCAAAACAAAGATTATAACAACCCTAGGAAAAAATCAAATTAGAATTCTCTCTCTTCTTGTGGAGTGTGGTTAAAATTTTAAGGTTTCTGTAATTTAATAAAAGACTTTAAATATGAGTTGTGTTCTCTGTTTGCTTGTGCCAAAGCATAGTGGTATTTGTGACATATAGATATGTGTTAGTGCTTTTTGACACTAAAAGTAACAACTCAAGTCTGGCTTGCAATCTATTAAGTAAGTTTCTATATAATTCGTTACTACTATTCGTTTTGTTTTTGCATTTATTTCATAGTTGTTTATGTTAATAGTAGTGATTGAAGTGATTTTTTAGTTTTATTAATTGATTTGTTTCTTAAGAAATGCAGTTATTTTCATTAATTACGGATTTTTATTTATTTATATACGCTGATTTGTGTGAGGTTAAATTTCAATCGAGATGTATTATACTTTAAAATGGTATGTGTATTAAACGATTATTAAATGTTATAAAAATATTATATTCTTACAAGGTTATTTTAGGAAGGATAGATGTTTATGAATAAATTTGTATAATTATAGATGTCTGACACAAATAGATTAATTCACTGTTTTTATATCAATCTTTCTATATCAATTAAGATAGTATAAATTAAAGAATTGAATTGTTACTTAAGTAATTTTTACGGGTTTTTAATTGCTTAAGACAATTATCTAGAAATTTTATATCTAAGAACACACAAATAACGCTCTCACGCAATATTAAAATCAAGCATTCGTATTTATGAAATTTCAAACCCACACATCGTGATTCATATTCACTTGATTTAAAAGTAACACATTGTGATTTGCATCTCAGGAATTGAATTGTTATTTGCAGCACTTTAAAATTATGTATCCCGGTTTATATTCACACGATTTTAAAATTAAACTTTGATTCCTCTCCGTACTATTTTAAATTCAAATATTGCGATTCGCAAACACGCGATTTTAACATCACGTTTCTTATTCCGATGATTTAAAAGTCGCACATTGCGATCACGAAATTTATCTTTAAGAATTTGCTTTTCATAGCTGTAAAAAAAAGTGTAAATTTCCTCTAACATACTTATAATTTAAAACATACTTGTAATATTTATGCTCAATATTCAACACAGATGATTAAAAAATTATGCTTTAAAATTTTTTATTATTGTTCTGAAGCTATTTTTATTATTATTTTTTAATTATTACTGAAGGATTGTTAAAATCTATCATATAGTGTTATGCATTTCATAAATATTGTTCTAAAATGTATTTTAATTACTTAAAATAATATGGCTTGTATCAAATTTATTTGTAATTTAATTATTTCACAAAGGAGATTAAAAACTAAATATTGATTTCTCATTTTTAAAAATTGAATTAAAATTTGCAATGTTCTAAAAGAAGAAACTGACCACAATAATGAATTTACATGCCTCCTAAGTGAACTTTCTTTACCCCTAAAATGTAACTTATTTTTTCATGAAACCCCACTCACTCATGTTCAAGTTTTTTTTTTTTTTTTTTTTTTTTTTTTCAAATTGTGATAAAAACATTATATCTAAGACTGAATGATATTCATTTATTTAAAAATATGTAAAGTTATTTTGGTTTAATTTCTAGGTTAATTTATTTTAGGGGTGTGATCGTGATCTCAATCTTTGATTCTAAATTTAGGATTAATTTTGTTCTAGGATTAAATTCAAATACAAGATTGAACTTCGCTTTGAACGAAATTTGTTTTAATTCAATGTATGTAATTTTGATAGTAATATTTTTTTGGATCTTTTGTGTTTTGCCCGTGTGTACAGAACACTTCAAACAAACTTTGTTCCAATTTTTTTATCTCCCCAAATTTAACATTATATCAAATTTGAAAATTTTCAACGTGTAGTTTTATGTTAACGTTTTTATTTCGCATTTTAAGAAAAATTTTGGAAATAAGACAATTTTAACATAAGCATTACTTATATTCCTCCTCTCTTAACAGCAAAAATATTCAAATCACTAACCCTCTCCCTATGTTAACTGCTTATGTGATATTTTAATAGCCATGTATCAACCCTATTTTGCCTCAGAACTGTTTTCTTTAAATTTATCTAAATATTTCATACACTTAAAAACTAAAAATATTTTTCAAAACAAATTTTTTTCAGTTTTATTTTTAGTATTTGTACTTATATTTTTTGAAATAGTTTTATCACATTTAAATCGTTTACTCACTTTTTTTCATACGAAATTGCTAATGAAATGTAAAGTACGTATTTAAATATGGAGAAATTTTTTTTTTTTTAAAGTTGTTTTTAGAAGTTATACACCGAATAGCCAGTACATTATGACCACCCTGCTAATAACATGTAGGACCACCTTTAGCCCTCAAAACTGCTAGCACCCGCCGTGGCATTGATTCCACAAGGTGCTGATAGGTAGTCTGAGGCATTTATGGCAACGTTACTTTTAAAAAATAACGAGTAAAAGTACAAATATTTTAAAAAAAAGTAACGAGTAAAAAGTTCTTAGTTTAAGAAGTAACGAGTAAAAAGTTCTTATTTTAAGAAGTAACGAGTAAAAAGTACAAGTACTGAACAAAAAAAGTAACGATTTAAAAGTACATTTTTAGGAAATCGAAAATTCAATGTAACCTAAAATTTTATTGAATAATATTCTTATGTTCTTTAATGTTTTTGCAAAATTGTTGTTATTTATTTAATTATTTTTAATTTTGAAAGTTGCGAACATTAATTTATTTTTAAATTCGGAATATTATAATATAATTTTATAATATAATTTTATAATATAATCGTATAATATAATTTTAAAGTCAAATATAATTTTAATATCAAACATTTTATGGATTTGCTTGAAAAGGAAATTTTATCTGTTGATTTTAATTTTTAGTTTATCATTTTTATTTATTTAAATTACCATTGACTCTATAGAAACGCGTTTTAAAAGCACAAACATAAACAAAGCAAACACTTATCAGATAGCTTTGTGATCTTTGAGCTAGTAAAAAATAATTGAATGTGCAGTGTAAGTTGAAACAGAACAGTCTACAGTTTTATTTGTAACAATGGCTAATGCTGAAGTCATACGAGAAAATCATTTTCCGAACATTTCTGCCTAACGGATTAATTGAAATTTGTAAACGAATTTTAGTATCAGCGGCTAAACTAATATCCTTCGAGTTTTCAAGAGTTAAAATAGTAATTATAATAGTTTTCAATCGCACAAATAGTTCTGAAGTTCTTTGAGATTTGACTGGGCGTTGTTTGATAAGATCGGGCATAAACCTAATTTTAGTCAAAAATGTACTAGGTAAAAATGTATTTAGTAAAAAATGTGTTAAGTCATTAATGTATTATTAGAGAGTTCAAAAAGAAAATTAAGAAACTTAATGACAAAATCCAACATTTTTTATTTAGAATGTATTAAATAAATGCATAAAACTCGAAAATGAATGAAAATAACTTGCTAATTAATATTTTTATTCATTTTGCAAAATATAATTGCATTTCGAAAGTGGTGTCACTGAGTCTGCTGCTAGAATTTCTCAGAACGTGCTTATCCACGCTGAATAAGCGCTCCACGGGAGGTCAAGGTATTTAAACACGAAGTTAGCTGTGAATGCATATATATTGCACATTAATTTTATAAATTAAAAAATACATAATCATTTTTTTTAAATTTAATTTTTTTTTTAGGAAGCTTACCGAGTTTTAGAAAAAAGTAACGATTTCATTCGACATTTCCGTTACAAATACTTGTACTTTTTCCCTAAAAAAGTAACGAAAGTACATGTAAAAGTACTAAATTTAAAAAGTAACGAAGTACAAGTAAAAGTACTTACTTTTTACTTGTACCGGCGGTACAAGTAACGAAAGTAAAAGTACTGCTATATATGGTCTGAGGTATCTTGTACCAAGACCTCACCAACTGGTCCAGCAATTCCCTCACATTGCGGAGGGTAGCGTGGCAGCACGAATTTGGCTTTCCAAGTAGGACCAAAAATGCTCTATTGGATTAAGGTCAGGTGAATTTGGGGGCCAAGACATGACTTAAAAGTCACTGGAATGTTCCTCGAAGCAATTCATGACGATTCGACCCTTATGACATGGTGCATTATCCTGTTGGTAAGCACCAGCCCCCGCAGGAAAAACTGTTACCATGAATGGGTGAACCTGTCTGCAACTATGTTCAATTAGTTTACAGACGTCAGGAATTGTTCTATTAGGATTATAGGTCCCAATGTGCCCCATGAAAACATTGTTCCTGGGCGAGAAACCATGAAAACCTAGGAGAGCCCATTCTTATAGATGGGTGGGAATAATATAATGTCTCTTTGGTGTATATTGAGTTGGTTTAGAATCCAAGCTTAGCTTGAAATTAAAGATATGAAAACTTATATGCAATTTAAATGAAATTGTTTTCTCCTATACAATATTATTCAATTATTCTATCCAGATATTATGCGTTTGCATTAACTTTAAAAAAATACTTTATATCTTTAACAATAATGTGAGCTTAATAGACAACTGTTTAGCTTTAACCATTGGTTGCTACGCTTTTATTAAATCGCTTTTGTATGTATTTGGCTGGAATCATGAAAACTTTCGATCTATCTTTGATGATCTAGAGGACTAAATTTTAAACTTGGAGTGCTTTAAAACCGTCGTTGAACAGCCAACCCTACTTTTGGGGTTTAAGACTACTTAACTTCAACTCCGTAGTCTTGTAATTTTGAACCCAATCCAGAAGACAAGGGAACTCCTGGATCAAGTATTGGGAGAAATTTTGCTTTCGTGGAGGGCTTTTTGATGAAATTATAACCCGTATTAACGTTACATGGAGAGGAAAACCTCGAAAACTTCCATGGTAAACCTGACGGCAAGGAGACTCTAACCCATGATACGTCTACCACTGGGGATATTTTGCTTCAGCACTGTTGTCGGTGCAAATCAGACGCGGAAATCGTATCGACCATCCATCTCTGGGATTCGAACCCGTTTCACCTCATTTAAAGGAAAAAGCTCTATCCCTTGAGCCATCATGGCTCAGCTGGAACTCTTTGCGGAATGACAAACTTTCTATCATTTTTTCTTATCGCTAGAAGTAGCTTTTATTGTCACTCGAAATTTCGACAACTTTCCGATTAGCCAAAGCATTCAAATCTCGACTTGAGCTTTATGCAAAAAAGACAATACATGTTTTAATATCTTACTGAAAGTGATAAGAAAATATCATTACAATTATATTCCAAACAAAATTTCCTACCAAACAAAATTGCGATTACTTTTCGTCTAGTTAGAGTGTTTAAATTTCAAATGGTGTTTTGACCTTGGCTACAACAAATTACTATTTCCTAAAAATTCTAAGCTAAAATTTGTTTCAATTTTTAATTCCAGTTGAAAATCCGACCACTTTCTGGCGTTAACTTAGACAATAACAAAAAGGAAAGTAATAAAATGAAAAACTTCTTTAAAACTTTTTATGGAATTAAGAAAAAAAGGAGAAAGTAATCCTATCTGTAATGGCAGCCAATACCGACCGTCTTTCAAACGTATTTATCGTTTACCGTACGTTACTTTTAATGACAAACATAGAATTATTTCTACATTATTGTCTACTTCTACTTAAAAAACGTTGTTTTTAAAATTTTAATTTTTTTTTTTATGTTAAATTCATTTTTTATGTGTCCAAGCATTTGTTTAAAAATGCTGCTACATATTTTTAACTATTGTTTCTATTCTGGTACTCAAATTTAAAACATAAATTCTTTACTTTTCCTATCCATTTCATTGATGTTTTTTCTCATATATATATATATATATATATATATATATATATATATATATATATATATATATATATATATATATATATATATATATATATATATATATATATATATATATATATATAATGTGTAAGCGTTTAGATTCGTAGCCCTTATTCCGCCAGAACTGTTTCCAAATTTGAAACTTAATCTGAAAAAGATTTTGACTTCTTTTTTTTTTTTCATGAAACAAAGAAATTGATGAATCTGTCTCCAACATGTGAAATCTAGCTTGAATGTTAAAGGCAAGAGGAAGTGTGTAAAAGATTGTTTACTTTTGCGTATCAAACTAATAAAAAAAATAGAACCAATTGAAAAATATTATAACCGTTAAAAACATTAATTTAATGCCAAAAATGAAATATTTTTTTCTCTTTGGTTTAACCATGATTGAAAATCAAAATATAATTTATATATATTTTTAGACTAATACGTGATTTTGAATGTCGAAATCTAAATTTTAAATAATTTTATTCCAGAAAAATACATGAACTTTTTAATTTTTTTCTCAAGTTTTTTCGATATTGTGGTTTGTTTTATTTAAAATTCTTTGCCGAAGCATTATGATTATTTTGATTAATATTACTGAAATATATAAATTGAACATTAATTTATTGGATGAAAATTATCTTTTTGTTAAGAGGATAATGTTAAAAATCGATTATATTATAACGATCGATTACCTAGCTATCGGTTAATCGATGGCAATTTCTAGGTTAACATTACTTTATTTTCTATTACAAAATGTTACTTAGATTTGACAACAGAAATTAGCGTATCTCTTAAAAAGGTGATTTGATTCAGCAACAAAAAATAGTTTAAGAATATTATGGACGGAATACAAAACTGTGTTTATAAATTTGTTTGATTTAATAACTAAATATCCTTTTTTTCCTGTAACTGATACCAAAATAAAATTATACTTAACCATCTTTAGGGTGACACACCTAGAGTTAAAAGCTCCATTTTAACCTTTTGATATTTCAAAAAAAAAAAATTTTTTTTTTGAAAGAGCTGTTCAAAGTTTCAACAAATCCAGATCGTCCAAGGGAAAAAAATGCTTCATTTAATTAAACGAACATAAAACGATTAGATTGGAGTTCTTTATTTTGCAATCTATTAAAAAAAATTACAACTTGGAATTTTGTTCACTTCACGTGGAAAAACGTTGTTTTGTGTTTTAAATTAAACTGCACGAACTTTGTCTTTATTAATGTTTTTTCAAGAATGATTTTATTACTGTTTCCCGATTACAGGGATGTAGCAGATTATGTCTGTTTAGGTTTTTACAAATATAACGACAGTCCATAGTGGGCCAACGGATTGAGGATTTTGCCAGGGAAACTTATTCTTTGACCTGGACATCCGATTTTTTACCCCAATCACTCTAAAATCTGATTTCAAAGAATTGAGATACCATTGGTTTAGGTGTTTCTCTTATATATTTGCATATATGTAGTTTATTTGAAAAAAGCCCTCCTCCCTCGATGTGAATCGTATTTTCCCTTATTCATTTTAAATTGGTTTTATCATGGATTAAATAATCACTGATATCTTACATTATCTTATCTATGTATGTATCTATGTATATATGTGTATATTTATGTGTATATCATACAATTGAAAAATTATAAAAATGTTTTGGTATTTTTTTAGGCATTAACGCCTTTACTGGAACTGGCAGTGGGGCCTCTCAAGACTTACTAAAGAACTGTTGTTGCTTTGGAACTTTATTACGTAGATTACTTAGCTGCACAATGGGCTATTGGAGTCGGTCTGGGAAACATCAGATGGATGATCCGAAGACATGCCATAATAATTTTGATCCTCTTCAGAGGAGTTGGCTCTTCTGCTTTGGTAGCCCCGACGACCAGTGTGCGAAGCAGAACACTTTACGGCAGAACAGTTTCACGAGGTACCACGGAAACCTGATTGAAGTGGCAATCTAATCTGGAATTAGTTTACTGGGCACTGTAAGTACTCGTATTGATTTATTAATTGTTATTGTGGTCTTTTTTATTTTTATTTTATTTTATAATCGTCGTTGATTTAACTCTTTCATTCCGGTAGTGTCTGGGATTTCAAGCTCCCCTGTTACGGCAGTTTTCAGAAGGAAGGTTTTTCACTTGAACTCGACCACACTTACCACCCAGTGAGATATAATAAAGGGGGTGTAAATGATTCTCCTTTCTCTTCATTCAAACTCAGACTAGTGGGAAAAGAATGCGCGCAGCAACAAATAGTTGGACAATTTAAAAACACCCCATTTACCAAAACGTTAGTTCAGCCCTTTTTTGGCGACGAATAACTAAACCTTGTAAAAGTTTCTTTCCTTCTTGTTTTCAGTCCTCTTTTTAGATCTTTTAAAATGTTTTTTTTTTTATCTTTACTCAATTTGTTTTTACAAAATCATCAAATGTAAAAAGTTAAGATTAAGATAAATTGCTCTTTAATAAATTTTTTATTAAATTGCGTAATTATAATATATTTCGTGAATAATTAATTTAGCTGGAAGTAATATATATACCACACCTCACAAATTTCTCTGCTTTACCACTTCGGACACCGAATCTCGAGACTTGTTTACTCAAACTTTTTATTTGACTCAAAAATAATTTTAATAACCACTATTTTTTTATTAAATAGAGATTTTTATTATATAGTTTTTAATAGTACATTGCATAAAATTTCTCAGAATCTTGAAGATTAATTATGAAATTTTGCTCAATCTTAAAGATTAAAGTTTAAAATTTTGCAGAATCTGAAAGATTGAGCTATCTTATTTTTGTAAATGACAATTCCCAGGGCTCGAATGATCAGTTAATTAGTCCTTGAAAAATACTTTTTTGAAAAATGTCCCATTTCCGAGATTTTATTATTCAACTGTTTGACGCAGATAGGCCACCGGTGTCCCTTTTATATATACTTTTTCTGGCGCTCTAATTAACAGATAAAACATATTTTGGTATTTTTTAAATGTAATAAACTCTTTGATAGTTTCTAAAAAACTGTGTTAGATAATCGGAATTATATTTGTACTGAAATGAATAAAGAAATTTGAACAAAAATTTTATTTTCATTCATATAAGAAATAATTTATTCGAAATTGATTCTGTAAATTAAAGAAAACTGTTTCTTTTAGATCAAAATAACTGTGCCTGAAAATAAAGGCAAACTTAATATATATATATATATATATCTATATATATATATATATATACAGTGGAGCATCGTTTATACGACGCCGAAGGGACCACCGAAAAACGTCGTATAAACGATAACGTCGTATAATCGATTTTTACTTCTAAAACTGAAACTCACTCCGTTTCAGTTAATTTTAAAGTTTAACGTGTTGATTTACATAAATTTCTAAATTAGACAAAGCAAAACAAACAAATAACCAAAGAAGAAAAATTGCAGTGAGCAATTTGAATGTATGTTACCTTTAATTACATTTTCTTGCTATTAGTCTCTACAATGCTTGGAATAGCGAGTTGAACTTATTGCTTTCTATGATGCAATTTTAGATTTCTAATCACGGCCAAATCTAATGACTGAAGCTCATTTGTGCAATTTGCAGGAAAAAAGAGAGCTTTTACATTTTCCAAAATAATTAGTATCGATGGGTGCGCTGGACATTGGTCGATGAATAGCAAAATGTTTCGTTTTTCTCTCTTCATAACATTGTCAAGTTTTTTCAGTCATCTAGTAAAAATTACGGTCGTCATCCAAGCATTCTTGTTGGCACCCTTTTCTGTATCATTCATGTTGGCAAATTCCGGCCTTTTTTAAACAAGAAAAATAAAAAATAAAATAAACGTGAGCAAAATCTAAAAACCGACGTATAACCGATTCTGTGCGTCGTATAAACGATATATTTTTACATTAAAATGAATAGGAATGATTTGGGACCACACTAAAACGTCGTATAAATGTGAACGTCGTATAAGTGATCGTCGTATAAACGATGCTCCACTGTGTATATATATATATATATATATATATATATATATATATATATATAGTTTAAAAGTGAGCTGTGTTTGGAAGATTTTATCTTTAACGCAAAAAAGGACACGGGTGTTTCATGCTCTATTTCATAACCATAAGTTATTAAAATGCTAAATATAATATTCTTCATTCATTTTTAAGTAAAAATGAAAATATCTTTTATAAAAATCTTGCATCAAATCAAAGGGTTAAGAAATTTTGACCTTAATTTTAGAGATTATCATTATTTTTAAATTGCACTTCCTTAGATTATGTTGGCTGGCACTTTTATACTTCGAAGTTTAAAGAATTTTCTAATATAGTAATGGAATATTAAAATGATTATAGAGCCAAATTGTCTCAGAGTAAACAAATTTTATACTATTTGAGTACACTTTTTGATCGCGTAATTAGATTCAGAGAGAGTAATGGAAAGACATAATAGTTAAAGGCATAAAGTTTCAACCTTTCCCTTTACTGATCTATGAATGCCATATATTCCAAATTATCTTTACCTTTCTGACAACAATATTTTGAAAAATATTTATTTTTATTCTGAGGAATCACCTATGTAATGAATTTTGCATAGAAATCAATAGTTATAGGAAATAATATGCATATTCTAAGTCGGCTTCTTAAGACAAAAATATTGTTTATTTTTGTTAAATAGAATCATCATATTTAGAGCAACATTTTATTGCACAGCATCTTATGTAGTTAAATAAATTAGTAATAAAACTGAATAATATCAAGACCTGCATTTTCATCTAAGAACTAAGCCTTTACACAGCGTGCTCGCCATTTTGTAGGCAAAAACATTCGGATAGCGTCATCGCCTTCCTTAACTTTAAATTAAATTATAACAAAAACTATTCCCGCATCTGGTGGCCACAAGTTATCCTATTTTGTTTGAGGGATTTTATTTGAATGTATTGTTGTAGATATATGGTTAGTTTATCGTTGAAGAATCAGAAAGATGGGTTAGTCTCTTTAGTATCTTCTTATATTTTTTTTTCGGTGAAAGGAAATCTGTGAAAAAATAGAATACTATCATCTTAGCTAATTTGTTTATAATTATCAGGTATAATTTACTTTTAACCTTATAAGTCTAATATTAAGCAATTTGTTAGTATTAATATTTAATTGTGTAGAATTACAAAGCTGTTAGTATTCTTTAAATTCAGTTTTTAATAAAAATAAACGAATATTTTTTTGTAATTTGAAAGCATATTATTTAGTCAAAGTTTTTAAATACAAGTTTAGTTACAGATTCTTTTTTTTCTTTCCAATAACCACTTTTGACATCGAATCGGAATTTGTTTCATCTAGGGCACGAAAGTTCAACAATAAATTAAAGAATGTGGTTAAATGAAGCCCTACTGCTATTTTTCTAAGAAAATGTGTCTTGCTGGTTGCAATCCTTTTCAGTAAAAATGGTCAAAGAAAAATAAATTTTAGCTTTTACTATCTAATATCAAGAAGTGTTCTGTATAGTATATCATTATATTCTTAGTTACGCAGCAGGTATTCGGCTAACCTTTTCGTACATTTCTCACTCAATTCGCTTTCCAACTGGTTCAATCATTCACAACAGACATCGGGAATTCATTCCCTTTTGTATGGCGATCGACACCACTATATTCTTTGATCATGGTTTACCGGCCTCCTCCGAAAAAAAGGGGGGAAAAAAAAGGAAACTGTCTTCTTTCGACATCTATTTTTAGAAACATTTCGCCCTGGATAATTTTAATAGAAAAATAAATAATTACTGCAGTAATTTTGCAAACGTTATTAATTAATATATTTAATTATCATTTTCTTATTTATTTCTTACGTTAGAATGCCTTAATAAGTCGCTTAGGTGCTAAGCATTGTTTATTGCTGCGAAAACAAAAGTTTATATAAAAGAGAACTAAAGTTTTTAAATTTTCTCTCTAGAAAAAACATATGAGCTATAAAAAAATTAATAGAATTATTAAAGATACTATCTGATTAATTTTAATATTTTGGAAGGCTTCTCCTAAATTATATAAGCATTTTTTATTACTTTCAGTTGCTTAAAAAAATAATAAATGAATAAAGTATAGAGCAGGAAGCAGGGGAGTGATAATATTAATTCTGTTATATTTATTAAAATTTCAGATAAAACCTTCTGATACTTAAGCTTTTTTAAAAGTAAAATGTTTCATTTATCTTCTTTTTTTTCTATATTGACGTGAATAGTTTTAATAGATATAAATAGTATGTTGCACAGTTAATAACATTAAAATAACTTAAATCTTGAGAAAATTATTAAAATAGTAATAATAATTTTATCACACTGAATAATTTTTTTTAAATTTTAACTAATGAAATAAAAACATTTCTAATTTCTTACAACAAAAGAAGTAGAGAAACATGCAATGTCAGAAAAATCAGTACAAGATAAAATTTGCTACAACCGCAAGGAGACATCAAGTTTAGTCATATTTTCTATTCAACTTTAGCCAAAGTATTGAGCGATTCAAAATTGGATTCAAATTTGATTGACGCAAAATCAAATTCATTTATATGTTGCAAAAAGAAAAAAAAAAACTATAATTTTTTTTACAGAAATCTATCCCTTTTTAGTCGTAAACTTACTTTGAATAATTATTGCTTAATTATTTGAAAGGAGTGTACCATTTTTTCCCCGTAATAAAATTTAAAGCATATTATTTACTTCACAGATTATTTGAATATAAATGATTATACATTATACTCGATAAAATTGTTTCAATGCAGACGTGTTTGTATATAGTAATATTTTTTTATATTTTGCTATATTGGAGACAATAATTGCACACAGAAATCATATGTTTTGGGGCAAAAAAGAAATAGAGCACAAATCGTCAGTTCAAGTACTTCTCGAATTCTCGAACAAAACTTGCTACTGCAGAAGTTTTTATTTTATAGTTTGGTAATTCCAGGGGGAAATTGCTTCATATTTGAAAGTGTAGTTAGTGATTCTAATCAATGACATAGCATGGTTTTTGATTTTCATACACAGTTAAGTAGCGTTTTGAAGACACTCGGGAACTGGAAGACACTCTGGAAAATGATAAAACGTCTATTGGTGATGAAGGAAAATGCCCGAATTTCCTTTTAATTACTCACAAAAGATAAATAAGGGCGGAATAAGATAGATGAAAGAAGCTACAAATAAGAAAGGGATGAAAAGGTTTTTTTCCTAGTTTTTCAGGAATCCGAACTTACAGAATGCATGGTGTTATAAAATTATCCCTGCAAATACTTTTGTACGTCGTCACAAGCAATCAAACTCTCAAAATAATCTTAAAATAGAAACGATTTTCCAGAAATTTCATCCATTCCTCATATAAGAAGAAAAAATGATTGCACTTTTTCCTAAATTAGAACACAAAGAAAAAATGCAGATCTGCAGATCAAATTTCATTCATAACAAAAATTACTGGACTTTGTCCTAAAAAATTATTTTTGACGATAAAAAATAATTAAAAACTAAAATTATTATTATTATTCGTATCTTAATATAAAGCACATTTGAATATTATGCCAGAATTATCACCTGATTTTGAAGACTTTTTGATTTTTTTCTTCCTACTAAGTTGCATTTTTCCACACTTGCAGAGACACGTAAAAGAATTTAAACTAAATAAAAGTAATTTGAATATTGTCATTGCAAACATAATTCATTTAGTAAAATATGAATATTTACAACGAATAAAACTATCATACGTTTTTTTTATTTATTTTTTTACTATCGGTCGAAACAAATTGATTTGTGCATGCGAAAGTGGTATCTATCTACAATTTTTATTTATTTAATTTTTCCAGTTATGCTTTTGTTGATGTAAGTGGTATCTCACATTACTTCTTACTGGGTTTTTTTTCTCTCTGAAACACGAATGATGGAGCTGTTTCCATCAGAGAGACCTCCACAAAGAACAGCTTCTCCAAATGCTTTTCGTTCCCTTGTCTTCTGGGTTGGGCACAAAATTACAAGGATACGGAATTGATCAATGGTAGTCATTAACTCAGAATTATGTCGGCTGCTGAATGACGGTTTTAAAATTAAAATAAAAATTTCCTTACTGCGCAAATCTCTAAGAATTTGGACAAAGGTTCTGTATAGGGAGGCTCTCTAGATCAGTATACTTTACATCTACTCAATGCTCTTTTATTTAGATTTGAATAAAATAAAATTTAAAGTGAATGTATTGTGGAGTAGAAATTATCAGCATTGTGCATACAGAAATAATTTCGTTCTTGCGTAGAGCTAACTGTATTATTATTACTTTCCCCCCTTTTTCCTCCCTCGTGTGTGTGAAACAGTTGATTTTTATTTATTTTTGAATTTAAGCATACATAAACAAAGAGGTTATTTAAAAGAAAATAAAAGAATTAAGAATGACACGGACTAAAGCCTTTTTCAATTGTATTCAAATGATAAATTTATTGACAAAATTTGAAATTTATTGAAATTGCTAAAACCAAAACAAATTTAAAAAGAAAAAAAAAAATTTAAAAGACTGCAAAAACAACTATTGTTTTCTTTTCAAAAAAATTTTTAAGAAAAAAAAAGAGATTTGATTATTTAAAATATGATAGAGTTTTCTTAAGTCCACAATATTAATCATCAGATTTTGAATAAATTGTTTTGAAATAATTTCAATTGTATGGTACCATTGAAATACATTTATTTTATGAATATGTTTTAATTTATTTAATGATTGATTTTGTAAAACGATTTAAAATTCAAATATCACTACTTTATACTGTAATTTCTTATGTCATTGAAATGTCTTAAGTTTTAAATTATAATTTCTGCGTAATTAGATTTTTTTTAACAATTAATATTTTTAAATTCCTTGAAAGTTCTGTTTTTAAAATCTTTATTAAATAATCCAAATATTGTTAAATCTGTTTTAAGATTGGCTGCTAGCCAAAAAAATGTCCGCAATTGTTAAAATGTTTTAATTGTTAAGTTTTATTTTTTAGACATTAAATTTCATTAATTCTAATAAAAATCACATGTCGTATTTTGAAAAAAAAAAAAAAAAAAACTTTGAAAAAGTGAAAAAAATAATTGAGTGAAGCAAGTTTATTTCTTATAATTTTATGTTTCTACTTTGCATTGGTAACAATATACATCTCTGCTTAATTATTTACTTACTTAATTATTTTTTTTTACTTTTAGGTGTGGATACATTTATTTATTTATTTTTTTAAATCTATAAGAAACACCATAAACTAGATTACGTAGTCGATCAGAGAAGGTATAATGAAATTGAGTATGCCTGAAAAATTTGCACTAATATTATATTGCCCTAAATTAACTCATGTTATTGTTTCAAGAAAGCAAGACTAACAGTTGAAATATTAGACATTATCTACTAAAAGAAATTAAATACAATATAAAAAGTGCAATGAAAAAAGGCTAGATACCTTTAATTTTATCATAATAGAAAAACCAACAGTACTTAATTAACATTATAATTAACAATCTGATGAAAATTACATGACTTTTTGATGTGACTATGTCAGAATATAAATTTCTCTTACTTTTTTTTTTTCTCCAATATCAGTTTTTTCTTTTCCTTTTTTAATGTGTTCCGTGTTTATTCCTTAATTTTTACAATAATCACTAAATTCTCTCTCCCGGAAAAAAATATAGCATAATTTTTTCTTGAATTTAAGAAAAGAAAAACAGAAAATTAAGCTGTTGAATTTTGTTTACTTTTCTTTGGTGGCGTTTAGTGTGTGCAATACCTTACAATGCCTTTCCGCACCTATTGTAATTCCATAAGTAACAATGAAGAAGGAATGGACAAGTGTTGAAAGAATTTCTGCCTCTGGTAACAGTGGGTTAGCAGGATAGTTTAGATGTCCAGTGGTGAAGAGGAGTTAAATAGCTTTGTGAAATTTTTCTAAGCTGTGCAAAACAAGCGACTAGGGGAAGGACGATTCCATAATGTTAAAAACTTAAGAGTTTCGTCGGAAGAGTGAAAATAGGGAAAGAGGGAAATTACACTGAGAATATTTTTGTTCGCTTCCTTGGCGTATTGGTTAAATTTCAAAGGTTTACCGTCACCGTTAGCATTTGTTTTTATGTTTATTTTTTGCGACGTTTGCTGTCATTTTCGAACACGTATAAAATATGTTATTTGTTGAATGTTTTCGTTATGTCTTTGTTTTTATTATTGTTATCTGTTTTGCTTTTGTTTTTAATTTTTTTTTTACTTTAAAGTTAGTTAGATCTTAATATATGTATGTTGCCGGCATTGTATAGAATACTGGATGTTTTTAGGCAAAGTATGAAATGTGAGAATTATACCGGCCAAATTATACTTGACCATAAAAAACATCAGTGTAGGGTATACCGGGCAAATACATACCGGGCAATGGCACTGAACCTTAAAAAAACATCAGTGCAGGGTATACCGGGTAAATATATACAGGGCAGTGGCACTTGACCTTAAAAAAACATCAGTGTAGCGTATACCGGGCAAATATATACCGGGCAATGGCTCTTGACCTTAAAAAAACATCAGTGTAGCGTATACCGGGCAAATATATACCGGGCAATGGCACTTGACCTTAAAAAAACATCAGTGTAGCGTATACCGGGCAAATATATACCGGGCAATGGCTCTTGACCTTAAAAAAACATCAGTGTAGCGTATACCGGGCAAATATATACCGGGCAATGGCTCTTGACCTTAAAAAAACATCAGTGTAGCGTATACCGGGCAAATATATACCGGGCAATGGCTCTTGACCTTAAAAAAACATCAGTGTAGCGTATACCGGGCAAATATATACCGGGCAATGGCTCTTGACCTTAAAAAAACATCAGTGTAGCGTATACCGGGCAAATATATACCGGGCAATGGCTCTTGACCTTAAAAAAACATCAGTGTAGCGTATACCGGGCAAATATATATCGGGCAATGGCTCTTGACCTTAAAAAAACATCAGTGTAGCGTATACCGGGCAAATATATACCGGGCAATGGCTCTTGACCTTAAAAAAACATCAGTGTAGCGTATACCGGGCAAATATATACCGGGCAATGGCTCTTGACCTTAAAAAAACATCAGTGTAGCGTATACCGGGCAAATATATACCGGGCAATGGCACTTGACCTTAAAAAAACATCAGTGTAGCGTATACCGGGCAAATATATACCGGGCAATGGCTCTTGACCTTAAAAAAACATCAGTGTAGCGTATACCGGGCAAATATATACCGGGCAATGGCTCTTGACCTTAAAAAAACATCAGTGTAGCGTATACCGGGCAAATATATACCGGGCAATGGCACTTGACCTTAAAAAAACATCAGTGTAGCGTATACCGGGCAAATATATACCGGGCAATGGCTCTTGACCTTAAAAAAACATCAGTGTAGCGTATACCGGGCAAATATATACCGGGCAATGGCTCTTGACCTTAAAAAAACATCAGTGTAGCGTATACCGGGCAAATATATACCGGGCAATGGCTCTTGACCTTAAAAAAACATCAGTGTAGCGTATACCGGGCAAATATATACCGGGCAATGGCTCTTGACCTTAAAAAAACATCAGTGTAGCGTATACCGGGCAAATATATACCGGGCAATGGCTCTTGACCTTAAAAAAACATCAGTGTAGCGTATACCGGGCAAATATATACCGGGCAATGGCACTTGACCTTAAAAAAACATCAGTGTAGCGTATACCGGGCAAATATATACCGGGCAATGGCTCTTGACCTTAAAAAAACATCAGTGTAGCGTATACCGGGCAAATATATACCGGGCAATGGCTCTTGACCTTAAAAAAACATCAGTGTAGCGTATACCGGGCAAATATATACCGGGCAATGGCACTTGACCTTAAAAAAACATCAGTGTAGCGTATACCGGGCAAATATATACCGGGCAATGGCTCTTGACCTTAAAAAAACATCAGTGTAGCGTATACCGGGCAAATATATACCGGGCAATGGCACTTGACCTTAAAAAAACATCAGTGTAGCGTATACCGGGCAAATATATACCGGGCAATGGCTCTTGACCTTAAAAAAACATCAGTGTAGCGTATACCGGGCAAATATATACCGGGCAATGGCTCTTGACCTTAAAAAAACATCAGTGTAGCGTATACCGGGCAAATATATACCGGGCAATGGCACTTGACCTTAAAAAAACATCAGTGTAGCGTATACCGGGCAAATATATACCGGGCAATGGCTCTTGACCTTAAAAAAACATCAGTGTAGCGTATACCGGGCAAATATATACCGGGCAATGGCTCTTGACCTTAAAAAAACATCAGTGTAGCGTATACCGGGCAAATATATACCGGGCAATGGCACTTGACCTTAAAAAAACATCAGTGTAGCGTATACCGGGCAAATATATACCGGGCAATGGCTCTTGACCTTAAAAAAACATCAGTGTAGCGTATACCGGGCAAATATATACCGGGCAATGGCTCTTGACCTTAAAAAAACATCAGTGTAGCGTATACCGGGCAAATATATACCGGGCAATGGCACTTGACCTTAAAAAAACATCAGTGTAGCGTATACCGGGCAAATATATACCGGGCAATGGCTCTTGACCTTAAAAAAACATCAGTGTAGCGTATACCGGGCAAATATATACCGGGCAATGGCTCTTGACCTTAAAAAAACATCAGTGTAGCGTATACCGGGCAAATATATACCGGGCAATGGCACTTGACCTTAAAAAAACATCAGTGTAGCGTATACCGGGCAAATATATACCGGGCAATGGCACTTGACCTTAAAAAAACATCAGTGTAGGGTATACCGGGCAAATATATACCGGGCAATGGCACTTGATCTTAAAAAAACATCAGCGTAGGGTATACCGGGCAGTGGCACATATACTAGGTCTAGTTGACTGACTAGACTTTTGGTAAATGTCTGAAATATATACAAGGTCCAGTTAAGTTCCACTGCTCGGTATACATTTGCCTGATATACCCTACACTGATGTTTTTTTAAGGTCAAGTGCCATTGCTCGGTATATATTTGCCCGGCATACCCTACACTGATGTTTTTTTTAAGGTCAAGTGCCACTGCCCGGTTTATACACGAAATTCTTTTCACGATCTCCCCCCCCCCTCACGCTCCTCCAACATGTACAGAATTGCTGGAACAGCGACCGATAATTGTCAACAGTACTGAGGTACGTACCTCTCTGCATATTAAACGTTCTTTGAAGATTAAAAAAAAATCAAATCTGACTGTCTTCTCTGTAAAGCCTAATAATCAATTCTTTCTTTTTGATGACCCTATAGTTAAGTTTTTTTTTTGTTTCAGAAAATCCCGCCAAAATTTGACTTTCAATGTTGGCGCTAAAATAAGGTGATATTTTGCTAAGCTAAAGCTCTCACCACCAACGTTTTCCCGATATCGAGCTCATTTTCCCCTTTCTAAATTTTCTAAGTCCGTTTGTATTATGGACTCGTCCTGTCCCTAGTCGCTTGTCAAAGCAAATAGTGGACAACCGTATTGTATGAATCATTTCTCAGAATACTTACAAACATTAGTCTTTCCCTTGCGGTGAAGAAAAAAAAACCGAAATATTCCCAAGGGAATACTACAAAAGTAATATAAATGAATTATTTAGAAATAGAATACTGAATGACTTTTAAAAAGAAATTGGTTACGCGTGATTAAAAAAACGAAAGAAAAAAAAATTATTATTTAAAGCTAGTAAAATATTAACACTAATCATTAGCATTTTGAATAACTTTAAAACTGTTTGATAAAAAATCAATGAGAAATTAAAGTAGTCTTTTGAATGATAAAAGCACAAATGATTTTTATAATGTGATAAATGAAAGGCTTTGAAACATTTTCGAAATTTGCTAGGTCGTATATTTCTAAACATTTTCTGAACAAAAATAAACGAAAAAGGGTTGACGGAAAAAAAGGTCCCGGTCAAAAAGATACCTCCATAGGAAAAATCTGTAGGGATATTTCCCCTCTCGCCTTCTGGGCAGCATGAACGCTTCTCGCTGTTTCAATGAATATTCTTTTTATCTGTAATAATTCAGATTAGATCATTGAGATAAGGAGAAGGGTAAGGTTATGGGCTGGTTGTATTACGCTTTTTTTAAAAAATATTATTTCATTTATTTATTCTTCTTTGATTATTTTTTAAAGCGGGAAGATACTATTTAACTTTTTCAATAATGTTTTACTTTTTTTTGTAATTTTTTTAAGTGAAAAATGTGTTATTTTCTATTTTAAATTATATTTTGTGAAGAAGTTGCTAATGTGAGGCTTAAAGTAGCCAATCGGGGAAATCGGTAGTATTTTTGTGTTGGATGTTTATTCGTGATTGGAGGTGAAAGTATTGGTCCTTTTTAATTAGAGTCGCGGTATGTCTTTTTTTTATAAGCTGGGTATGTTTAATTTCTCTATTTCTCTCTAGTCTTCTCATTTCAAATATTTTCCCCTACAGAATTTTTCCTACACGGTACCTTTTTTACAGGGACCTTTTTTTCCGGGGACCTTTTTTTCCGGGACCTTTTTTTCCAGGTACCTTTTTTTCCTTGACCTTTTTTTCCTAGAATCACGAAAAAGATATTGAAAAAAGTAGAAATACTGAAAGGACTTTCCTAAGAATAAATTGGTAACTTTCCTTACATTGAAATAAATTTGTAGACATTAATGTATTGAGTTTTTCAATATTCTTATGTACCATAAAATATTAAAAGATAATGTCTAAGTTTCTTTATTCGCGATCAATATCGAGTAACATAACGACGCATATCATAATGAAAAAATATAAGTTTTAATATTGTTATAAATTTCTAAATTTAAAAAAGTAACTAAAACAAGAAGTCCTTTTTCACTTTCAATCCTTTTTTTTTTCTCCCTTTCGATTTATGTGGCGTATTATTATTTAACAATAAAGCATTGATCTTTATCATTCGAAGACTATTCGAAAGTTTTATGTAAGTGTTCCTGAGGTTTCCTTGTGTACCTGCTCAAAAGCACATTAATTCGTATATGTACGTATAAAACACTACATTTCCTCTGTGTACTTGTTAAATTGTTTTGAAGAAAAATTTTGCGAAAAACGATGTAATTAAATTTTGATTCTACATTTTACTGAGAAAAATTGAGTATAAGGTAATTGCTTAAGCATTAACCTCCAAAGACTGGAGAATAAGAATTGTATTAGGTAATTAAGTTGAAATATCAAACAAATTTCTGTATACGCTAATTACAAACGCTTTTTTTTTGTTACAAAAGTGTTTTTTTTTCTCTTTTTTTTTTACACGAATGTATTTTAACAAGTATAAAAGGAATGTGATCAATGTTTGACGGAATTAATTAAACAACTTTCTTGTTCCTCCTATGAATAGTGAATATTTAATGTGGTTAGAGTGAAGTAATGTTTCGTCAGTTTAGGCTCTTTTGTCAGTAAACTTGACATGAAAATCCAATATGGCAACAATTTATTTTACATTTCAATTGAAAGAAAAAATTTCAAATTACTTATATTTAGCTCGATTTCAGCAAGTCAAATTGCCACAAATGAACATAGTCGTCGATTAAATCTCTTTTTTTTTGTTTCGAAAATAAAATTACATAATGTGATATGAAGAAAAATAATAATTTCGTTTCGAAATTTATAGGGTTTATGCAAAGAAAAAGGATTAAACCAAAGAAATTAATATATGTTCCATAATTATTCGATGATTATTTAGCGGTTGCACTATGAGAAACCCGTGTGGCAATGCAAAAAGAATTATTAAAGTGTAGCAGTTCTTAGGAATTCCCACGAAGAAAAAAAAAACGCTATGTTTTAGTTTTAATTATAATTTGAGAAAATTATAAATTCTTATTGATTAAATAATTGTAACCAGTTTGACATCAATTTAGAATTTTTTTATTTATTTATTTATTTATTTATTTTTTGTAAAAAAGGGCCGTGAAGCATTTCGTTATAGCACAGGATACATCGATTTGTTGATTTAAACCAGTGTCTTTCAATAAAGTTAGCATTAGAAGATAAAATTTGGTGTTTGGTGCTGTCTCTAAAAGCCATGCCTGCAAATTTTAAAGTTAAGAACAGCAATACATGGGAGGAAACTAATTAATATTAACTGTCAATCCTATTTTCTCCCCCACTCCAACGAACCCCAACAACCGCGAAGCTTTTTTTTTTTAGTACCTTCCCCACCCACTGGAGAGTCACGAAACAACACCCAGCCGGAGCTTGCATGTGGATGTTTTTTCGTGACGCTTCGGAAATAAGGGGTTAATTTTATCTCATTAAATCTTTGGGTTTACGAATACTGATGTTCAACTCCGTAGTCGTGTAATTTTGAATCCAATCCAGAAGAAAAGAGAACTCCTGGATCAAGCATTGGGAGAAATTTGCCCTCGTGGAGGACTTCTTGATGGAACTAAGCCGCATTTGCCTGTCATGATTTCGGAAAACTTCGAAAAACTCCCACAGTTAGCCTGATGGCAAGGGGACTCTCACCCATGATCCGTTTACCACAGAGGATATTTAACATCAGCAGTGTGGTTGGTGTGGTCACTCTGTCCCCTGAGCCATCACTGCTCGGTCCTTTTTAATTGAAAATATTTGTATATAGAATTTTAATCTAAGTGTAAATATTATGATTTTTTTACCCCTTTTGTTAAATTGTTTTTTTTTTCCAGTCCATTTTTCTAAAAAAAGTAATGTTTCAAAATAATTGTTAAATAAGGAAAAGTATTTTGCGTTTTCAAAATGTTCCAGTATTGTATTTTTTCCCCTCCTTTAACTTTATAACCTTTTATACTAATACTAACTTCTTTAATCTTGTGTTTGTAAGTCCCGCAGTGAACTGATAGCAGTGAACTGACATGGTGGTTCCCAGTTGAACTATACTAATACTAATACTATTCCAGAAGAAAGTCAAGCCTTACTGGCTGCGGTCAGTAAGTGTGGGGGGGGGTCACTTTGATCAACCTGCGCAGGGACCGAGAGAGCACGGTATCTGTTCTCGTTAAACTGCTCTACTGTAAAATGCTCGACTTCACGCGCAGGTTATCGGGTAACCAAAGCAAAGGAGCCAACCCCTCTGTACAGGATCAAAATTGTGATGGCACTTCTTCGGATCCTCTTCAGGGATGTTTCCCTGACCGTTGCCTATACCCCATTGTACAGCTCTAATGCGAAGTAAATAAAGTATCTCCTGTTTTTTAATACTTTTTTCTCATAGATTTTAATTTTATGTTAGTTTAAAATGATAAAAAAAATATTCTTTTTTATTTATATAAGTGCAAAATAGCTTTCTTTAGAGCTTTATCTTGTAAAATATTGGTTCGATAGAGAATTATGGGATTTTTATATTTTAATATTTTATATATTTCTTTTTTTATATTATGTATTTTAATACCGGCCCGGATATAACCGGAAATTGCCGGATGATAAATCCAAATTTTTCCGGTTACCTGGAATTTGCTGGGTAGAAGATTTAATATGACGCGGCAAAATTCTAGTAACAATCAGTACATCTCCAGAAAAAAGTAGCCTCCACTTATATTTCTGCAAGTTTGTCTTTTTTTTTAATGAAAACTTCAGTTTTTCATAAGTTTATTGTTCACAATTTTCAAGTTTAATTACATGAATTATTTTATGATGTGCTTCCAAATCCACCAAATTTTATTAAAATCGAGTGTAGGGGGAGGGAGGTTCAAACTAAAAGTGATTGATATGACGTGGAATTATTCTGTTAATTGTTTGTGATTTATTGTATATGCATTGTTTAATGAAATATTACGAAAGACTTTTCTGAATTGCTTTTCAACGGTTTAGTTATTTAAGTTCAGGACATAAAATGTTATTTTCTCCTTAGTTTTAAATAAATCAAATGGAAACCTTATTTTAAAATGGATTTTGTTATTTTTTCTATAAGTTTTTTTTGGGTGTAATATTTAGTGTTTTGTCTTGCAGACAGGAACAGCAAGCTGCACGTCATTGTGGACAGGGCCGGAAATAGATAAGTACATTTTCAGATTATTTTTTAAAATTTTTGTATCATTGCTTCCCGTATGTATCATGTCGTAATGTTCTGAGCTCAAATGTCCAGTCAACTCCACCTAATCTGATCAATATGTCTTGATCCATGTGTTCGATCGTCTTGATGGCGCCCATTTTGCCAGACATTATCAGGACCATGATCACATATATCTCCCTTCTCGACCCATGGTATCACATATTTATATAAAACGAGACTTTCTGACTCCAGCGGCCCATGATCAAACGGACGTGATCATAATTCCTAACACTCGTATAATAAGTAACTTCCGAAAAAACTATCACCGAATGACGTGACATCATTATTCAACCGAACACGTCAAAAAGTAATAATTCGAAATTGAAATTCGCAAACCGTAATAACAATGTATTAAAAATAAAAGGAGTTGAAAAATTTATAAATGTGAAATGAGGATAGAATCGTTTCAAATCGAATACTTCAGAAAGTGATAACTCAAATTCGTAACAATGTATTAAATGCAGCGAAATTTACTTAAAAAGCCATAAAGAAGCAGCAAAAAAAAAAAAAAATTCTTTCGTATTGCAAACGAAAATTAACTATTCATTGTGGGTAAACATTCATTGTTTTAATATTTATTACATATTAGGGGATAACTTTTTATATTCGGTTAAATAATATCAGGGTAAAGATTTAAAATAAGGGACGATCTTAGGGTACCTTTTGATAGATTACAATTTAATATGAAAAAGTTATCCCCAAAATATGATTTATATTTGTCTTTATACACTACCTTTCAGGATTTTCAATACATCTCCATTCATTAACAAGCAAAATTAGGTACCTTCAATACCCTATTAGTAGCTTACATATTAAGACATATCCCCATAAAATCAGCTTGCTGCTTATTTCTGGACTTTTACAGTGCATAAAATAAAATAAATCACCCGGAATAACTTTCGTTTTAATGATCAGAATTTCACGAATTAACTGTCAATCATATTGACTTAAAAGAACTACTTCAAGTATCTATTTAAGTTACAGAATCAGACAAAAAAACGCGCTTTCTCAGAATAAACCAATGTAACTGAGAAACATTGTTTATAAAACGAATTTAACTTATTAAAATAGGAATGATTAGAATTTGAAATTACTTATGTATTTCTTGTAAATGTCGGAAGAGTAATTAAATTAAATTAAATTAATCAAAACTGATATTAATTACAAGTATTACTTTAATTAGGCATGTGATTAAAATAAAAGTAAGGCTTAGGTTTGAACTATTTTGATGGCATTACCCTTAACATTAAAAGGTTAATTTTTGAATAAAATTATTATAATATGAATAAACTTATTATAATTATTAAAAATATTATATTTATAATCAATAGTTTGTTATTTCCAAGAATGAAAAAAAAAATCAAAGGACGTATTGAAATGAATTACTCTTCCGACATTTATAAGTAAAGTTAGTAAAGCTATATTTGTGTGACGCATTTTTAAATCTGTAAAAAGTAGACACGACAGTAAAAGTTTTACATTTTGAATAGAAAGACAACTTTTTCCAACTAAAAGTTAAATAACTCCTTAATCTTTTGCGCATTTTCAATTTTAAGCGTTGTGTTTCCTCTTACAATCTTTTAATCTTATACATTCTTTTGTTTTATTTTCTCCTACCATGAGTTTTGAATTGAAATTGCACTTACTCTCGCGCTTAGGGCAATTTACGTAGTATTTAATGTCTAAGTAGTTTTTTTTTTGAAAGTAATTGCGAAAATTGAGTAACTCCATCTCATCATTCAAGAGGAAGTGGAATTTTTCAGGAAATGAGGAGGAAAAAAGGTTCAGTATCCCCTCTACTGTGATAAAAACCAAATTAAAAAAATAAATAAATAAATAGGAAAAAAAGAGGGAAAAAGGTTCAGTACCCCCTCTACTCTGATAAAAACCAAATTAAAAATAAAATAAATAAATAAATAAATAAATAAAAACGATGCGTATTGCACTTACACAAATTAAATTTCTTTAAAATGTTTTGTTGTCTCCGAGAACGCAAATACTTCACTTCCAAACTGATAAATGTATTGAAAATCCTATTCTTTCAACTTCTTTATTATTAATACATTCGATAAGAAAGAAAAAGCTACCGAATTTTGGGTCAAAAATGTTATTGAGAAATTTCTACTAAATCGTGAATGAATTATGTTATTATGCTTATCTATGTTATTATGCTTAATCACAAAAAAATAAATATTTTTGTGCCATTAAAGTGTTAGAATAGTGAAACAATCAAATGAATAATTTGGAAATAAATGGAGATGACGCAATGGTGCTCAAATTTTTGCAAACGGATATTTATATTCTAAGCTTAAAATTTTTTCTGTAATTTCTGTTGCCTTGATCGTTAACTGCACCTATGATAAGGTTATAGAGAATTTTAATCATCCATATATTTCGGGATGGTATTTCAAAAAGATAAAACTGGATTTTTGCAGGCATATGTTCTGGGGATGTTAAAAGGGTTTAAGGGAGAAGGTAGAAAGCATTAACTAGAAGGGGGTACCGAATCACGTGTTAGAAACCCTAATTGTAATAACTTATTGTGAAACAAAGAAAAAGGAAGAAATTTTTTTTTTTCAGATCTTAACGGACCGCCATTTAAATGGCACTTTTATTTTTAGAGTGTCTACAATCACTTTATCATGAATTATATTCAATGAACATACTTAAATTAAGGACCCCAATTTTTTTTAAAAAAAATGTTGCTTTATTCATTAGTACTACTAAACATCTATTCCTCATTTGAATAAAAGTTATCTTCTTGTAACAACGTTTCACAGTAAGCTCCTACAATGACATCACGCAACTCGTAGAACGATTTTGCCACAGTTCAAAATCGTGTTTTTCTTAAAGTTTTTAACTTACAAATTTTGAAGTTCTGAATTTATTTAAAGACAAAGCACACTTCTATCATTTAATAATCAAAGGCTTTTTGTGGTTCACTGATTGCGGACTTGCTGAGATTGTGGCGCCCTACGAGTGTGATGCCTTATTTTTTCTATTCGAAACAAGCTCAGTAAGTTGTAGTTTTGTTTCGAGTCTATATCGAT
Source organism: Parasteatoda tepidariorum (assembly GCF_982258835.1). Classification (NCBI taxonomy): domain Eukaryota; kingdom Metazoa; phylum Arthropoda; class Arachnida; order Araneae; family Theridiidae; genus Parasteatoda; species Parasteatoda tepidariorum. The sequence continues at coordinate 120,381,924 of NC_141755.1, read as the reverse complement.
TAAAGCAGGGATGCCAACAATTACAATAATATCCGTAATCATTACGCTTTCCTTGTCAAGATTACTACTTACTTTCGAATAATAAAATGTATACTTTTTAAGAATTTCCGTAATAAGCAGTTTAAAGTAAGTTTATTTTCCTCACAATTGCCAAGAGTTATGAAATTTTTATGGTCTGCAACTAATCTGAGATTTTTTTCTACTCCTCAAACAATTTTACAAAAAAAAAAAAGACAATGTTTTGATAGAAACATATAAAAAAGGAAAGAAACTTTATGTATTTTTCCTTCCAACAAGCTAATCTTCTCTCCTTATGGAAGAGCATATTAGAATGCTGAGATCATAAATTTTTTGCGGTTCAAGTGCAAGATGACAAAAAGCCGTGAAGGCCAGTTTTTGAGGAACTAAGACCTTGAAGATTCATTCCATTTAATTTTACCATCTTATAAAGTTTCAACGTTGTATAATTTTTAAAAATAGTTTTTTTTAAATCTAAATGTTACTTTTTTGTTGAATAGTAAATCCTTGCATAACTTTATTATTATTATATACCTGTATCATATTAGGTTGTATATACAACTTAAAATTGCTCTAATTTATATTCCGATCATATTTTGGTGCTCTGATTTTTGATAGCTAAATAGGAAAGTTGGCACTCCTGCTAAAGTCAGCATTTTTAAATACAAAACTTTAGAGTAAAGTCTATATTGGAATATTAAAAAGGCAGGGAAGAATCTCGAAATTTCGGAAGTGCAATAAAATGTTTAATTTTAAAAAACCAGAGTTGTGTACAAAATAAAATATCGGTGTTCTATATTAGATTAAGCTATTTGGTGAGAAAGGTTTTAACCTGCTAAATGAATGCTAACATTAACAAACCCATCTATCATATGTTTAAAAATGGTTACTTTTTTTCGACAAAAAAAGGAAAAGTTTTTTCTGTGTACAACCTGAACGTGAGGGTTGAAAAGTTTGAGGCACACAAGTGTGTGTCATTTTTCATCTGCAAATTCTTCCCATTTTCCCCTACGGATGGGAACCTCAAGATTGAAAGCTCTCTTGCTATTTGAAAAAAAAAATTTGGTTTTAACGCAATTTTATTTTTTGAGCTATTGGATGGCCATGGGAGTTTGGTGCTGTGAAATCGCTTTTAAATCCTTCTATTATAAGGTCCGAATTAAATTTGATCCTAAGTAAAATCACATAGATTTCATGTAATGATGAATGAAAATGGTGTTCACAAAGGCTTAACAGCCTTCCTGAGGAAATTTTAAAAATATTCATCTTAAAACATTCAAACTGTCTCATATATGCTTTGTGACAGTACAGTTAGGGAAATCACTGAATTGATTCAAAGCCTCAAGAAAAAAATTCTAAGATTTATCTGCAGAGCCCGTGTTTAGAATTTTTTTTATCTCCGAAACAAAATAAATAAATCTGAGCTGCATTAATTCTGTTAGAGTATGACGATCTTAATTCTTGAGCAAGCTTTAAAATGCATAGTGGTTTAAAAATCTTTTATAATTAATATTTTGTTTCTTATAATTTAAATGTTACATGCCTACCTTACATATAGATATTTGTTAATATTGAAATTAGATTATTTCACTGAATAATTTTGTAAAAAAAATATTTTGGAATTTTCATTGATAGCTTTATTTTTACGAGATTAAGTGTTTCATAGTAGTATCTGTTATCAAAGAAAAATCCTGTTTTAAGTTCTTCTTAAGCTTCAGACTCATATAATTGATTACGACTTATGGAACATTTCAATAATTTTTTCTTATTTAAAACAAAATTTCTTTAGCTTTCCCATGAAAATACTAGAAAATTGAATTTATTTATAAGCTAAAAACAAAATATTATTTATAATTAATGTTTTTGAATAATTATATTTAAAAAAATAACTTTCAATATGAAAACTAAACTTTAGTTTAGCCTATTAACTACTGCTGTAATTGGCATGATGACATTTTCATGAAGCAAATTGTTTGACTATATTATTTATAACTATGACGAAGATAGTCTGCATAGTGAAACGAGTTGAATAAAAGTTTATTCCTCGGTTGACAGAGCTTACTTGTCAGTGGTTAGATTTTATCCAAATTAGATAACTTACCCTGATAAGTGGATAATATACAATAAGCTTATGTCGTTTATTTAGAAAATATGAACGACACTACAGGTGAATACTATTCAGTTTTAAAGTTAGGCATTGTGCATTAATTTGGTAGTAAATGTTGCGGGTGAATGTTGTCTGAAAAATTATAAAATAAAAAATTTCAAACTGTAATTAAATTTATGAGATAGTTTATTTTCTAATATGACCTCTAATAATGCGAATAAAAGTTTATAGTAAACAGCAGAAATATTTCTCTGTTGTTAAGAACATTTTTTTTCTAAACAGAAGTTCCTGATTTGTATAGTTTGCTGACAATGTTTTTAAAATTAAATTTTCTCATTACTTAATTAATAACTTGACAGCTTTTTTTTTCTCTCTATAAGCAAAAAATTAATGATGAATTACAATAAACTTGTAATATTTAGAATTCTATTCATCATAAGCAACTGCTTAATTATTTATGATTAACCATTTATACTTGTCACTAAATTTTGTTTCTATAATATATTTTACTAGAAAGACAAATAGAATCAAATGATGAGCAACCAAAAAGTTCTTTAGTAATGTTAATATTTATATTATTTTTTGACATAACTAGGTATATTTTTTACCTGGTATTTATCTCCTGAATATTATTTGCTGCTCTCTCTAAATATTTCAAATTCATAATTCGTTAAATTCAAAATCTGAATGGCTTGATATGCTGAAAGCGTTCCCCAAGACAAGAAGTGTACAATTTTTAAAACAAATGGAACGTTATTTTTAATAAAACCTTGCATCCAGCTGTAAGTGGGGAGAAATTAAAAAATTTTAGGATTTAATTTTATCTTAGAATTCAAAATAGCATTCTTAATTAAGACTAATGATAGAATAATTGTTATTAATTAATATTCGAAATAATAATTAAAGAAGAATCGTTATTAATCTTTAAAGGCTAAAGACAGTAACCTTCTCAAATAAAAACGCCCTTTATTTTAATCTTAGTCATTTTTGTCAGCTTTCAGCATCCTCGATAATGAACCAAAGAATTTAACATTTATTCATTTACCTTGATAGGCTTTGGAGATATCTGAAAGTTAAATCATATTTTACTAAAAGTGCTTGAAGTGTGAGCACTTTTTTAAGGAGTTTTTTAGCTAAGAGGAGTTTTTTAGCTAAGGTTTAGCTTAAGGAGCTTACACATTAAATTTATTCCACGAAAGTTAATTCCGACCAGTGTGACAAAATCTAATGCATGAAACATGTCAGTTTAAGTGAAACGTTTCCTTTTAAAAACGCACTGTTTATCTTATTACACATTCTTTCCAGAATGTAATCATAAGCCCTTATGAAATATTTCATTATGGAAGCTCTATCAGAACTTAAAAATTAGCTGAAAACAAATTTGTTATTTTCTATTGCAAAATTTGACAGAATTTAAGAATCTACAACTTTACAGAATCAGACGTAGAATAGTAAACGTTCCCTCCTTTTTTTTGTTCAAGACTTGGGTTTTAAAACTGTTTGATTTTGTTGCATTGAGTACTTATTGAAGTTTGTGATTAGTTCCGTAGCAACTTCCTTGCGCCGTTTACTATTAAACTATGCATTCAACTTATCAGTTTATTCACTTAATGGATTTGTAGTGATGTCAACTCCTTATCTTTTGATATTTTGAACTCAGTTTAGAAGATACGGACTCCTGGTAGATATTCATATAAACTTAACGTTTGTGGGATAATTCCTAATTATTAATCCACATTTGGCTACATGTAAAAGAAAACTAAGAAACCGTCCAGCCGTTAGCGCGATATTAATTCTGTTGATTTTTCATTTAAAAAAAAAGTGGAAAAAAAAACATTTTCAAATTTGTTAGAAAATATTATTTGGATGTGAAATCCAATTTTTTTGTAAGTGTCATTGCTTATAGTTTCTACAAAAATAAGTTTTCATGATTGCAAATCCGTCAGAAAATATCACAAATAACGAGGGCTGCAGATTTGATTAGGTCTTATTTAGTAAAAAGTGTTAGTTATCTTTATTTTTTCTAAAAAATAACAAATTTCGTTTCAACATCGTGCTGAAAGTATAGTAGTTAAAAAAGACAAAAAATGCAAGTCTTCATTTAGATGTAAACTTGAGAGTTTGAATCAGGAGCAATAGATTACAATATTGATTACTTTATGCAGGTACTTTTTTCATTATGATTATATTTGTATTACATTCAAATTACATTTATATTTGTGTTTATTTCATTTAACTGAATGATGTAAAATTAGTTTAAACACTTAAAAATTACTTCAAAGCTAAAAAGGCGGTTAGAAAATTTCTTAAAAATCATTTTTATGTTAAATAAAAGTATATATTTTCAGTTATTTGATAAATTAATAAAAGTTTTGAAAATTTATTTAAAAAATGCATTTCTATAGCATATTGGCAATTTCAGCTGGTTTATTATTTACTATTAATCATCATATAAAATGCAGCATAAGCTTTACAGAAAACTCTTTGCTAAGTATGATACATGAAGGTTTATAGGACAGTTTATAGTATTTTAACGGCTTTAGTTTGTCAACCGAAGTTTATTGAAAACACAAAAATTTTAAATTGTCGCAGAAAAATTTCTAGATACGCTCTATTTTTTCGTTCCAATTAAGATAATTTTTCTAATTTTTATACTACTTCGCATTGATTTAAATTTAAAAAAAAAATTCTTTCACAGTAATCTAAACTTTCTATGATTGAAATCAGTTTTTCCTTAAGATTTACGTTGCCATACGACAACACTGGTTTCATGTGGCTGTATAAACTTTCACTATTGCTATTTTTGTAACTATGGAAATGCAAACTCTTTATTTTCACTTATGCTTATCGATGCTCATAAATTCACATCGTTTTCACATTGGTACCACAATCAACTAGGTGTGCCCTAGGAGGTATTATCTCCCCCTCCCTCCTGAAAACATTGTTAATAAGTAGTTATTTGCTGTAAGCTAATACGAATTTCTAGAACATGAAATATCTTAGTTTTATTTTATTTTGTTTGTTTTTCCATTTATTTTTGCGTCAGACTTATTTTTCCGCACCATTTGAATCTATTAACTTGTATTTCTTCTGGCTCTGCTGTATAAGTTTATTGCACCCGATCCTAAGTATATTTCACCCTACCATAAAATTCCTAAATCATTCTCTTTATGTTAATAGTTTTGAGACATGTATCGATTTCCCTCTAATGCATCATAAAAAGTAAATTTTTTTAAAAATCAATTGAAATTATAAATAAAGCAAGAATGAAGCAAAAATTGAAATGGAACAATTTCCATATTTTTGAGTCATCATTAAACACTTTCTATATTTAAAATATTTTTCTGCTAATTAAGAAATTTATATCTAAAATTCTGATTTAAAAAAATATATGTGTAGAAAATTTCAATTCTTATGTATAATTTTTTTGTCATATTGGTTTCTTTTTGAAGTACTAAAAATATTCACTTGATTCTCAATATTCTCAAATAAAAACATGAATGTTCAAGTATAAATATTAATTTTCTGAGTTGCATTCTAAAATTTCAAAAATATGGATACATGTTTGAAGAATCCGCCGGTGCCATTTTGTAATTTTGACTAATTAAAATATATATATATTTTTTAAGAGGGGTATATTATATATATTAAAGAGGGGAAGTATGTTTGCTATCTAAAATGACTAGGCATTTTATGTATGAAACTTGTATTACTAAAAAACGAACTAAGTGTTTAACAAATATTTGAGAAATAAGTTTAAATAATTAATAAATTGTCCCTATAGTTGATTACTGTGCATATCAAAGTTGTGATCTTAGTACATCTTTGCACTGTATTTATTTTGTTTTGCACTTCAAATCAGCATTAGTTATTAATGCCAGTGTTCTTGATTATACCGTTAACAACTTACAACACACAAAATTATTTATTTTGTGTTTCTGTTTACAAAAGTATAAAATACTAGCTTCCTCAATAAAACTTGAAATAAAATGGCGTAAATACAAATATATTAATGCTCAAAAATAAATATATATAAACTAAAGTTGATTTTGTTTCTTCTACACAAAAAAGAACAAACAAGCTTAAAAAAAGCAAAACAAACCGTTACCATAGCAACTTCCTTTTATGAATTACATCAAAATTAAAGATTAAATAAACGATAATTCGTAACAGTATTGCTTTATTTTTTACCTGTTGCACAAAATTATTCTAATATCAGTGCTTCTTTCTATCATGAAAGCTGACTTTTTATCAAACAAATAACTGTTTAGTTAGCATTAATAATACCTACATACAACCTAATACAGCTTCCTACAGCCATGAAACATAACTTATCTAAACACTGTGTATTGTTATTTAGCATTACTTTTGCATGAATAGTTTAAGATGAATTTTTAAAAGCAAGGAAAAAATGAATAACATTGAGATTCCGAATACTTTACATTGTGTCGATTAGAAATTTTTTGTTTCTGATGGTTCTGAGCAAATAGCAGTTCTTTACACGTTTATTCATAACTTTCTACGTTAGATAGAGGATAACCAAGTAGTTTTAAACTCTATTGGGAAAAACTATGAATTGATTTAAACAATCAGTAAATGATTAGTCGTCTCGGAACGGAAAAACGTCATTTGTGTAAAGATGATTTGGAAAATAAATCAGGCGATGATTTCTAAAAAATTGCTGTTTGAATGAAATGCTTTTGTGGACAACCGAAACATGAATTAAATAAATTTCGTGAAAGCATCAATTCGACAACCATAAGCTTCGAAAGAAGTATTAGTTATTTTTTCTATTTGCTTTAAAAGATGGAAAATATGTCGATAACTCTATGTTCTGTGCAACTAATGCTAAAAAAGGTAACAAATGAAATGTTTTAAAGAGCAATTTAATGTATTATCTCAGACGTGCAGCTATGTCTCAAAATATTTCATAACTCATGCATAAAATTTAACAATTTCAATATCTTCCTGTTCATCACACATATGCGTTTCTTCAGGACATGAATTTCATCATAGAAAAATGAAACTAATTAAACTTTAATAATTTAGTATGTTTTTTCTTCTTCTAAAATTAATTTGATTCCTTATATCGTAAGAAATATGAAAATTTAGCTGCTTTAAATATTTTTATCAAACTTACTCAATGAAGCAAAACTATATTGAATATTATTAATTGTACCAAAAAGTGATTAACAAGGTAAATGTCATTTCCAGAAGAATTTTAAAATTAGAATTATTGCTTTTGGAAAGAAATAAGTAGCATGGTATTATATTAAATAAGTATTAATGCTCCCACCTATGTCTGCAATTCCGATTGATCATATATTAAATGTTTGAAACTACGTGGAAAACTTTATAGACGTCAATAATTCTTAATTTCCTTTTCATTTGGTTTGTAAAACAGTAATTGCACACGGACGCACAATATAACATTTATTTACATATTCATGAGAAATGCTGTTTAAAGCTCCATAATAAAAATTTCTGGCAAAATTATTTCGGAATTTCAAGATGACAAAAGAGACAAAAACATTTTCTGCCCTAAGGAGATATCTTTAGCTTCTAATTCATAGCAACAGGCTGTTTTTGTCAGATAAAATTTTCTATTATAAGATGATATTTGTATAGTACGAGTTCTTTGTTATTTAATATGTGTTTTAAACTTTAGTAGTGTATTATTAGTAGTTATAAAAATAAAATATGAACAATTTCAAATGGCAAAGCTCATGAAAATGTGCAATTTTGTTCCACATTTTAGCAATCCTGTGAACCGAATTAATTATTTTATTAATAGAATGCCTAAGATAATATTAGCTATTTTTCTGTTGCACACAATACCAACATTGCTAAATGGTTACCTTAATATGGAAACGATCGTTAACGAAAAACCTCCTTTCCTGACACAAAATGATTTTCAAATATATTGGTGTAGCTTTTAAAACTTATTGAAGAAATTTTCCTATAGCTCGGGATAAGGAATGTCATATCTAACCATACTCAATTTACGTATGAGTTTGAGTGTTTTTATGCATCTCTTTGCGATATCTTTGCAATTATGCATTTTTCTTCCGAATTATTTTAAGTAAATATATTTTTTTAATGAATAGATTGGATTTTAATGGTTCCCCTGACCTTTTTAAATTGAGATCTTATCATGTTTTCACATGTTTTCTTAAAATAAAAACGAAGTATCACTTTGCAGTGAGTAGTTGGAAAGCTTTGGATATTCATAATTTTTCATCGGCTTCCCGTTTGTGAACGTTTGAATCGATCGAGGTATATAAATTTTTTATTGAATTTGATATTTTTACAAGACTTTGAAAGTTTTGTAAACCTGCTTTTTACATTAAAAAAGCATAACTCTTTTTAAGAATTATTTTTTATTTATTTTGTTTCCGTTGTTTTTTATGAGCGGAATGTTTCGCCCCGAGTAATTCTCTTAAGATAAAAATAATAAGAAAATATTTAATTTTTGAAAGGCTTATAATGAGTTTCAACTGCATCCACGTAACGTCCTCATAATACAATAACTGCACTGTTGATAAAGTGGTGGCTTTTTCTTCTAAATTTTGAAATGAATTTGCTTAGAGGTGTTAATTTGTCTCAAAAATTGTTCAGAAATTATTAGCGCATTAACTTACATTAAGTAACTTGTAACTTATTACGTAAATTTTAGTGCTTGTTGAATGAAGTACAAAAAAAAAATGTTAGGAAAAAAGTGACTCATGCAAAGGTTTTTTAAACAAAAAAAAATTCGAATCTAAAACAAAAATTTTTTTTAAAATCCTAGAGAGATTTTTATGAACAAATATTACAGATTATTTGGAAAATTGTAAAATTTTGAGCAATTTTTTCTTAAAAGAAAAAGTTAGCTTTAATGTTACTTTTCTCTTTACTTTTTCTTTAACGACACTTTTTTAATTAAAAAAAATTACTATTTTGAAACAGTTTTATAGAACTAAATATTCTTTGAATGTATCAGTACATGATTGGTCGTCTCAAAACTTGAAGAAGTGGAGTAAAAAGTTGACGGAAATGTGAAAGTTAAGTCTCTAGAAGAAACTAAGAAATCCCCGTAACCTTACTATTAATTAAAAGTATCAATAAATCATTTCATTAAAAAACTGATAATTTACTTAAACCTAAATCATCTGAATCTTATGAAAAAAAAAATCAAACATTTCTACAACTATGAACTACCATAGAAGTAATAAGCTAGCGACTCCTTGTAATCTGCAACCAAATTTGCTGATGTTATCAATAATTATAAGTGCATTGCTTAAAAATATAAATAAATTTGTAACTAGATTGCTGTTCCCAAAATGTTATTTCTTAATTTGATGCTTAAAATTGAACAATCTTCGTAGCTATCCGTGTGCATAACACACAAATTAAGAATTTCAAAGCCCTTTCTTGCTTGTTTTTTAAATGCTTGAAATTGATCTTAGTATTTCAGATTTGTGGGAAAATCAATTTATTTCAAAGATTTCATATATTTCAAAGATATTTTTCATTTTACAAAGAAGAAAAAAAAAACTGGTGTTGTCAAACGTTAATGAAATAAAAATCTTTTCCGGTAAGATAACGTTAATAAAGCGCCGCAATAAAAAGTTCTTTTGACGTTTTACTGTGAAAGGTTGTTTAACAAAAAGCGAAAACATTTTCTGCCAATTTTTAATCGACAGCAGCAGTCCGTTTAAAAACGGCTGTTCTCAGTTACATCAATCATCTATGATCAAAGTCTTTGTCTGGAAACGTTTTTTTTTTTATGCAGGATCAGTAAGAGTTTTATTTTATTTGATATGTGTTTTAAAATTAGTAGCCTGTTAATTATAAGAAAAAGTTATAGAATGGCAATACGCAATTTAAAATGGTAAACCTTTCTAAATTTGAGTTTTGCTTCATAGTTTGAAAATATTTTATATCTCTGAAACTTCTCAAAAACCCCTTTTTTTAAAACACACAATACTCATAGTACCTAATGGTTGCATTAATATTTAAACGATCGCTAACGTAAAACCTTCTTTCATACCACAATCTGTTCCATGATTAATAAGATAACGAATGCTAATTGAATAAATGGCGTAAATTCTCAACATTTATTTCCCTGTTCATGTGTTGAAGAAGTTTTTCGATTACTCGTGATAAGACTGGTATGTCTAACTACATTAATCTTATGCAGGAATTTGAGAGTACATTCATCCCCCCCAACCCTTTTTTTATTAAAGAAAGATACTATTTTAACATATTTTTTCAAAAAAAAAAACGAAGTATCAATTTGTAGTGGGTAAATTTTGGATATTTTTTGATGGCTTCTCGTTCGTAAACGTGTGTATCGATCGAGGTATAAGGAAAATTTTAAAAAAAATGCGATTATTTTTACAAGACTTTGAAAGTTTTGTAAATCTGCTTTTTACTTTAAAAAGCAAACTCTTTTAAGAATTTTCATTTTAATTAAGATGTTTTATATGAATCTTCGCCCCGAGTAATTCTTTTTAGATAAAAAATAATTGGAAAATAATTATTTTTTGTTAGGGTTAGATAGGGTTTTAACTGTATCCTCATAACGTCCTCTTAATACAATGTATGATGCTGCAGAGTATAGAAATACCGACAAAGCATGTCAGCGTTGCCGACATGTATATCAAAACTCTAATTTAAAATTTGAGAAGTATTGTCACTCAATATTTAGAACTCGAGTTTCATTTCTTTTTCTTTGTTTAATATATAAAAATGTTGCAAAAGTAAAATCACCTATGCAAAGATTTATTATTATCTAAATGTTTTTTTTCTTCAATTATTTTTGTTTTTTAAATAGTTTTAAGCATATTGCATCTTCTTAAAAATTACAAAGACGTAGTTTAAGTTTATAGATAAATAAAAATGAACTGTTCTCTTATAAAATTTCAATAATATTTATCTTTTGCTAGCTCTAAACCTTTTTAACTTTAATTTTTTACCCAAATAAAAATTAATGAATTTCTTGTTTTAACGATGAGTTGTTTTGCATGTTTAAAAGTTTTTTTGATTATTTTAAGCATTTTCAAATTCAGAATGATTTTTATTTAATTTACTTGAAAATTTCTCTAGAAAATTCATTTTTTCAAAGTAACTTTTTCATTTCTAATATTAGACCTTAGCTTTATGAGGTTAACGAATTATTATTATTAAACAATGCCTGAACTTTAAAAAATATATCAAGCTTTAAAAACGTGTTAATTTTTGTTTGAAACTGTATAAATATGTATTTGTTTGTGCTGGTTATTAGTAATTTTTTGATCTCTAAAACTTTTTTCTTTATGATGTTATTTTTAAAAGCTAATTTTATTTACGAGTGTATATTTGAATGTAGTTATAATTATTTTAGTTAAAAGAGCATATATTTTAATTGTATTGTGTATTATAAGTAAAAGATTACAAAACGTTTTACAAAACTAGATACAATAGGAAATACTTGAAACAGACATTTTCAGAAAAATGAAACTTTCCTTCGAATGTCATAATCACCCCCCCCCCCTCACACTGATTAAAAAGTTAAAGACACTGAGTTGGGTCAATAAGCTGGATTTTTTTTAAGAAACAAACTATTTTTACTGTTTTTTAAAACTGCTTCATACTCCGATCAAACGTTTGGAATTCCAAGAATAGTGCAAACTCTGTTCGTAAACTCGCTGAATGAGAGATCGAATTTGAGTAGCTTCTTGAACAGTGTGTTAAAAGATATGCAGAATCAACTGGAAATATTGAATCTCTGAGAACTGAATTGACGTAAAAATAAAAGAAAAAGAAATCGAAAATCCAAACGTTCTGGAATATAAACAGCTAGAAAGTAACTTAGTTAAATAAGTTTTAGAGGAAAGATTTGAAAGCTTCAAATATAGCATTCACCATTTTAAACACAACATTTAGACTTTTAATTCGAAAATCGAGAAATGTTACAAAAACTGTAAGCATGTTATATGGATTGTAATTATTTGACAACTTAAATCTATTAGGCCATCTAAATTGTCAGATAAATGCTTGAATAGTCACGTGCGACAAGCTCAATGATTGCGCTTACAGAAAAGCAGTTTACTCAAATTGTTTAAATTGAGCTTTGAACACTTCAGAGAACACTTTGAACACTTCTCAATTCTTAGGAATAGCTCGAAAATCTGGGCTTGTGATTCGTTTTAAAATAACGAGTGATATCAACAAAAGGTTATGAGGAAGCCTGATACAAACTGTCAAAAATCTTATTTCTAAGAAGTTAAACTGATTAGCTTAAACGATCAGTTCATTAGGACTTAAGGAACCATTTTTTAGTAACCAGTTCAAATTTATGCATTTTGGCTCATGAAAAACAAAAATGATGAGACAAGCTTCAATTTCAAGGCTCTAATGATAGTGATCAAACAATCTTACATGCTGCGATGTCAAAAAATTGTTGACCAACTTACTTTTGAAGAAAAAAATACAACATTCGCACAGAATTTGCCCTGAAAATTGAAACTTCAATCTCAAATGTCAAGCTATTCCAAACATATGTGCCTGTAACTAACTCCCAAAAAAAAAACACTTTGAGATGGTCTGGCCTGTCTGTAAAAATAATACAAGTAAGAGTCAGTTCAGAAGATATGAGATTATAATAGTTGCGAAGATATGAATGGATTAGAAAATACTCGACATTGCCAGTAATTAAGGAACCAGCATTGATCAGGGCAATCCAAGATATATGCAGTATATGGGAATTGGAACAGATGCCGACAGGGAGATAGACTCAAGCCTTTGACTAGTGAGGACGTGTTTTTTCTCTGATCGACCATTGCCGTATCACAGAACAGCGCGCGGCGGAAAGGTTTTCCCTTCCGGCCGCTCTCAAGTACTGCCATTTGATGAGTCATCGTTAGATGATATACTTGCTAACTGCGGGATTCCCCCGCAATATAATTCATCCGGAAACTTAGAGAAGTCTGAAATTGAAGCCTTCTACCTACAGTTTTCCCTAGAGGAACTGTGCAAAATTGATGACTCTTTCCGATATTTCTACAGAAAATATCCTACTTTTGATGGATCTCATTGACGTTACATCACTCAAAGGAGTGAAATTGCCCACTACATCATGTACAGATTAGGCAGACAGAAACCGGAGGGGATGGAATTAGCAAAGAAAGGAGACCCAGTTCCCGCTTCAGTTCCCATAGCTCAAACAACTGAGAAATTGGTCACAACCAATGCTACTGAATTTGACCAATACTTGGAACCTAGTGAGGAGCCTTCGGCCTCTGAGACAAAACCCCAGACAGAAAATTCTAAGGAACCACCTATCAGAAAGAGAAAGAGGAATAATAAGAAGAACTCAACTAATGTAGACTCAACAAAGCCTACTAACTGTTCTTCTGACCCTCTAACTCCGCCAGTGAAACCGACTCCAGTCCCGATGGAAACTCCGGAGGAGAGCACAGAAAAAGTCCCAGAGCCATCCACAAATGTTCATAAAGCTCAACCACCCAAGAACCTAAAAGTTCTCATCCGAGGGCTTCCTTTGTACGGACTTTAGTACGGACAATATTTTCCTTGAATTAGGGAAACAGAATTTAGAAATACTGAAAGTTGTTCAGTTAAAAAAGGAAGTGGGCGGGGCCTATAGGCCACTCCCACTGTTCCTCCTCATCATAACAGAGATGAGAACTACATGAAGATCTACCATATCGAATTCATTAAGGACTTTCCGATTTGTGTAGAGAAATTTCATGGCGGCCGGTGGCCGATACAGGGTTTTAGATGTGAAGGCTACGGACACTCTCAGCGTGCCTGCACTTCCGATCCAAGATGTATGAAGTGTGCCGAAGGGCACTACTCATTCCAGTGCAAAAAAAATCTAGAACACACCGCCTATTTGCTGCAATTGCAGTAAGGATCATACCTCGAACTTCTCTGGGTGCGAGGTCAGGCCCCAGGAGAAAAAGATTCAACAACAAAGCTTCAACTACAGCTACCTCAGCTCATCGTTTGGTTACACTAATGAAAGAGTTACAAGAACTTTTGAAAAATCAGGAGGCACTCAGCCTTCTTCAGACACTTCTTCAGGGGAATACCCCCATCCCAATGATGATTTTCTTCAGTGCAACGCAGGCCCAACATCTGCAATGGACTTATATTGTGTAGATATCTTACAAATATCTTGTGAACTTAGGACATTATAATTTAGGACTAACTAGATTCGATGAATTGGTTAGAAGAGCTTCGTGCTTAATGCCGAGATAACACCTATTTCCAGCATTCCAGCATGGAGCAGATGCCCATTGAATGGGATGATGGTTTTATCTGCTTAATCTACAAAAAGGGAGATTTGATGGATTGTAAAAGTTATAGGGGGATTACCTTATTGAATACAGCATACAAGATTTTCTCCAATGTATTATATAAAAGACTTTTACCACACGTGGAGAAGGTGGTTGGAAGTTAACAGTGTGGTTTACAAAGAGAAAAATCTACAACCGATTTAATACAAGTTTTAAGACAAATTATTGAGAAGACAAACGAATTTAATATTGAGACTTTTCCTATTTTTATTGACTTTAAGGCAGCATACGACAGTATCAAGAGAAATAAGTTGTATGAAGCAATGGAGGAATTTGGTATTCCCCCTATTAACTTGACAAAGGCAACACTCAGAAGAGTCAAGTGCAGACGTAAGTTGCAAAATTAACTCTCCGAGCTCTTCTACACTGATGGTGGTCTGAGGCAGGGGCATACACTTGTCTGCCTTTTATTTAATATCGCACTTGAAAAAGTAAATCAGAGCATCTGAAATCAATGTAAGAGGCAGTATCTTTCAAAGATCAACACAAATTCTTTCTTATGCAGATGATCTTGATATTATAGGAAGATCTAGACAATCAGTAGTGGAGAACTCCAAAGCTCTTGAAGTAGCAGCTAGTGAAATGGGACTACTAATCATTAATGCTGACAGAACTAAACACATGGATACAAACAGAGGGCTCGCTAAGGCAATGAATGCCCTTTCATGTGAATGATTATGACTTTGAAACTGTTGATGAATTTAAATATTTTGGGACTACTGTTACCTGCAAAAATGTCACAAATACTGAAATCAATAGCCGTTTAGCAATGGCAAACAAGTGCTACTTTGGTTCAAAACGCCAACTAAAAAGTGAATTTCCTAAAAGACAAAAATTAACATATACAAAACACTCTTACGGCCTGTGATCCTATCTGGTAGTGAGTGCTGGACTCTTAATAAAAAAGAGAACAAATTGCTGATATTTGAGAGAGGGATACTAAGAAGAATATTTAGTGCAGTCTATGAGAATAACAAATGGTGCACCCTTTACAATCATGAGTTATATAAAAAGTATAAACAACCAGGCATAGTTCATGTTATTCAGGCCAATCGTATTCGATGTCTGGGACTCCTTTATAGATCTGAAGACCAAAATCCTGCAAAAAAGTTTAAAAATACTTTTTTAACCAAATTTACCAACCTCTTTTTAGCCTGGTTTAAAAAAGAAACTTCTTTTAAGCCAGAAGGTACAAGAAAAAGGGGTCGTCCACCGACTAGGTGGCTGGACGCAGTTGAGAGGGACCTAAATATAAAAGGAATAACTAACTGGAAGACCATGGCACAGAATATATTAAGACGGCAAAACTTATTGGGACAGCCTTGGCCTGCCATAGGCTGTAGTGCCCAAGAAAAAGAAGACGAATCAACTTGGTGTGAAAACTAGGAAGCATATGAAAAAGGTGGACTAATGGGAAACAAGCTCACATGTCTGCTTAGTAACTGGACTATTTCTTCATTTAAATTTGATGTATCCCAACTGTAAAATGACACTCAGTTCTGATGCATACATTACACCATACCAACAAGTATATGGACAACTGCTTAACAATTCCGTAGAGAAAATAACTGTCAAGAATTGAATTTTCCTCTGAAAAATAACTAATACTGAAACTGTGCACAAAATGTGCAACAAACCTTTCGATTGTCTGATAAATTGTCTGACACGACTAACATATAACTTTAGTTTTTCTTCTCTATAAACAATAGTGGCAATCTATAAACTTCTGGCTAAATAATAGTGTAGAATGTCGAATAACAGAAACAAGGAAATGGGGGTGATTAAAAATAAACAAACTTACTCAAGAAAGATGTTTTAGTTTATTCATTATGTTCCTATTTGTTTTAAAAGCTTGTGATTATTTGCGAATTTTTCTTGAATCGTTTTTATGTAAGTAAGATGAAAACTTTGTTAAACTTGCTTTGCTGTTTTTATGGAGGCTTGTTCTAAAAGTATTTTATCGTTCATTGTTAATTTACATACATACTTCATCTGTAGTATTCTAATTTTGATAAGTAATATATAAACATAATTCTTTTAGCTGCAAAATAACTTTATTTTTAAAAATGAATTATGTTGATAGATAAACATTTTAAGAAATGTATAGCTCAATTTTTTCATTTAGTCTTAGTTTAAAATCTGCAGTCAGTTAGATCATTATATATCTTAAATGTTTTATAGTTTTAATCAATTTAAACAAAAGAAAATCCATTTGCCCTAATCGCAACAAAAAAAAAAAAGATGGGGCACAAAGTTTTTTATATTCCAAATTATTATTATTTTTTTATTTCATTAAATGTGAATTTTTAAAAAAAAGTTTTTTCGGACTAAATGGATTTTCTGCAGTGTTTTGAAAGATTTTATATTTGTTTAATTAATTTATTTATAGTTAATTCTTGCCATCAAGAAAATCCATTTCTCCCCATCGTAGCAAATTAAAAAGATGGGGTATAAAACTTTTTATTCCAAATTTTTAATTTTTTTTATTTCTTTAAATGTGATTTTTTTTTTGAGAAATTATTTTCGGTTTGAATGGTTTTTCTTGGGCATTTGAAAGCTATTTAATTTAATTCATCTGTTTATTCATGTTTATATACTTATTTAATTCATTTATTTATAAATCTTGTCATTAAAAAAAAATTCCCCCCCATCGTAAAAAAGGGGGTATAAAGTGATCTATTAAACAATTACTTAAAAAATCCAATTCGACATTATATATAACATACATCCAACCAATTTAAGCCTCCATGAAACACTTGCAAATCCAATGCTTACTTGATTGTAATCTTTTGAACCTATGTATTATGTAAACAATCTAACAGTTTGCTTAAAAAAAAAAAAAAAAAAAAAAAAAAAAAAAAACATTAAAAAATATAGAAAGTAAGAAATATTAAAAAAAAATATTTAAAAAATATATAAAAAAAGAAAATACAGAGAAAAGAAAAAAATATAAAAAAAGAAAAAAAAAGGAGAAAAAAAGAAAAAATATAATATTGAAAATATAAAAAAAGAAAAAAAAAAAGAAAATATAAAAAAAAAAGTTAAAGAAAGCAAACTGTGGTAATAGTATTTTGTATAATATTTTTATGCAAATGTGTGCTTTATGTTTTGAATAATATGTACTTTAAATTTTTTGTACTATTTATCTAGAAAAGTTAAGAAATTAATATTATGTATGCTTTTTTGTTTTTAGTGTTCTATTTATTGAAAAATTGTTTTCATCATTATATTTATCTATAAACATAGACAATTTTTTCTAATTACATTAATGTCATTCGTTACATTTAAAGTTTCTATTTTTCAATAGCTTTCTTTTTTTTGTTGTTTAATTATAGGCTATTTGTAAAATATAATAATTTTCTAAAAACTTTTTTAACTGAATCATTTTGTTAAATTAAAGAAAATTAAATCTTTGCATCAGTGCTTCATACTTTTTCATGCATTACTTTTTCATAACTTGAGTGACTGATATTATATTTTAATTTCGGAATTGTTGAAAACCTCCAGTAAAAAGTTATATTTTTACGAATTAAATTTTAAATACAGAGTAGAGTTTGTAAGAATGAATTTAAATCATTCGAAAGAAACAAAATTTTTTTCAGTTTTTGAGTATCTTTAAAGTAATAGATTCGAATCAATTAATAGAATCCTCAAAAACATTGAATCAAACCAAAGACTCGTGAATATTTCTATTCGGAGCTTCGACTCAATATTTAACTATAATCGGCAGCATCATAAGTTGATATTTAAAGGACGTTTTTACAAAGTTGAACCTGTTATTTTCTTGTCTTAAATATTTACTATAAAATCAATAAAATTCTTTATGAAACAGGGTGAAGCTACCTCTCGTTGCAACTATCGTTCTAACGACTTGAAGCCAGTCAAAGAATTATCAAATCCCTTCAAGTGTAAAGTCTATTAAAATAATTATGTAACTTCAATTTGTTGAGCTGAACTTAAATGAAATTTTGAACTATTTCTATTGAAATATTTTAACTGAAAGAATCATTTACTAAAAATTTTCAAATTTTTGTTTCGATTTTTATGTGTGCAAAGTTTTCATAATATTGAAAAAATGCATTAAATGCATTAAAATTTTTTAATTACATTTTTATTTCTTTCTGTCTAAAAATTAAGGTTTAAAAGTAAATAAAAGGTTAAAAACCAAAACAGTACGATGATTAAAATACACATTGATATTTAGCCCTAATTAGTTATGGAAGTCATGAAAGTTTTGAATTATTTTTAGAAGAATTTTTTGATTGTATTTGTAGTGGGCTTTAATCAAATTAAAAATTCAACCTTTAACTTTACGCTTTGTGATAAATACGCCCTACAATTTTACCTATTGAATATTGAATATATTCAATACTTAGTATTCAATGGTTTATCTATTGAATATTTAAAATTTCTGTCTTCGCAGAAAAATTTCTTCACCGATGCAAAGCAATTTGTACAAGGTATGGCAGAAAATGTTTTGTCGCTTTCTGTATATCAGCCGCAACTGTGATTAATGATTTTTTGCAAACTGAAGAGCAGTCATTTGCTATAAATATAAAACTTAACATATTCTATGTCAGTTATTATGAACTCAACAAAGGAGACTAGAGCAGTTACGAAGTTAAATAGCTAGCTACATTTACCAGTGTCTTCGATGGAGATAGTTTTGAAAAAAATCTTTCGCTGTTAGCGTGAGAGTTATGGAACTGTAAAATAATGATCCATATATCCTCTGGGGAAATTTTATGCCTGCCCTGTATTCTGTGTGGGTTAGGATAAGAAATTTAATTGAATACTGCTATGGAACCGAGATTTGCATTTAGATTCTATTAACGGATCGAAATATGTAGCAGCGTTTTCTTATTACTACTAAAATATCAATTAAAAGAAGCAAAGTGTCATTTTTAATGATTCAATTTCAAGCATATATAAATAAGTTCATTTATTAAAAATTGAATTTACGGAGTTGTTAATAATTTCAAATTCTAATGAATAAGAAATATCAGTTTTAAAATGTTTATACATGAACTTAAATCGTTTATCTAAAATGTTTTCAAATTATGTGCGTCTATTAGTAAGTGCAAAAAAAAAAAAAAAAAAAAAAAAAAAAAAAAAAAAAAAACGAGTTGAAAAAAAAGTAATCTGAAACTAATCTTTATACTTTACTTTTATTTATTAACGTATAATTTCCACTTTTCATGCATACCCTTTTTATGATTTTAATGACAAAGGATATATTCAATATAAGTAAAATAAAACCATACAATGCTTAAAAAAATGTTACAAAAATGCAACTTGCGCATAGTTGTTAAGAAGCCTTATTATTAACTCTGAAACTTTTTAGTCAGAAAACAGGGATTTTCATATCAGCAAATTATTTCTCTGATTGTTTAATTGCAAACTAGTCATGTACTGTTATATTCGTCAAGTTTACTGTTATTTGAAGAGTTTTATTGGTAACTAATTGTCTGTGAATATTATGTTAACTTCAGTAATTAATTTTAATATATAATTAGATTTTTTTAATCTTATTAAAAAACTTGCTTTTTTTTAAGAAAGCTTGCTTTTTTTAAACTTTTTTCTGTACATTGTCAGGCTTAAAAGCACGTGTTTATGCTTCAAATTTAAGAAAAAATTTATTTGGATTGCATTGGTTGTCAGATCACTAAACATATTTAAGATATATTATTTTAAAAAGCTAACTTTTTTGTAACTGTATATTTGAGAATGGAAATATTTTCTGAATTGAAAATAATATAAAAAAATTATTGTATTTTAAATGTTATAATTAAAAATAGTCTTACTGATTTTTATTATAAACCACAATCTATATTTTTTCTTTTCTTTAAACTTTTGTGAAAAACAAAATTGTATGATCTTCAGGGTCACCCCCTTGCAAATATGGCATTTTTTAAAATTAATAGCAGTTTAGCTGGGTCATTAAGTTATGGATATTAAATAAAAATGTAACTTTGTACAGAGGATGTCAACCTACGATCCATATGACGAGGAATTATTAGGAGAACTATCATCAAAAATACTTGCAAAATACATACAAACTTGATAATCAAAAATGTAATAAATTATAAATAGTGTGACTTATATCTCGAATCAAAATATGTAGAATTTAGGAAGGGAGCATGAAATTGACAACTTCTTGAAAAAGATGATCTCAAGGTCAAACATGTCTGAACAGGAAATTCTGAAATACAAGAACAAAAGCAGGTTGCAAAAAAAAAAAAAAATTTCTAATTGTCAGGAAACGTTACAATTTGAAAGAAGTTTAATTAAACAAGATACAACGAAAATATTTAAGTTTCAAAGATATCATTCCTAATACAGAATATTTACCTGTATTTATAAAAATAAATACTATCATATTCCAAAAGATTAGGATGATGCCGATTACAAATTAGCTGAAAACTGAACATAAAGAATTGAACTGATATGCTTAAAAAAACTGGTTTCCGAGAACTTTACAGACAATGCTGCTGCCAACTAGCAAATGTTTACAGTTTCTTGTGTTTTTCTGATAAAATGCGAAGTTGTTTGAATAAACTACAAGTTCAAGTCTTGAATGATAAATTCAAAAAGGTAGATGAATCTTACAAAAATTAACCAAAAGAATATGTCAAAATATTTTTAAAGACCAACTTATTTTTGATGAGTGGAAAATACAACGTTTTTACAGAATATGCCCTATAAAGTACTGGGAATTTCCCTATTGATGATAAGTAATTTTAAAAGAGTTTATAAGGCAGAAAACAATTTCCAAAATGAAGTTTTGACAACTAAGACATTAGCATTTTCAGTTTAGATTTGAAGGAAACAAAATGAAGTAATTGATAATCAGAAGATAGAAAAGGCTGAGTGGTAAAAAATTTCTTAAAAAAAAAAAAAAAAAAAAAAAAAAACTCTACTTTTAAACAAACTAGTCGACTCCAAACAAACTAGACGATCCCAAATTTCAGTTATGCATGAAGAAGTTGACGAATTTGATTCCACAAAAAAACGAAGATATTTGCTAAATGATTTTTGTGCACGTAAACAACTTGAAAAAGTTTTTGAGCCATCCTTTGGTGTGCTGTGAATAAAAAAAGTAATTGCAGACGACGTTTTGAATCGTTCCATTTTATTAGCTTTTGAACTTTATCAAAAAGATATCCTATATTTAGAAATGATGCAACTAGGAATCTGCTAAGAAAATTTTTTATTTTAATTATTGAGAAGCTAGAAATGCTCAAAATAGATAAAAGTAGAATCCACACAACCAGTAATACCGCCTGAGAGCGAGCAAAGAATTTTATAATATATTTTTAAAGGAAAAAGAAAATAATATCAAGAATTTATGTCTCCTTTTTATTAATGATAAAGACTGAAATAGACTTGTTACTCATAAGATCAGAGCAATCCCATGAAAGTTGTTAACGATACAAAATAACGTTGACTGATAGATATGAACATTCCCTGCCTTTTTAGTGGTCTGTTAAATAATACAAATTCTATACATGCATCTTAGCAAAGTGCTACGCAGTTCTACACATGTTACACGATACCAACAAGTATATGGACAGTTAATTGTTCTATAAGACAATAAATGCCAAAAATTCATTCTTCTTTTGATCAATAATAAAGACTGAAATAGATACATTGTGTAAAAGATGCAATATTAAAAGAAACTACGAAAATCGCTTACCTGTTCTATGATTGAACTTTGCATCATCCTTATTCATCTTGCAATTTTTATAGTTATATATTGCCAATAACTATATAAACTATTATTTAAAATTCCTATAAAAAATTATCATTTTTGCTAAAAATTATTCCTATTTTGTGAAATATTTTTCCCCTTACATGTCTGATGATAAAGAATCTCTTCGAAAACGATTTAGAAACAGATAAAAGCGGACAATTAGTGGAACTTATACTGAGTTTGACCATACAGATATTATCTCACTTCCTTTCTGAACCATGATCTAAATAGTGTGACATCTCCCCGTGTATAGTAGTGTGACTTCTCCTCGTGTATAGTAGTGTGACTTCTCCCCGTGTAGCACAGTGAGACAGTTCCTAGTGTGACATAGTGAGAAAAATCTCCCAGTGACATTTGTTCTACTCATGCGCAGAAATTTTATTCAGGACTTACATGCATGAGGTCTCGACATTATTGTTCGATATTGCAACAATCAACATTACTTGAGCTCCATCAAGTGGTGGTGTTGATATTTACTCTGCAGGATAGACATTTTGGTGAAACAACAGATATGCGTGTTCTGGTTTACTCTATTGCTTGGTAAAAAGAACTTTGATCCTACTCCCGCACATCGTTGTCACATAATAGTGTCGAACTATTTATTCAAAGAGTGCTAATTTCAATGACATTCACGCCTATAAACAGAGGCAACAAACTAAATAAAATGGGGGTGACTGAAAAAATGAGTTTTTTGATAATCTTAATAAACAAATATCAATGTCTAAGTTCAGTTATATTCTTTTAAGTTTAAAATGTATTTTCCTCTATTTTTCTTGAAGTGTTTGCTATGTAAATATAATCAATGTCAAAAATTTGCCATTTTATGGAGGTGTATCTTACACATTTCGAATATTTTTATAGTAAATTACTTGAAAATATATCATAAACATACAATAGGTTTCAGTGTTTTAAATAAATGAAATTCCATGCAAAATGGTTGGACATGACATTTTCTTAAATTCCAAATTTTATCTTTTTCATTACTGCAAATGTGTATTTATGAGTAAAATAATGACGGATTCAGCTGATTTTTCCAGAAATTTGCATCAATAATAAATTATTAATTTGCAGTTATTTATCCCAATATCTTACGTATTTTTTATCATATGTCATTAATTTCAAATGTAGTCAATTACGTCAACTTAAATTTGTCATGTTTTCAAATAAGAGTTCCATTACACCAAAAATATGGTTTCCGCATTAAGTTCCAAATAATTATTTTTATTTTTTTTATTTTGAAATGTGAAATTTAAAAATAAAAATTTTATAACTGATTTAATTTATTTTTCATTAATTTGGAAAACTTTATTTTATTGTTAGAGAAAGACTGTTTTCAAATCATAATTGTTGTTTTTTTGTTTTCGATTGAGAATGAGTTTTCTGTGTTAAAAAATTTTCTTAAGTTAAAACATGCTCATTGTTTCAATGCTTTGTAGAGAAATAGAATGAAAAGTTCGTTTATAGTATTAAAAGCAGGTTTACATAGTTTAAGCTATCTAAACAAACTCCATGAAAAATTCGCAAATTCATTTTTAATTTATGTAATGCTTACCAGATTGTAATTTATTGTACTAAAGTATAATATAAACAACCTCACGGTTTGCTTAAAAAAATAAAAAATATAGAGAAAAAAATGAAAAAGAAAAAAAAATATATATGTATTAAAAGAAGAAAAAAAGAAAAAAAAAGTAAAAAAATGTATAAGAAATGTAAAAAAAATATATATAAAAAAAGAAAAAAGATTAAAAAAAAAAAAAAAAAAAAAAAAATGCAAAAAAAAAAAAATTGCAAAAAAAAAAAAAAAAAAAATTGCAAAAAAAAAAAATTGCAAAAAAAAAATTAAAAAAAAAAATACAAATAAAAATATGAAGAAAAAAAAAAAAGAAAAATATATATACATTAAAAAAAAATGAAAAAAATTATTAAGAAAAGCAAACTGTGGGGATATTTTATAGATCATTATTTTATATATTTATCTTTTAATTTGTATGCAAACTTATTTTTGTATTATTCTACTGAAAAAGTGAACAAATTAATATTTTGTATGCTTTTTTTTAATTGTTGTGGTTTGTGTATTAAATTGCTCTTACTATTTTATTTATTTATAAATATTGACAATTTTCCATAATTATAGTAATTTCATCTATTACTTCAAGAATTAAACAGTGAGTTATACCAAATTTTTTTATTTCCTGAAACCTTTTCGAAATTTTTTTGACCTAATTATAGGCTAATTGTGAAATAAATTAATTGCCTTGAACTCTTTGAATTGAAAAAATTTAAGTATTATGCATTAAAAATCTTTGCATAAGTGTTTTACACTTTTTTCCCCCATATTCATTTTAAAATGGGTGAGATACATTGTTTTAAGTTCGGAAATGATGAAAACCTTCAGCACAAGAATTAAATTTTAAATGATGAACGAAATTAAGTACTCCGAACCAAACAATAGATTTTCAATTTTGGAATATCTTTAAGCTAATAAATTTGAATCGATTAATGGAATCCTCAAAAACATTGAATCAAATGAACGACTTAATGTTTCACTCTAATCAGCAGTGCTATAAAATATTAAGAGGACGTTCTTCAAAAATTGAACCTGTTATTTTAAATATTTGCTATGAAATAAATAAAATTATTTTTAAAAGAGGGCGAAGCCATACCTCTCGTTTTACTTATCGTTCGACTTACTGGAAGCCAGAAATTATGAAATTAAGAGTATTTTTAAAAGCAGAGCGAAGCGTAATCTTTCGTTTTGAAATGTTCGTTCCATTCACAGAAAATTAATAAGATTTTGCGCACACTTTCTTAAACATAACTCGTAAGTGCAAACTTTTTTTAAAAATTATTTTGAAGATTTTGTTTAGCTTTTGGTTAGTTCTTTTTCTTTAAGCTTTTTTTTTTCATTGTGGTGATATTTATATTCATGCTTATATGATTGTATGTAAATGAATGACAAGCTTTATCACGATATCCTCTTACATGAATGACAGTTGTTCTTAGAGTAAATAAATAATAACTTAATTACTTTTTCAAGATTTCAATTAACAATCGTGTTTTATTTTTATTGCAAAATTTCCCCTAAAACACCAATTTACTAAAAAAAAGTTCAAATTTTATTTTTTTTTAGAAAATTTGTATGTGCTAAACTTTTATGATATGCAACAAAAACCTGAATTTTGTACAAATATTTTAATTAAAATTATAATTTCTTGTCATAGAAGATAAAATAATACAGAAATCAACAGTTAGAAACGGAAATAAAATGTTGATTAAAGAACACAGTAATTGCTAAGCCATAAACAAAAATATACTAACTTGAAAGATTTTTCTTAAATTTAGCAAATGTTTGGTATTGTGCATGTAGCGATTTCTAATCAAATTAATAAAGTCAACATTTATATATGTTTCAATAGTTTGCGAGACGACATTGGCAGAAAATGTTTCGTCTCTTTCTGTTTATCAGCCAATGTTGTATCAGTCTTTGAAAAAATTATTTTTTTGCATCTAAAGCGCAGGAAATTATTATAAAAAATAATTTTTATTACACAAAAAAATTGCGATAGTCACCTTGAGTAAGTTAATATTTATTAGTAGTTATTATGTACCTTTGTTATTTTTTTAAAAATAATTTTTTTCTTTAATTGATGTTTATCCCTTTCTGTAAAAGGCAAATATAGACTTGTTGATCTACAACATTTAGACGACCAGCTTATTTTAGTTTCGGTTTCTTTGAATTGAAATGGGCATTTTTAAGGGAAATGGAACAAATAATTAGCTGTATATACAAATGGCATCGATGAATATTCTTTTAGAGAAACCTTTCACTCTTTGCGTGAGAGTACTTTTAAAATAATGATCCATTTAACTAAGAGGGAATTTTATACCTGTTCTGTATTCCGTGTGGGGCAGGATAAGGAATCTGAACTGAATCTACTATAGAATCAGGATTTTGTATTGCGATTCTATTAACGGATTGAGATATTTAAGGTATTTTTTTATCACTACCAAATTGTTAATTAAGAAGACATAATTTTGATTGATTTATTTCATGAATACTAGCATATATTATTATTTTTTTAAATTTAAAAGTTTATTTCAATTTGTGATGAACAGGAAGTATTAAAAGATGCGTACGCTAATAGTTTCTTTAATGTGCTTTCAAAATAATTCAGTAACACGGACAAATTTACAAAAATGGGTAATTTACTAAAAATAAGCTTTTTGTTTTGCTTTATTTATGAAATGTTTTTAGTATTATTGAGACAGACTTTTACATGACTGTAGCGAGGAAAAATATGTTCAATGTAAATAAAAAATGATGTTCGCAATGTTTAAAAAAAGTATTTCAGCCATGATATTTTCCTAAAACTATTATAATTTTTTTAAAATTTTTAGAGGTCTTGAGTCAGTCAGAAACAAAATATAAAAAAAATCATGTAATTTATCTGCAGTAAATGACCATAGTTTTCTGTTCCTTTTCGAGAAAACTCATGCGGTTTTCCTTTGAAACAACATTTTTAAAACTTGTTAATGACAGTTACTTCTGAATAAAAGATATTTTTATGATTTTTTATTTTTAGTGCAAACTTTAAATCTCAGTTTTTGAAATATTTATTTCGAAAATAATTTTGGTTAATGAAATATATTTTCGTAAAATTATGTGGCTGTAATATCAATGCACACACTATAATGACTCTGCATAGAAAGAATTCACTTCGAATGAGTGGTTAAGTGCAATGTGTAAAAAGTTTGCTCTCAGTTTGGCGATGAGTATATTACAAATTCATAATTAATGGGTTAATTTATATTTTCTAAATATTTTCAAATGCGTGACTCGTCGATTATAAAAGTTATATATCTTAAAGAGTTTCTGAATATAAAGTTTTTCTCTTTTAAACGTACTTCCCTTCTTTGATTTTTACAAATTGCCGGATCATTTCCAACATGAATCTCTTAACTATTTTCAAGTTAGAAAAACTGTCAGAAAAGAAACAAATATCCTGAATTTTTAATGTTAATGTGCCCAATGATTTAAATATTTAACTAGTAATTGATTGCCTGTGCAAAACATTGGCAATAATTACAGCTTAAAAATATAAATATATAGAGCACAGTTACATGTTTTGTTTAAATATGCATTATCCCTATTGTTTAGTATTTAACTAGTATATGAACTGTCGCGATGAGCACTAATTTTTTCTTAAACATCTGCAAATTTGGAAGAGTTTAAAATTGTTGGTCGTTTGATTATTATGTCAAAAAGAAACCAATATATCATTGAAGAGATTTTTTATTTTTAAATTTAGTGTGCAAATTTTTTTAAGCCCTTAATAGTATTCAAATTAGTATTTTTGGAATTTAAATGCCATAAAAACTCATTGCATTAAAAAAATGAACAAGGAACGAACTCACAATTCTCTCTTAAATTTAGTCTTATAACTCAATTAGTCATGTTGTCAAAAAAACAAAATATCTTACATATACAATTTTTTTAAAGAAATTTCACTACGCTTTTGTTCGTTTATGGTCAACAGTTAACAACGAAACTGTGAGTTGGCACTTCTTTTCTTTGTAGTTTATCCCTGAGATTAGCGATGAGTTCTCAGGTTTTTGATAGTGACTCCCAGCGTTTCAACCGAAAAAAGCTTTTTTCAGGGCCAGCGAATTTCAATCTCTCTACAACTCGCGGATAGCCAGAAAGTATCGGAAATAATTGATGATAATACCCATGCACGAATGATAATATAACAACCGTTCCTAACGTTAGTGTTTTAAATTATCACATAGAAGTACGAACTAAAAAGAAAAACACGCAGAAACACACTCTCAACTATGAGAAACGGGGGGGGGATAAAGTTCAATAGACGTACGACGACAGTACTACCTGTCAATAGCTCATTCTAATAAATATATTTTGCTTTTTGATCGATAACTGAAAATGCGAAATCCATGAAATTGTCAGTAATATATTTTTCTGAAATTAAGAAAAAATTTATTTCGTGATAAGTATAAAAAATTCTCAATATTATGATAATATGCAAATTGTGTAAATGATGAGAGCTTTTTTTTTAAAGTAATAAAAATACAGAATCAAAGAAATTGCCAATACGTTTTTTTAACCATTGCATTTTATTAAGTCTGTTTTAAGAAAGAAATATTTATGAAAACATAATTCTCGACTATTTTTTCCTTATTCAGCAGGGCTCGAAAAACCGCCCGTCCGCCCGTCCTCGGCGGTTAAAAAATTCCCCGCGGACAACAAATTTCTCGAATCCAGCGTCCGCGCGGACGGCCATTTTCACGTTCATGTTGCTCACGTTCATGTCGTCCAATTTTTGTTATCTTACAAGAGTCTAGCGCCTCACTTCTAAAATGACCCTCTAATCTCGAAATACAGCAACATACTGCGCATGGTGGAATTGATGTTTTCTCTGTCTAGGAGTACTGCAACGGTTGAAAGGGGCTTTTCAGCAATGAACTTACAAAAAAAACACTTTACTTACTGGTCTTAAATAAGAAGCGTTAAACGCATTTATGAACATCTACCTAAATGGAAAGCCTCTTTCAGATTTCTGTTCCCTCTGTAAATCATTGTAACCTCTGTAAATCATTGGCTTGATTGTGGAACTGGCAAACATCATATTTGATTCATTTAAAAAACGCAGTACCATCGGATAAATTGACATGATAATTGACAGATAACTTAACCTTTGTTATTTAAATTATTTCATCAAAGAAATAAATTATTTCATAATAGAAATACTAGGTTTTACTATTAGTAACCTAGTATTTCTTTTATTACTGTATAATGTAATCCTTGTAACTACTAATTCATTGTGCAATTTATATAAATGTTTGTAATAAATAAGAGAAAATTATATTTTTATTTATTTAGAAGCGACGGGTTAGTTTCAAAGGAGGACGGGTACATTGTTGGACAAGCCGTCCTCGGGGACGGGTAAAATTTCTGAGTTTTTTCGAGGCCTGCTTATTCAGAATTTTATTAAAACACTTATATATCAGTGTTGCATAAGATACTTATCCTCAAATTTAATAATAGTTTTTAATTCATTTTGTGGTTGATATTATTCTCTTTGCTGGTGTCAGGATCGAATGATTTGCAACTCATTTCTGTGACGGATTCTTCAAAGTTCGTTGATTTTGTTTGAGATTTAGGATACTTAAGATATTCAATTTAATGAAATCAAACAGTGATGTAAAACAAGTTTGATGCAAAAATAAGAGGGATAAAATAATTTGTAAATTTCATGCTTAGTTTGAGTCAAAAATATAAATTTGAATTTATTATTTAATGCATTTTTTTGAAATTTTTCCTCTTTATGAAATAAAAGCCAATTCATTTAAATAAAATAATCTTGGTTCAGCATTTAGTACTTTTTTTAACCATTAGTATTATTTTTAATTCAAAGCTAAAACCTTGGTCAATGTTTTAGCGCAATATGCTACTTAACAGATATTTAATAGCTTATAAATAACATGAAACTGAACAGCTTCTTTAACAGCATTTTTAAAACTAAAATAAAATAAAGATTGAATTTGTTAGAGCTTAAACAAGAGCTAGAATAACGTCATTTCATAGATAGTAAGTAATGAAGTATGTTGTATTAGGCAGTTATAAACGGACGTGTAAATTAATTTTTTTAAAAAAAATTTAAGCATTAAAATTTTTTTTATCGTTATTAAAATGAGACACATGCAGAGTAAAAATAAGCTCTTGAAATTAATAAAAAAATGTTTACAAAATATTACCATTAAAAAAATTGTCGTGCAAAAATTTTTCTTTGGATATGTTATTGCATTTTTCTGAAAACACATACATAAGTACTACTATTACTATTTATTTCAAAGATTTTTTCGAAAAGTAATATTGAAAACTAAATAAAAAATAATTTCTTTTAATAAAAAGAACACAACTTTAAAACAAATTAAGAATTTATTATTAAATTTCTTACACAAATTTAAATTTGTGATCACAATATTCTGTAAAAATTTCAGAATGATCGGATAAAAATAGTACTGTAAAAATAGTACTGTATTTAAAAT
Source organism: Parasteatoda tepidariorum (assembly GCF_982258835.1). Lineage (NCBI taxonomy): Eukaryota > Metazoa > Arthropoda > Arachnida > Araneae > Theridiidae > Parasteatoda > Parasteatoda tepidariorum. Next base: position 120,351,635 of record NC_141755.1, on the reverse strand, counting down.
TACCATTGTCCAGCTCCTTACCATATACTTAATCACTTTGCTTTATGCGTATGCTGTAAACATTTTAAACACACTATCACAGAAACCAAGGACTTTGTGCTCTTTTATGTGTTATTATCATTTTTAAAGACTGATTGCATTTATCTCTAGTCAAAAACTATATAGTTGTTTTTTAAAAGGAAACATTTCTTTTTGAAGATAATTATCATTTTTTCAATCAAATTTTCTTATGTGTTTTCTTTAACCTATCCGTTTTCAGAAAGATTTTCTTATTACATAAAACCGTCAACTGAATAAAACAACAATAGCTAAAACATATAACAGCAGTGTTTCGTTACTATAATTTTTATTCCAAGCTTATGATTGAAATAAAAACAGACAAAGTTTAAAACTTTAAATGGTTGCTCATCTATTTCCTTAAAGTAGATATTTTGTGATTTGCAGTGAAGTGGAATATATTTGATTTTTATATTTTTCAAGTTGTTACTGCTTCTTATTAAAGTGGTCTCAAAATGTGTTCAAGGAATTATATGATAACGAATTACCCAAAATAAAATTCAATTATACTGAAATGTAGTTAATTATGCAAACTTCAATATTATTTTGATATTCATCTTTACTTTAAGGTCCTGTTGAAAAAAATATAATTTAAGAGGGTGCAAAAAAAATCTTAATTCCATATATGAACTGAAAATCATTCATTAAAATTACATAATATATTGAAATAGCAGTTAAAATGTCAAATTGAGATTTCGATATAATTGATCAATATTTACTAATTTATCATCTTTCCAATAGTTTCCTCCCCCCTCATAATTGATGATGATTCCAATGATTAGTGAGAAAATAGTTCTTAAAACTAATTCCTTAAATTCTTTAAAATTCTTCGTAATTGCTCTAGTTTAAGAAATCAATTTTTTCTATTAGCAGCTTATTAATTAATACAAGAGCAGTAATTTATATCTAATGTTTGTACACACGTATCAGTAATTACACACTACTTTTGTAGCCTGTCTTTCTTTTAAATATAATTTACTAAATACAGTTAAATATTTAATAAGTATAAATTGCAATAATATTTGGCGCAATAACTTTCAAATAAATAATTAGCAGAAGAGAATCAAATCGTATAACTCCAGAAAAATATAAGAATTGGACTAATGTCATGTCTCCACAAATTCTTTTATTTTTATTACTTCAGTTACTGTATTCTTTGGCATACCTTAGTTTGAAATAAAGCACTTTTTCTGCCAGTGATCTAGCTTGGATAAATTCCCAAAATTTAACAGCCACTTTTTAATTTCTTTCCACGATTCATGATTACGTTGTAGATAAAAACAGGCGGTAATTCTCGAAACATAGAAACCTTCTATTTCAACTTAATCAAAATAAATTTGCAAATATAAGTTAAATTGTTTCAAAACCTATTTCCTAGTAAACACGATAGCAGAAACAATACTCCAGGGCTCTGCAGATTTTTTCCTTTTTCTTGGGTGAAATAGAACGAAAATAAAACGGCCAGAATTGTCATGCTGAACATTTTTTATATATACATATTTTTGTTTTAAGACTAATTTCTTTTTTATTTGGGCTTAGAGTAAACATCTTCTAGACCAAAATTATGCAATTTTTTAAAACCCTCTTACTTTTCAATCCAAAGACAGCAACAATAAATTGTTTGTTATATTCTAAAGTAAAACCAAAGATTTTGATTTTCTAGAAATTTTTGGAGACTAATTTTATATCTTGGAAATAAAGCGAAAAAAATAATTTTAGAAAAGCGCTTAAGTACAGCAGATGGAGAGAGGATTACTCCCTCCAAAAAATTTCCAAACCTTTCTCCAAATTCCTTTACTCCAAAAAATTTCTGATCCATTATTAGATTATTAGTATTGGAGTTACAAGTATTAGATTCATAAATAAGATTAATAAATGCAAAAGTATGAATACTTTTTTTAAAATTGTAGACAATTTTAGATTTTAAAATTCATGGACAAATTTAAACATTTTGCATTGCATTTTATTTTTTTAAACAATCTAACTTATTTTTTTCAGTTTTTAGAGCGATTTCTTTTAAAAAAAATATTCAAAATATATTCTAATTCATATCTTATTTATAATTGCTTAATAAAAGGCATCTGCTTATATATTCTCCAACCTCACACTTATTGACTTTCTTAATATGAATATAGTAAACACCATTTCCATTTTTATTCAGTTCAAACGATAGCAATCGACTTTCATTTTCTTTTCAACAAATATTTTATTTTATAACCGTCGTTGAACAGCCAATTTTTGGTTAACCACCACTAATGTTCCACTCCGTAGTCTTAAAACTTTGAACCCAATCCAGAATACAAGGTAACTCTTTGATCAAGTATTGGGTGAAATGTCCCGTCGGGTAAGACTTTTTGATAGAACTAACCCGCATTTGCGTTACATGGAGAGGAAAGCCACGAAAACCTCCAAAGGTTAGTCTCTAGGCAAGGGGACTCTAACCTATGATCAGTCTACCACTGAGGATATTTTACGTCAGCGCTGTGGTCAGTGCGAGCTGAGTATGGAATTCGTATTAACCAGCCATCACTGGGATTTGAACCCGGTTCACTTCATTAGAAGGCAATCTCTCTCCCCTGGTCTACCATGGCTCTTTCAGAAAGTACTGTTATTAATGACATTTTTACCACAATTGATACGCAGCGTGTGAGTTAAGGTTGCTTACGTTACCCAAGAGAAAGAATTTTATAGCTTAATATTATTCCAGACTTTATGTTCGATACGCAAAAGATGTATTTAATATTTTTTGTTTTGATGTTTTAGGATATAATGCGAACTCCAGATTGGAAAAAATTGTAGCAAGAGAGCTAGATCTAGAAGAGTTTAACCCTTTCACATCAAATTGTTTTTTCCTTTTTTTGTGAAACTCCGGTAAAATAGAGCAAAAATTGAAACCGGGAAAATGTAAGGAAAACTAAGAAAATTCAGGGGAAAATATTTCATTATTGATTATTGTAGGGACAAACTTTTCTCGCTTATTTATCCCCTTCTCTATCATACAGATATGGTGGTTTCCTACTACCTTAAATGTATCATGCATGGATATCTAGTTTCCGACTGCAAACAGTATTATGTATAGGGCACACCATTGACCGTGCTCGAATAGTGTCCCCATACATTAAAAGATTGACTAAAGTCTTGAAGTCTGGACCCGTGTGATAATCAAATTGTGAGTGCAAGGAAAATATGTTGTAGATTTGAGATGCAGTGATGAAATTGTATCCAATTATTGCTTCAAAGCAATATCAGGTTAATTTTCACCAAAGAGGGAATCTTTTAGATTGCTTAGATATGATTGGAAAGAATAAATAGACTTATTATTAAGCTTAGTTTCAATACGTAAGGTTAATATATTCTCAACACTTGCTAAATAAGTTAGACTTGATGCATGCTGATAATCAACTTTTAAATGTTAATTCCTGCATTCCTTCATTTGCTTAGCAGTAAAAAGCTTAAGAATTGAAATGAAAAAAGTCATTAAGATAAAACAGTTGACCCATGATCATTAAAAATTAATTTTACTCGTTCCAAAACCAAAGAAAGAGAAAAATGTTAGATGCTGCAACGGGGAATAACAAAAATGATAGAAACCAATGGAAGTGTTTTTGTCTATTATGGTATAAGGGGCAATCAAAATAAGAATGTTTGATGGAGAATTATTGCTTGTTTTGAATGACTAGAAAAAATAAGGAGGGTTTCTAACACGAATTTAAAATGTGCCCCTGAAAAATTCCATTTTTCCAACAATGAATGATGTTATGGATTTCCTCGGACTTCGCAATGAACCCAAAAAAAAAAAAAATATTTAGACATTAAATACAATGTAAATTCCCCTTTTTGTTGTTTTTTCCAGTGCAATTGGATTTAAAATCCATGGTTTGCGAAAGGAAGTAAACAAAAGTAAATCAAAAAGTAAAGACAATTTCGTATTTTTGCATTATTGTGTTATCTGAAGTCACCACATATATGCTCTGAGTGAAGTTGGAATATCCATTCATTCAATGGAATGTCGAGGAGGCAAATTTATGGGCGCACTACTCCATGAATGCATCATTGAGGAACCCTTCGATTTATGGGGTGAGGCACTATACCACAGTTTACTCGATGGTGCTTTCATTAAGCAGTGCTTTCATATGTATGACTTGCGTCATTCCATTGATTCATGGGCTATAATCGATATACCGATCACACTCATAGTGTATATGTGAGGACATCAGTGTTTTTTTTCTCTCTTTTTTTTCCTTGCGAAAATACGGAATTTAACTTCTTGAGTTACTTTCATATTAATGCGTAATTCAAATTAGGAGGGTGGATCAAATTTTGAACATATTCTTAAATTTCTTGCATATTTACTTCCTTTTGCGTGTTTTATTCACAATTTTAGGTTTTCCTCCCTTTGCATGTTTTTTTAATTCCTTTTCCTTAAGTCTCTCGATTTAATTTTCTGGTTTTTTTTTCTTGTTATACTCCGTGTTAATTCATTATATGTATATATTTTTTAAATCTGATTTCTTTTTTGTATAATAATTTTTTCTCCCTTACCTTTAACCCATAATTGCTTTTCACCTTTTTGTTCCTAGATTTTGTTTGCTTCTAATAACTAAATTCTACGTGTGCTTTATATACCTACCTATCTTACTTTTTATTTTTTAGGTACTATTTTACAATTTACTATTTCTACTGAGTTATCAATGCAGTGCTTGAAATTTTCTTGAAAATGCATAATTTTGAAATTTGATATTAAAAATAATTTTTGAAAATAAAATTACAAGCTGATTGAAAATTTTCGATTAATTTGTTTTTGTGAATTTTAATATTTAAATTTATTTTTTCGTTTAAAGTTCTTATAAAATAGTGCCAAAATACAAATTTGAGCTTTGCAGAAGCTTATCGAAATTTGAGCTTATCGAAAATGTGAGCTTGTGACATTACGAATTGCATTCACAATAATTTTTAACGATATGCAGATTTAACTTGGAATCTCACATAATGATTTGTATAGATTTTAATGTATTGTCTATAAATCCTTGTAATTTTGAACTGAACTCAGAAGGCAAAGACACTTTATACCAAAAGAGGAATATAAAGAGATAATAGAAAGTTTTCCGATTTGTAAAATCCAAATAAAATTGTAATTCACGATATGTGTTTTTTATTATTATTAAGGATATGTTTTTAAATTATACAGTGGACAGTTAAATATAATGCTAACGTAACTCTCAAAGCTGGAATTCAAACCTCAAAACAAGAGTTCAATATTCAATTCTTGATTTTTTTACTAAAAGTTGTGATTGATTTGGCTAACAATTTTTTCTCCTTAATTGAAGTAAAGTTTTTCCCCAGGGGGTTTGCTTAATCCTACAATACGGATTTACTTTATTCTTAATTCTTACTATTTTTGAATTCCTATTTTGAAAAGCATTTATTTATGTGCATTTCCCTTGAAGAAAAAAAAATCACATTTAAAAGTAACTATTTTTTTTTGAAAATAAACATTTTTATTTTTTTAAATTTAATTTTTAAATATGTATTAATTTTAAAACTTTTAAGTTTCAAAAAGAAATTCGAAAATTTTCCAATTTTAAAATTCAAATTTTTTAACGTTTAAAAAGAATTTTATGTTTAGAAGAAAATTGAAAATCAATGGAGTAGAACGGCTTATATTCGTTTTTTAACAAAAATAACGATTGGTTCGTGAATTTTGAGGGTTGCTAAGTTTTGACAAATCATTACAGTGAAAAATTTTCACGAGAGTTATTGCATAGTGAAGATAGGCCGTGCTTGAATAAAATGGTCCATAGATAAGAAAAGTATAGTGAGTAAGAAAAGAAATGCGAGGGAATATTTATGGGAAAGAAGTTTGGAGGAAATGTTTTTCCATTCAGATTTTAAAATTGAGCAATTCAAGAACAACCAGATATTCAAATACAATTCCCAACACCCAGAATTGTAAATTTCGTTTTGAAATTTCCAAGGGACGCAGATAAATGCTTGTGATATTCGTATACATTTTTACCTTTACTATTACAATAATCTTGAAAACTTCCAAGACGAGAAATATCTTTCACGGATATAAATCTCCCCCCTTGATTTTTAGTTGTTATTTCATCCGCTTAAATTGTAGGGTTTAGCAAATACGGGCTTCACATACCTGGGGCCCCAGTGACGTCCATCTTCATTTATATCCTTAATTTTTGGCGAAAATCATGCTTGATGCATTGCTAACTTCTAATGACTGGAATCTTATTCTATAAAAGAAATGGTTTTTAAATAAGTAACCACAAAGAAATATTTTAAGACTCACTTGCTAAAATTACGCATTTTAAGTAGTTAAAAAATTTTTGGAGTAAATTAAATCATGTCTAATATTTCTACAATAAATTCGTATTTTTCCCATGAAAAAAATGAAGATGGACCGTTCGGATAGAGAATTTTCGTTTAAGGTAAATTTTCAACTCTGTTCTCGGCCCTTTTTTCAGATATTAGTTAAGGACTCTGGAAAAAAATTAAAATTATCACATTGACTTGTTCACAAAAATTTCTTTATTTTGGACATCTGGAAAGTAATTGGAGATAAGAGAATTGTTTCATTATCCAGTTTTACTTACAAAGAAAAGCATATTTAATTAGCATTGATTAAAATACTTTTATGAGAAACTGTATACATTAAAATATATTAAATATTAAAATGTGATAAGATATATATTAAAATGTGATTTAAAAGAGAAGAATTCATAAGACTTTCATGGGTTTAGAATTTTAGAGCTTTCTATTTACTTTTATTAAACTTTTAGATTTACGATATTTTTAATGCATGGAAAAACAAATGCCGCAGAAGAAAATATTTTCAAAAAAGTTTCAATATTAGCAATTTGAGTGCTTGTTTTTAATGGACTTTTTATGGTAATTGGTTCTTAAACCAAACAACCACACTTGTAATCAATTCATCTGAAAAGATTACACCACTAGTAATTGCCTTCTACGATTGTTGCCTTTTGATTTAAGAATGAAAATGGAATGTTCTCTAAATTTAAATTCCAATACATTTGTTTTTCCAAATTGAAAAGTTTCTGTTCTGAATTTAAAGAAGTGTCGCAACTGTTTTTAAATCACAACTAATAAAAACCTATTGGTTCAAAAAATTGTATTTTGATTCGAAACTAAGTATAAAAAATGTGGGTGGCTAGTAAGATTATGAACCTCGCATTTATTAAAACTATAAATAAATATTTTGCAATATGATTCAACGAATTTTTTTTAAAGGAAGAAAAGGTAAGAAAACTGCCGGTTTTCACAAAGTAAAATTTTTTCTTGAAACAGATTCAATGAAAATACCTTCTTTAAGTGCAGAAACTTCTTATTTATTAGATTTGATTACATGTATTTTACATAGTTCTAAGTTTTTGACAATTCCGTTCTGTACTGTTGTAATTTTTAAGGAAAAACATATTCCATAAATGGAACAAAATTTCAGAAAAAAAAAAACTTAAATGCAAACTCGTTTTCATAAAGAAACTAGATTATCCATTTCAAATAATCTCTATTTTAAAATACTCTTCATTTATAATATCCTTTATTTTCTTGATTGGGGAAAAAGCAATTTTCAACATCAGTTTTTTTTAATACATGGGATTCTCTAAAAGTAATTAAGTTTTGATTTTGTGAAGTATGAATGTTGAAACATTAAAGTTATTTTAAGTTATTTATTGAAAACATTAAAATTGTTTTAACGCTTTAACCAAAATAAGCATGTACAAAAATTTTTTTTTATAAAAAAAAATAAATAAAAGCTACTGCTTTCTTAGATTTTACTGTTATAGCCAAGCAATCTAAGCATTAAAGAGTAAAGCTTTTCACTTTCTTTTTATTGTTAAAATTTAATATTTACATTGCTATGATGATTTTAAGATATTTTTTTTACTACATTGCACCCGTCTTACAAAGTTTAAGACATTTTAATAGGAAAATTTTAGTAATTAAATCAGTTGAATGTTTAGTTGTTTCCGTCCTGAATTTAAACGAGGTAATTCTTTCAATTAAGAAAAATATAAGTGATATTTTTTGTGTTCTGAACACAGATTTTTAAGCTGTCAACTGTGTCATATTTTCACATTAAACGAAATGCAATGATACTAATTTTTTTTAAACATTTTCAGCATTTACGAATAACAACGTAAATGCATGCATGAATGTTTGAGGAGGCTCTTAAATATCAATTTTCCAATTTTATTTCAGACAAAAATGAAATATTCTTAAAATTTTCTGATAATTAAGAAGACTAAATTTTTGTTTTTAGAATGTAAAAATTTTTTTTTGATGCGAACTTGCTTCATATTTTAAAAGCTTTCTACTTATTCCTCTTTTGAAGGAGGCGCCAACTATTACGGTTTGTTGGTAATATTTAGCTAGGAACTATATATATATATATATATATATATATATATGCCGTCAAACCCCGCTATAGTGAATCTTCAAGAGACCGAAATTTTGGTTCACTATATCCGTTACAAAAACAAGAAAAAATACTTATCGCTACATTCCCCTCTATAAATGGTTCTAAAAATCGGTTTATGTATTTATTTTGAAGTAAAAATATCAAAATTATTACAAAAAAAGGAGAAAAAAAATCAGTCGAAAACAGAAAAAAGTTCATTATACCCAACTTCCTCACTTTTTTGGTTCACTATATCCTCAAAAAATAACATTATACGTGTATAACGAGGCACGGTACTGAACACTTTGTTCACTATATCCGGGAGTTCACTATAAACCATGTTCACTATAGCGGGGTTAGACTGTATATATATATTAATAAACATATAAGGATATATTTTATTATTAGTATTACTATATATTATTAGACAGACTATATAGAATTAAGTAGATTATTTTATATTTCTTTAGATTATATATGTTACCGTGAAGGATCGAAATCAAGAGAATGTCTACTTTCATCGATGAATGTTAGCAATCACATAGTCATTTTGATGAATGTCTGAAATGTTTCCTATATCCGATTTGATAACTGTTGATATCGTTGATAACACTGAATGTTGATTTCTACATTCAATGTCCGTAACGTTGTTCATGCCAGAAATATTTGTTATATCCGATTTGATATTGATTTATTCGTTGATATTATTACATTTATTCGATATTTCAATATCTGCAAAGGATAAATTAGGAGAAACATCAGTATTCGGAGTACCGGTTAAATGCACACCTTACAGTGGCACTTGACTGTAAGAAACCTCAGCGTTGGGTATACCGGGCAAATGTACACCCGGCAGTGGCACTTAAATATACCTAGTATATATTTCGGACATTTACCTAAGCGACTATGGGATTGTCAACAGTTACCGGTGCAACCAATTTCGGTCATTCACAGTATATATTATACTATATCAAAAATTAGAAATATTGCAATAATACACATATATATTATTGTAATATTTCTAATTTCTGATATCTAATTTGGAAAGTTGGCACTCTTTTATCTAGAGATTTTAAATTTTCATTCCTTGATTTAGCAATATTTATTTGTTTTTATTTTGTTCTATTTCTCATAAATTTGTTCCAATTTAAAGAAAAATGTATAAATACAATTTCGGTATTGTGGTTTAAATACTATGGCACTTGATACCATGGATTTCTTAAAGTGTTTTCTTGAGGTCAAATGCAAATCAGGAATTTTAAATCTATTACTATTGATGTATGCTGACCCTGTTTATAATTTATATTAGTTATCTGAAATACGATTGTAATATTTCTTTGTTTTCTTAAATAGAAAGCTTCTAGAAAATTTGATTGTTGGCTTATCATGCGGATGTTTTGCATCATTAGTCATAGACAAATAAAATCGGATTAGACTGTTACCCTAATCGTAAAAACCCACCCCTGCTCTTGAAACTCCCTTCCCCCCCCCTTCATCACATTTAATTAATCAAAACTGATTCCTTTAAGAATTAATTATAAGAATGGCTTATTGGTTTTCAATTGGTTTGGCGAAAATGCTAAAAAATTTATGTAGCATAAAAAATATGAAAAAATTTGAAAAACTAAAGTACATAAAAAATAAAAAAGATTGACAGCTATTTTTCATAATTAAAAGATTTTATTATATTTTTATAATTTTTTTCTGTGACACTAGCCAACTTATAAAGTTCTAAATTGAATTATGTCAGAGTTGAATAAAATTGTTAGACACCACGTTAAGTTTAATGAAGCTAAAATGCTGCAATTTTCTTTCATAAAAATGATGAGTTGTGAATAAGGAAAAGTGAAATTTATTTACGCAGAACAAAATATAATTTACTCAATTGAAAAACAAATATACAACTTCGAAGAGTTTGTCCTAAGTGCAGTTTTTTTCCCTGATCAATAATTCTCAAAATTTAATTTCAATTGAGCTTTGAATTTAATAAAAAAATATTTTTAGTAGTAATTTTTTTGTTACAGTTACATGATTTTTAAAATAAAATATAAAACGAAATTTGATTCCAGCGTAGTTTGTTTGAATGTTTGTATACATTCATTTATATCGCTCATCATTACATTTTTAGTTATAAAAACACTTAACTAAATAAAACAAAGTTAGCACTAATTTTCATGCATTAGCAAACAAAAGGAATTGTTATATATAAACTCTTTTTCTGTCTTAAATTAAAATGAAATATTGATCTGAAATTTACAAGTCAGCTCAATAATTCCGTGCAAATATTTGTAATTTATTCAAGAAGAAAATTATTAAAATGTAGGTTTTATTCAACTTTAAAAATTTTAAATTCGTAATCTTTATTGTTTTTAAGGAAAGAATCAACAAAATTATTTTGTGCTCAATGAATTGATTATTAGAAATAAATTTAAATCACTGATCTTTTCTTTTATAGAAGCACTATTAAACACTCATAAAAATTTTTAACCATAAATAAGTTTGTGAAATATCACTAAATTTCACTTTGATTTATCAAGTAATTATTTCAGATAGATAAAGTATTGCAAAATTTTTTTGGTAAGAAAATACTGATATTTTATTTTTATTTTGCTGTCGCTTTGACTTCAATTAGCAATATGAGTAATGATTTCAAAATTGGACTCGAAGATTATCTTGCTTTGACATTAAAGCAATCGCCTATAAAATTTATTTACGAAAATTGGTTAAAAGCAGTACAAAGTCAACAAAAAAAAAACTCTTTTTTAAATTATTTTCAAAGTAATCAAAGACGAATGTTTCGCCCTTTTTATTTGGCGCTCCTTTTGCCATTGCCTAGGTTCACTAAATGATAAGTCCAGCCCTGTCCAAACACACCAAGGATTTGCCATTTTGTTCTTAAAATTCTTCCTAGTTGCCAATTGGCAATCATAGATGAGCAGTCTACCTATATTATTAGTCTATGAAAGAACTCTTCCGTATGTGTAGCTAACTTTATTTATTCTGTTTTGTGCCATACATAAAACAGACGGTAAAATTTTAAGTGAATATGGATAATGAAAGGTTTTTAACGTCTTCTGAGTTCGGAGTTCAAACAAAGAGAGGGAGAAATAATAGAGAGCAAAGCTGATTATCAAAGGTAACACCTATCAAATTTACGACGTCGGTAGTCATGTGTCTACTTTTTACTCTTTAAAAAATGTTGTGCGATGTTTATTTTTTAAAGATTTAATTTTTGATTATCATAAAATGATATTTTTTTCAGGTAAACTAATCAATATTTTAGATTTCTTTTTTAGTTCCTAGGAGTCGTTGTTGACTTGTATTCTTTGATTTTATTCGTATGGATGAATGACTTTTTTGTATGCATGCACACAGATGAAGAGAGGAGGAAATATTTAAAAAATTCTGCAAGCCTGTCTTTTCGTATATCAGGTAATCTTAAAAATGAAATTAAACATTAAAAATTTCTTGATAATTAATTGATAATGTTCTGAAACCTATTTCCGCAAATGTTGATAATAACTAAAGTGATTTGTTTTTTTTTTTTTCTGGTGAATAAAATCCCCGAATTAAGTACTCTCGGGTTGAATGGAAGTCACATACAGTGCGCAAACAGATCTCTATGAACAACTTTTGATCTAATGGTCTGATTGTTACATACTATGACTCAATCTTAGAGGTTCAAGAACCAAAATTTTACAGATGCTTATTAGTTATTGCTGACGATAGTTTTAGTTATGAACGCACTTTTAGTTTTATTTAGAACCTTTTAGTTACAAGCGTACGAAAAACGTTCTTTTTTTTGGAATAAACATGCCTTTTTTTCCCAACAACGGATTTGGATTCATGACCCTTAAAATTCGGGAGAGAGGGGTTGTTGGAATCTGAGAAATAAATCCCTAAACCACAGGAGAGCGGATGAAAGTTTGGTTTTAGTCATACGACAGGAGAGCGGTTTGAATCATATTTGATCAGAAGAGCGATATAGGTCCGAACCTGGGTATCTTTAACGTTAAATTTACTTTTTGCAAATTCAACTATAGTTCTCAAACTTTTTAAGCGAACTGAAATTTTTTTTCCCACTGAATTATATAATTCGTATATCGAAAGATTATTCCATGGAATTTTTTTAATAATTATTTATTATTTATAATTGATTTGTTTTATAATGGTTGAAAAATTTTGAACAGTAAGGTATACAATTTTGTGTCCTATTTTTAAAAAAGTAATTTTAAGGGACAGAATTTGAACGAAATCGGTCGAATAGTTCTTGAAAAATTAAATTTTAAATACAAGATTTTTTTCTGCACTTCACAAGTTTTGTAAACGCATCACAATTTTCCTTATCTTCAAATAAAACAAAAGAATCGTTATTTAAACTTAAACGAAATCGCTGATGATGATGATTACATAGCTGCCAACTTGTTACGGTCATCGGGAAATATTCTTAAAGAGTGGTATCATAATATAACTTAAATTTTACTACTTAGTGTACTTTTTTTTTACTACTTTTAAATTTTACTACTTTCACTTTGTGTCACAGAGGGTTTCCCAATTTTTTTTAACCTAAATTGTCGACTTTTCTTTAGAGGAGAAGTGATTTTCTAAATAAATTTCATAATTAATTGTGAGCATATTAACAAAAAAATAAGACTAACTGCTAATCCGTTATCAATCTTGAATTATTTTATTAATTTTGTTTTCATAATTAATTTGAAAGTTAAGATTTCTTCATTTTATCAATCTTAAGATAAGGTTAAATTTGCACTTCGGGAGTTTCTATATTTACTTTTAATATGAAACTGAATAACGGTTTTCATTGAAATAAAAACAAATGCAGTAAACGATAGTATGATGACAGTATTACTTGGGGCATTGCTTGAGGCCAAAGTTTACCATAATCAATAAATTTCCTTCCGTACCCTTTCGAGGAGCCTTGGTATCCATATATTAAACACCTTATTATATATATATAGAATATTTATTACATCAGGTATTATATCTTATTATATTGGAATAATTAGATCCAATTATTAGTCATACGGTAGTTTCTTAATCTTTACATGTTTTGCATAAGTTTATGGGCAATACTTTTAGATTTAAACGTACACGTAACCTGATAATTAAGATTTTACGTAGAATCTTATAGTGTGTCGAATAATTTGACCAGGTACTGCAGTGAAAACATTTAGGTAGGGGATTTAAATTTAGGGAGTGTTTATTAATTTTATATAAAGTATACTTTCGACATCTCAAAAAGCTTGCTATGTCAAAAAAATATTTTTTCCATTACATATTTACCTAATGTTAGTTTGAATTCCTATGTCGAAGAGTATCTTCTCAAAACCTTGCTAGGTCAAATTTTTTCGAAACAGAAAAGAATTTTTTTTTTTTTACAAAAATCACAATGTAGGTTCATTTTAAACCTATTTAATGCATAAATTGTTACTTTTAAAAATAAAATTGTTACTTATAGTCAACTATCATTAGATACGTATTCATACTTGTTTTTCCCGAAAGATTTTATATTTAATGTGGTGGCAAAATATATAGAGATGCACTTTATTGGTCACTAAATAAAAATGTTTTTTGATTACCAGTACATTTGTATAATTTGAACATACATATTATAGGCTTGATAGTTCACTGATAGATTTTTTAATTGTTAGTTATATTGTTACTAAATACCGACATAGCTTTATCCTACCAGTCCTACCACTAGAAAAACACCTTTCTGAAAAGCTTAAAAGTGTGCATATTTAACAGTAGTTATTCTTAAAGTTTCATGACTCTACTTTTTGGAGTAATATTTTAGAATTATTTTTATAGTTTTTAGAGCATAATTTAAAGTCCTGAACTTGTTATCTTGGAAATTCTCAATCTCGAAATTTTTTTAGCGACCCTTCAACTTTTAGATATCGATAGTATACTGTATATGGGTTGGCCATATAACCACAAGATTCATTGTTTCAAACTTTTCAGGATTTATGGCAAAAGTTCTGTCGTTTTATAAATGATTCTTCTTCATTATTGGAATCAGATTAGGACTCAAAAATAATAGATTCATATTAACAATACAGTGTCATCATAGAATTTTTAATACATTTAGGGATCAGGCACGAAATTACTGTTGTAGAAAAATATGTCTGTGTTTTTGGTTTGAGATTATTGACTACTTTTAAATTATATGAAAATCTTGAACTCACTTAGGAATTTTAATTTTATATTAATATGAGAAAATATTAGCTTTTTGATACTAATTTTTTTTAATGTGACTCTGCTATAAAAAATTTTTATATATTGATCGGAAAATTTTATGAGATTTTTCAGTGCTTTTATTAATAAGATTATACTGTGAACTGCTAAATTTTTCTAAACAAATTAAATCTAAATTTAAAAATAAAATAATTCATTATTCTTTGCAATAAAATTTGCCTTTTTTAAGTAAATCAAATTGTACCTTTTTAGTCTTAACTTAAAAGTAATCAGGTATACTGTTTAAAAAATGTCCATATTTTCCTTTAGTTCATAACGAGGTATAGCGATTTTCGGTTTCCCCAAAAACGAACCTTTACTGCTTTCATTTTGGTTTTAAGTACACAACTAGTTATTTTTTTTAAAATTTCAATTACCGTTGACTTTAAAAATAGTTTTATTGAAACAATTCATACATGGGCCTCCAGGGGAGTCTTGATTTCATATAACGAGAAAATATTTTTACATTTATTTTTAAACATTTTAATAGTTATTTTTACAGTACATAAAATATACATTGTATTTAATGAAATAAGTTATAAACCTGAAAATAACTTATAAATTTATTATGTTTCTACTGAGAAAACTAGTAAATATTAAAAGCTAGCAAAACTTTAGCATTTTTTACTCAAGTACAATAATAATGCGTCCTTATTTTCCCGTATTTTATACGTTTACTAATCTTAGAATATTTTTAATTTTCATAAAAATTGTTATAAAGATTTATAAAATAAATATAAAATGATACTTAACATACAATTTTTTTAAAAAAATTACCCAAACCTTTAGCCATGAAGTTGGAAATCAGGAGTATAAAAATGTTAACAAAGAAAGGGTTTGATTGAATTCACAATATTTTTTGGATAAATAAAAGCAAGAAATCGAAATATAATGGAAAATATATTTAACACCACTGAAATGTAACATCACTAGTTCAAAAAGAACACGACTGATAATAAAAATTAATTTCAGATAAGAGATTTGAAATTACCAACCTTATATTTTCAATATAGAGACTGTTCATTTACACTGTTTCACAGGAATGAAATGAAACTTCATAAATCACTTCACTGGCTGAGTTAGTAAAGGGAACAAAAAGGTTATCTTCAGCACGGTGGCATCAGTCTGAAACCAACAAAAATAAATGTAAAAACTGAAAGCTTTTAGTAAGAACATTTGTATACTGTCCAACTATTAGACGCACTCTAAGATTCTATATAAAATCTTAACTATCAGGTGATACACCATTATTGTTTTTTGCGAGTTTTTTTTGTTTACGTTCTTGTATCAATGGGTTAAATTAAGCGATCTATAACATAAATTCAACGATTTGATAAATTAGACATTATATAAATTATAGAACAATTATTGTATAATGTATTATATTATAACAATTAGGCCAAATTATTAAACGCACTGTAGTGTTTTAATAATGACATGCTTCACACGAGTTTATAGGCAATACTTTTATATTTAAACATACAAGTAATAGGTTTTTATTCAGGAGAATTTTTTTATTCTTCCTATTTGTATTTATTTTTAACGTATTGCACGGCAGTTTTAACCAATGTACTATTACATACCTGCTAACTCTTCCGGAAAATCCGGAAGATTTTATTTTCATATTTAAAGTGGTAGCAATACTCATGTTATTCCAATTAACTTTTTGAATTATAATGATAATTATAAATGAGTTTGACCACCACTGCATATAAATAATTACAATTAATAGATAAAAGCTTAATAATCCTTGCACAAGCGGATTTCAACAGGATATAAATATATTTTTGAGTCAGATTGTTTTTCGTTTATTGTTTTACAACCACTCTGAAAATCCATTCTCGGAAAGAGTGAAAGTTGGCAGGTATGCTATTAGAATCTTATATTATCTATTAGAATACTTTAGAATCTTATCGTCTAAAAATTTGGCCAGGGACTGTAGGATAAATCTATACGTCGAGAGAAGCTCATAAATAACAACTTTCAGTTTAAATTTTAAATACTTTTCGAATTTTATTTGGAAAAAATGAATAAATTTAAATTATTGAAAAAAATGCATTGAAAAAGTTTTATTTTTCTCAACGAAAGATACAATTTAAGTGTTATTATCAAGGATTAAATCTTACTTTGGAGCTTTGGTTTCGCAGATTGACCTCAGTGCGCTTGGAAAATTTTTGTTTTTAAAAAAAGCGTGGTTTCGCTGTAATGCCATCATGCTCTAAAGGGTTAAATTCTATTTTTAAACACAAGATGGTCCTCTTTTCTCTTCTGTTTGCTAAAATATATAAGAATGAAATTTTATATAAATGATTACTTTTTTAATTGGGATACATTTAATTAAAATTGAAAATAATGGAAGATAAGTAAGATGTGTTACCGTGAGTGCCGGAATCCAGAGAATGTCGACTTTCACCGGTGAATGTCAGCACTCTCATAGTCGCTTTAATGAAGTATTTTACAATAACGCTATTTTATGGTTAAACATGCATAGTGGCTTACAGCGAAAAACATCCCACGTTCTACTGTAGATTGTCCTTATGGCGGACCTTTACTGTTGTCTGATTTAATGTTAAAATAATACTAATAAAGATTTGAATGTAATAGTGTACAAAAGCTGTTGACATCATTGATTACACTGAATGTTGATTTCTACATTCATTGTCCGTACCGTTGTTTATGTCAAAAATATTTGTTAAATCCTATTTGATATTGATTTATTCGTTGATATTATTACATTTATTCGATATTTTAATATCTTCTGAGGGTAGATTAGGAGAAACGTGAGTGTTTGGAGTACGAGTTGAATGTATACTGGGCACTGGCACTTAGAAAAACAATGCTGTAGGGCATACCGGGCAAATGTATACCTGGCACTGAACCTTAGAAATGCATCAGTTGTAGCGTATACCGTGCAGTGGTACTTAACTAGTCCTAGTATATATTTCAGACAAAAAGCGACTTTGTCAACATTCACTGGTGGAAGTCAAAAACGACCTATTTCGGTCATCCACATATGCATAAGAAACAAAAACTATTTTTTAAAAAAATGAATAACTGTATTTACACATAGAACGAGTCATTCGATTGCCCATTATGAATCCAGTTTAATTTTCTTCCTTTTTCCTCCCTAGAGTCTGCAGAAAACTCCAGTAAGTACCTGCATTCATGAGTGTAATCAGATTCAAGTAAGTGAATAGTTAGAGGTAAGTTTTTATTAATTTAAAAAGATTTTTTACGTGACGATCACAAAATGGTTGTGCATTTTTCTATGTTAAAAGGTAAGATCGTACTGGTAATGTATTCATTTATCTTACGTTTTGTTTAATTAAATGGCCATTTATTATTGGAATGAATTCAGTTCGGGTCTTATTTTATTGCCCGTCGCGACGGGACCGACGCGTCGGTTATCGTATTTTTCAATCAGGTGCGGCGCCGCTCTCAACATGCACTCGAGAATCGCCCGCTCTTAAATTATGTGCGACGAAATTCGTTTGTTTCGTTTTCTATATTATTCAAACTTTTTCATCATGTTTTCTCTTACTTCATTTTCCTATTTTATTCTTTTTTCCGCTTTTCTTTCTCCAAATGACTAGCGGCGAATTTCATTGGTACCATATCATTGTATTTGCGTTTTCCAATTTTATTTTGTTTTCAAATGTTAATGCACATTAGTGTGTTTTCTGTCCTTCCCCCCCCCCCCCAATCTTTTTCACTTTGCTTTCCAAATCACTACTGTTCATGTGTTCGCTGATTTGTTTCCCAGTTTTTTCATCCTTTTTTTATTCTAGCTTGTTTTCTAGTATTTTATTCTAGTATTATAGTTCATCCAGTGTGTGTTCCCATATTTTTCATCCTTTTTTAATTCTATTTCATTTCTTAGTATTTTATTTTGGTGTTATAGTTCATCCAATGTGTTTTACAATTTTTTCATTCTTTGTTTTTTCAATTTTGTTTTCTAGAACTTTATTCTAGTATTATAATCTATCCAGTGTGTTTTTTTTATCATCCAGTGTACGTTCCAATTTTTTTTTCTTTCAATTTATATGTTCCAATTAGTTTCTTTCAATGTTGTCCCATTTTTTAATCTGTGCATTTTTAGTGTGTCTTGCATTTTCCAGTTTTTCTGTAGCTTTCTCAGAGTGTTTTTTTTTTTCGTTTTTATTTCCAATGCGTTTGCTATTATGAGTTCAAATTTTTATCTTCCAATAGATCTTCTGTTTTAATTCTTTACAGTTGTTCCAAATTTTATTTTCTAATATGTGATCAAATTTTTATTAATCCAGTATGTATTCCAATCTTTGTTTTCCAATATATGCTCCAATTTTTTTTAATTTTCCCATTTTTTTCCACAATGTTTCTTGGTGTGCTTTCTAGTTTTATTCATTATGGTTCACTTTCTATTTTTTTTTAATGCTTTGTTCTATTCCCAGGTATGTGCTAATTTTTTTAATGTTTGTTCTGTTTTAATTTCCATTCTGTTTTTGTGTCAATTCTTTCTTTGTTTTTATTGTACATTCTGTTTTTATCTTAAATGTACGTTCTTTTTTTTTTTTATTTGCTTCAAATGTTTGGGTACGTTTTTTCCCAGAGAGTATTTTGTTTTTCCAATGCTTTTATTTTTTTCCAGTAGTCTTCTTTTTTCAAGTAGTCTACTATTTCTTTCTTGAATGTTTTACTAATATGTTTTTCGATTGATTTTCATCCAATTTACGTTGATTAGATCCGTTCATGTTTTATTTTTCCTATTTCGTTTTTCGTATTCATTATTTTTTTCATTGTGGTTTTTGATTTCTCCACTTTTTCAATGTTTTTTTTTTTCTTTAATGTTTTTCAGTTTCCGATGTGTGTTTGTTCCAGTTTTCTAATGGGTGCTTTTTTTAAAAAATATTTTTTCCATGTTTTCCTTAGCTTTCTCAATATTTTTCTCTTGGTGACACTTTTGTACAAATGAATTTTTTTCCATCTAAATTTCGTTTTTGATATTTCCAATTTTTTTTCACTATGTTTTCAAGCTTTATTCATTGTCTTTTAACAATTTTTTTAAATTAGTATGTATATTCTGCTTATTTTTAATGCATGTGCTCTTTTTTTATGCGTAATTTGTTAAATATTTTTTGTTTTTACTTTCAATGTGTTCTGTTCCTACATCCAATTCATGTGCTGTTTTCATTTCCAATGATTTTCGATATAATTTCTAAAATATTCTGTTTTTACTTAGAATGTGTTTTTATTTGTCTTGTTAATTGAATATGTATGTTTTTTTCGATGAGTGTTTTTCTTTCCAGTTGGTGTACCATTTTCCTTTCTATGTTTTTTCATCCCTTTTTTTTATGATGTTGTGCTCTAGTTTTTCTGATTGGTAACATTTCCGTTCAAGTACGCCTGACCATTCGTGACCATCGGCCTATTTCGTTTTCCTTATCTTCCATCTTTCGCAATCGTTTTTCTGTTTTTTTTTCTTTCTAATATTTAGTCCAAGTATTTCCGATTTTATCATAATGTCATGTCTTCCAATTCCTTCTAATTCTTCCATTTCCTTCTAAATTTCATTTTTGATTTTTCCAATTTTTTCACAATGTTTTCCAGTTTTGTTCATTGTGTTCCAGATTTTAATAATTGTTTTTCATTAATATGTATATTCTGCTTATTTTTAATGCTTGTGCCATTTTTTATGTATAGTATTTTTAAATATGTTTTGTTTTCAATTTCAATATCTGCTGTGTTCTTATTTCCAATTGTTGTGCTGCTTTCATTTCCAATATTTTTCTGTTTTAATTTCTGAAATATTCTGTATTTACTTCCAATGTGCTTTTACTTGTATGTTAATTGAAAATGTATAATTTTTTTCAGTTGATGTACCGTTTTCCCAACTATGATTTCTCATCCCTTTCTTCTGCGATGTGTGCGCTAGTTTTTCTGATTGGTAACATTTCCGTTCAAGTGTAACCGATCAAATCCATTCATGTCCATCGCCCTACCTCGTTTTCAGTATCTTCCTGCTTTTATAAAGTTTAAACTTCATCTTTCGCATTCGTTTTTCTGTTTTTTTTTAATATTTAGTTCAAGTATTTCCGATTTTATCCTTCTGTCATGCCTTCCAATTCCTTGCAAATTTTCATTTTCATGTTATTAATTTTATGTTATTAATTTTATGTTATTAATTTTATGTAATTAATTTATGTAATTATATTTCATGTAATTATATTTTATGTTATTAATTTTATTTTTATAAATTTTTTTTCTCATTTATTTTCTAATGTGTTACATAGAAATTTTTTTTCTGGTTTTTATCTAATTTATTTTATTGCTTTTTAACCTTTTTTTTAGCTCTTGTTATCAAAAATTTGGGTAAGTCTAATTATTCTTTTTCAGTCGTTATTATTAGGCTATGTTTCAGTTGTTTCCAATATCTTTAACTATTTACAATTTTAATTTCTTTTCTTATGACCTGTACAATTTTTGAAGCTTACCATGTCTCTAATTTATTATAAACCCACGTAATTTATCTATATATTTCTGCTTATATATTTCTGCTTAATACTCCGACAGAGAGGAAGAATCTGACAAAATGGGATCTGTTATGTTGCTTAGAGTCTGCCTGAGATTAATTCCAAAATGATCCTGCAGGACTGACTGCCTGATATAGACCTAACAGAGCAAGAAAATTTATTTTGGAATATTGCCATTTTATTTGTAAGTAAAAAACTTTTCAATCTATTTTATCGACTATTTAAAACTTTGCTATTAATTTTAAAACTAAATACACATTGCACAAAGCAGTATTTTTTTAAATTTTTTATTGTATCATTTTTTTCACGCTAATATGCATTATGCGAAAATTGAATAGATATAATTCTAAATAACTTTTGTTCTAGTAACCAGAAAAGAAGGTTGAATCATAATGGTACAAGGGAAAGTAACATCAAATAGTGCTAATTAATTAACTATTAATTAAGTTAGACAAACAATTCTACTTCCCTTGAATAAACGTACTTTTTTTTTCTCGCAAATTATAGAGTTGTCGTGATTGAGAAAGTAGTTCAGTCAGAGGAGCCGCCGAAATATCTCGTTCCTGTCAAAATGACGAAGTTTTGCTTTCGATTTCCTCATGGTCGTGATATTTCCAGGCTGATAGTGTTAAAAAATGATACGCAAAAAAAAAAAAAGGTTCAGACAATCTATTTCTTATGCTCCGAATCATATATATTTCTCAAGATCAGATGGAAGTATTAGATTATTTCAGTTTAGAGATAGTTTATTTTAAGCTAGATGTCAGCGCTCGTCATTATTTTATTTTAAGCTAAAAAAAATTTCAAAAATTAAAAAAGATATTGCTCACACACTTAGTTTTATACTCTCTATGTCCGAAAATTATTGCTACATTTGATTACTTTTATACTGATATTGATGATTTCGTATGAACATTATTCAGAGATTTCAGGATGTTACGCTATCAATCAACAAAATTTATTTACCAATCATTCTTTCCTTAAACCACCCAAGTCAAAATTTTCGATAATTTTCCATTGATGAACCAACATGATCTTGATGGTAACCATCAATGAACCATTTTATCATGAACCATTATATTTTTCTATGGTAAACAACATAAGTAACCATCTCTCCAATGTATGAGTTCTGACTGATTTATGATTGTCCAACATTGGTATAGCAACTAGTTTTGTTGTTTTTCTCATGTCAAATCATCAGAAATTTCCATCATGGTTTCTTAGAAATAAAATGTTGGAACGATCATGAACAACCATCACCCCAAAGTAGAAATTCGGACTGATTTTTGAGGGGCCAACATAAAAAATCCCGAATTGTTTTGATGGATTATTCCAGAGAACAGATGGAAATTTTGATTAAACCATCATGGAAAAGTATAGAAGGAACATTCACGGATTGTTGGTCCATGAGAATCAAACCTGTCTTGATGGTTAGCCATCATAATAATAAAGTAGCATTTTCCATCATGGAATGATGCAGGTTTGCTGGCATATCAAATATTGTGAACGCATAAGGGAAAATGTTGGATGATGGTGACCTTCAAATGATATTGGACCATCATGAATCGCACTGAAACCAACATAAACCATCAAAATAATTTGATGAGATATAAAAAATTCTGGGTTAAAAAATTAAAAAAATTATTTAAAAATCCCGGGGTACACATGCTCTTAACACATATTGAAAGGACTTATCTGCCAACAATAGCGTAAAAACTTTTTTCCAGACAAATGAATCACAAATTCCATAAATTATATAATTTTACTGGTGTCGGTAAACTTAACTGCTTTGATATTCACTCTTCCTACTTGAAATGTAGCGACTAAGTCGGTCCAGATTTTTGACCTAAATGTAGCAACTAATGTGAAAGGAGGAAGTCTAATTCTGTTGAATAAAAAAAAAGCACTTTTATAATCGTTTTCTTCAAAATTATAAGATCATTAAATGATTATTCTTAATTTTTGTTTTTGTATATTTCGTAATTTCTAAGAATTGTTTTAAGTTCCACTAACCGTTTTTGTTTGTCATAAAAAAAACTGCAGTCGAAACAAGTTTTAGCCGAATTTAAACCTATAAAAAACAAAATTGAATTTATCTTCAAAAGTTAAAATTGTTACCTCACGGGAAAAAGTTTTGTCTAAACAAGTTTTTGCCAGAAAGAAGGAAAGAAGTGCGAAATTAACCTATTAATGTTAGAGCAATAGACCAACAAATATTTTCGTTGGTCAGATATAGTAAAAAAAGTTTAAAATGATTTTTGATTAAACAATCACATTAACTGTTATTGGGGAGCCTATCAAAAAATTTTTTTAGTCCAACTGCTAAAAGAGTTACAGCCAAAACGGATTGTATCAAATTTTTGATGAATCGACTATTTCTTATATTACCAAAAATTTTGATTTCGAGCAACATTTGAAATTATTCCACAATACGTTAGCCCATCGAACAAAATCGTTATTCCACTAAAATGTTTCGTCAGCCCAACAAATTATTCTGCAAATAGAACATATTTCACTTATCGACATTTTGTAATCCAACTTAACAACGAAGGAAAAACCACATGAGCCTGTATGTAAGCTTCTCTATACATGCTTGAATTTCATAACCAATCTCATGAATCGCATTTTAAAACACTGAAATACTTTTGAATACTTATTTATATCTAATTTTTAATTTAGCTTTAATGTTCCGTGTACAAATTCCAGACATTCTGTCTAATAATCTAATTTTCAACAACTAATTGGAAGTTTTAATGGTTCCAGAGGGGATTACCAAAATGCTATTTAATTAGTCCTAACAATTCATTAAATTACGAAATCAAAGACAAAAAAAAAATGATTTATCTGAATAAACAGACATTTTTTTACATATTTGGATACCTGACCCTCAAAATATGGGAGGTAGAAAAAAATTTGAAAAAAAAATTTGATTATAAATTGGATTTTTTATATTTGGTCACTGTCGTAAAAAAAGGTCAAACAATATTGCAACAGTAGGTCGATTAATTTGAGATAATTATAAACTAAATATGTGATTCTAAAGAGAGAAATGCATATTGTTTCAGAGTAAAATAGCAATCAAGTTTAAACAATAAAAAAGAATGAAATAAAAACTAAAATTTTTCTTTCAATGTTTTGGATATAAAAAAGCATTGATCGCATAAATCACAGATATTTGATAATTTCCAAGTATTTCTTAAACCACTGTCGAAAAAAGCGTACCGTTTGAAAGTTGAAAGAGCAAATTCGTAAAAAGTGCTTTAGAATAAAAAAAAAGTATTTAATTTAAACAGAAATTAAAACTTCTTAATATATTCTCATATTTAATCAAGCTAATCTTTTATTCAAATTCATTTTGAATACTGGTGAAAATTAAGTTCTCTTGTCCAACTTGTAGTCACGATTTCCCCATTTTTGGAAAACATTTCGAAAGTAGTTTGTAGTCATTACATTTCAAAAAAAGAAAAAGTAGTTGCTGTTAACTACTGAAAAAAAAAACCAGTTTTTCCAACCACTGCTTTTGATAAATAGTAATTTAATGAATTAATCTAATCAATATAATTAAACATATTAATTTTTCACAAAGAATTCCGATTGAAAAGATAAAACCTTGATAGTTTCCTGTTTGTTTTCAAAGTTTAAAAAATTAATACTTAATTAATAAAATATTTTAATATGAGTAATATATTGTATATTGCATAAGTAATGTATTTTAAAAGTAATATGTTTGATACTGTAACAAAAATTTGCGCATTTCTAGGTTTTAGCAGAAGCCTGTTGAGTCCTTATAATTTGATTATGCGGCAACAGTCCCGGCAGTGGTCTACTCAGTGACAAAAACTCCTTCAGGACAGCAAGCATCTGTGACTTTGGAGAGCTTTCGGTACGTCTTCTTAAATCTCAGATATTTTGATAACAAAAGCCCAAAAATATTGCATTATTTAGTATTTTTAAAGCTCAGTACTGGTGTAAATTGTAGTAATTTTTAGTGTAATTGTTAAACCATTAAATTGTAAACTATAATGTAATTGTTAAATCATAATTGTCAGTGAAAAAATTTTTAAAGAGTTAGAAAAAATTATCTTTTTCAATGAATTGTTTCGGTATCAAAATCAATTAAGTGAAAGATTGCATTTTACCCCTTAATAGTAGCATAATTTTGAAGAAAGCAGTCGTAAAATTTTTTTTAAAGAAAATTATACAAAACTAAGTGTTTATACAGTCCATGTACTCATTTTTAGTTTTTGAATTATTTTTTAGCTTTCATGTTTGATGAGTGCTGATAGTCTTGCACTGCCATCTGGTGTGTAGATTGGGTAATATGCATAATTCGGGCATAAAAAATAAAGTTGCTTTAATCTCACTGGCGCGTCACTTTTAAAAAACAATAGTCCGGAAATATCACGGTCATGAAAAATAGAGGGTGGAACATCACCCGGATATATTTTGAATGGAGCGGGTTAAAATAATTCTTTTATCTGAAACATAATAATATTC
Organism: Parasteatoda tepidariorum; assembly: GCF_982258835.1. Taxonomy (NCBI): domain Eukaryota; kingdom Metazoa; phylum Arthropoda; class Arachnida; order Araneae; family Theridiidae; genus Parasteatoda; species Parasteatoda tepidariorum. The sequence goes on along the minus strand of NC_141755.1, from coordinate 120,325,883 downwards.
TCTCGATAATTTTTTTTATTTGTATGAATGGGTTATTATTATTGGTAATTTTTACATTTCCTAATACCTTTAATAGTAACTTTTTTAATACTATATTAATATAAATATTTGAACATCATAGCTGTAAAAAACTTAAACAGAATTTTGCAATATTTTTCTGCTTTTTGCTTATGTTAGAAGAAATTTCCTTTAAATTATTATATCTGTCATTATGAGCATATTTACTCAGTACATTATTTGTTTGGAATTTTAAATATGTAATAATAATAATGAAGCAAGTATCATTTATAGATATAAGTTTGACACTGATGAACGAAGAATAAATTTGACTTATTCTTTAAATGTCATACATGTTATTTTGTTTTTGAGAATGATTTATTTTTGCTTGAATTCAGCTTCAATATTTTGTTATTTGAATGTTTTCAAACTCTATACGTTATTCAAGAATAAGTAACACAGTAAAAAATTTGTGTATGTTGTTCATAATGTCTCCTAGACATTTATGAATGATGCCTATTATCTACCAGAATTCCCTCTTAAAAAGTGCTTGCAAAGTTTAATCCTTTTTAAAAAGTTTTTTTTTTAAAAAACATATTGAACCTTGAATAAAAATTGTGTTTAAAAATGTGTTGTATTAGTTACAAATAATGAAATTATACCATTAGTTTTAAAACTCAGAGGAAAGTCAAGGAATTTTTTATTGAATGTTAGTGGCCAGCCTGATACACTATCTGGACTACTGTGATTTTGGGCACTTTTAATTTATGTAATTTTTAGAAATACTAACGCATTTTTCTGTAAGTTTGCGTAAAATGTGTGTAATGTCTGAGTTAAAAAAGTATTTAGATATTAAAGCCTTAATCAATAAAAATAAAATTAATAATTAATGAGTAAAAAATTAAAAAGGTATATACCCCATACTATACGACGTAAAAATACAAGCCAGTATTTTACATATATATTTCAAAATGTTTCTAAACTCTTCAACGTGCAGAAAAATGATATTGCTTTTGTGGATAATTTGTTAAGCCGTAGTTTAATGGTTAAAATTTTCACTGTTGTATTTGTCGAATTTTTTTAAGACATTTAAGCAGAACTTCTACCAGACCCTTACCGCTGAAAAATATTTTGTTCATTATATTTATCTTATGATTCTGTGAAATTTCAAAACTATTACAGATTATTTTAATTTTTGTAGCAATCATTTGTGATATTTATGGAATTTCTAATATCATTTGCTCTTTTAAATTTCATGAGGAGTGCTCAAAATGTGTACTATTCAGTACTGTTTTGTTAACTGTACTATTTAAGTACTCAAAATATGTACTAAATGTGTATAATTCAGTAATGTAATTAGTCACGAACTTATTATTTATTTTTGAAATGCTTTATTTTTTAATTGTTTTAAAAATTCTGTTACTCAATTTTTGAACAAATATCAACTTGAAAAGAGTGAATACTTTATTTCAAGCTTATACTGAATTGGGTATTCATACGCACTTGAAGTGAAACCTAAATAATTGAGGAAGCTTAGATGTGTTCATTTCTTTTATTAATTATTTTTGCTAATTTTGGCGTACTCTTGAAAACCGTCAGGTGGCAACTGTAGATTGTTTATGATAGATCACGAGAAAGTGGAACATTTATCTCACATGCTACTGAACATTCCACAGAAACAAAGTTAACTGTTAAAGGCAAGTTAGTAACAAATAAAAGAAGTTGTTATTAAAGACATGATTAGGCATCTTAATAACTTTTTTTTTACTTATTTGTCAAATTTCTTATGTGACATATCATAGGTTGGCAACATTATGTACACTGCATAAAAAAAAATTCAAGAAATGAACCACCCAGAATAATTTTTGATCTGATGATTGGATCTTCACATTCTAGGACCCAGTATTAATGGTTAGAGAAGGTGATATGCTAATTAATTAGTGAAGACGATATTTTAGGTTACAGTTATAAAATTCATTTATCCACATAATTCAATTCAGAGAATAACTTTTCGTAAATATTTATAATTTTTTATTATTTTATTTAATAAAAGTCAGAAAGATATTGAATTGTAAACTACGTAATTTATACTTTAAAGGATGTAATTTTACACAGCAAAATACAAAATTTGAGCGAAATCGATCGAGTACTTCGTGAAAATTGAATTTTAAAAATACGATTTTTGTAAAAGTAAATTTCTTAGAAACTATAAGATGACTTTTAGCATAGCCGTTAAAAATAGTTATGGTCAAATTAAGTTTTAACTAACTTATGATCTTAAAATCTAAACCACTATAAACCATTCAACCAACAACAATGTTAGCCGTCAAATTAGTACGCCCGTTGTAGGAACTCGTTAAACGTATAAAGCAATGCGTGTTCGACCACTGTTTAAGTTTTTAAACATTGTACTAAAACATTGTACAGTTATTTTTAAAATTCCTGCGTGTACTTCAAAAGAATGTATGTTTCTTGGATCACTATCATGCACCCTTAAGGGATCTCGAAGATTTTTCCTAACAAAATTTTCGATTTTTAGAAGGAAAAAAAATGCGTGCTATAACTTATTTTATGCTGAGCATTTAAATACCAAAGATAATATATTAATTCTTCTACAGTTCTAAACTTCTAAAATTATAGCGAAAATACTGCAAACTTTTTACTGAAAGCAAAAGTATCTCATTAATTGTCTTAATTGAAATCGTCTGCAAAATTACATATTTTTCTTTATTCAAAGTTATGCCTTTTTATCTGTTTTTTCTCAAATCAAATATTTTGACTTTTAATAAACCCATTAAGTTAAAACTTGGTAATTGGCTTAAGTATAGAATGTTGATTAAACTTGTTCTAGCACTTGAATTATGGTAAATATTTTATTTTATTTACTTACATTTTTTCGAACAAAGTATTTTTTTCCAGTCAAATCCTGAAACTTATATTTATTTTAAAAAAGTTCTTTTTATTTTTTCGATTTCTATGCTCTAGTAAGGTTGTTAAGAAACCATTTTTGATATCCCATAAAAAGTTTTTTCAAATAATTTTCATGATTTTGTCTTTAATATGCGATAGTATTGTTTTATATATATTTATTTATTTCAAAGGGCAGAGGTGAATTGATATGTTGAAAAACAAAAACACAGGAACAAAACAAGAAAGTAAAAAGTCATTTCCTCAGGAGCGCTTCCCAATATTGCTCGTTAGACGATGACCCGCGGAGGGCCCTGCAGCACATCCAAATTTGCTCGACAATTGTGCTAGCGACAAATTTTGAAGAATACAAATTGTAGCCGAAATGAATTGTGTTTACGACGAGTGGTCCTCCCGGTGAATTGTCGCCGCGATGACTTGTGCCCTAGCTGAACTGTACCGCGAAAAATTATACATGACAACTTAAAATAGAACAAGAAAAAAAAAGTTATAGCCAAAGCAAGTTATAAATATTGACTAAAATATCACAAATTTGAATCCAAATCACCCTTTGAATTTAACTTCCTAATATAGAAATTTTTGTTAGTTCATGGCTAACCTTTGGCTAATTTTTGACCTTGATATCACAAGTTCAACTTTGTATTCAAGCGTTATCCCCACTGAAGGAAATTATTAGACCACTCCAATTCGGCCAACATTTTCGTACTCTGCGTATCCACCAAAAATAAGTTATAGCATAAGCATGTTTAACAAATTTCTAGCAAAAAATCCTTAAGTTTAAATTTTGCATCTATCTCTTTTAAAAACCGTTGTAAAAAAAGAAAACATCAAAAATAAATTATGATTAAATTGTTAAAGTGGCAATCAGAAAAGATAATTTTGTTAACAAACAAATAGTAGAAAATGATTATCCAACCCTCAAAAATAGGTTTTTGCTATAAACTTGCTTAAGCTAAATTTTAATCAACAAATAAAGTTTACACTTTAATAGCTAGTAATAGCGTACCAGAACAAATTATTAGCTCATAATTGAGTGCCTGACGCTTTTATTAATCCATTGAAAGATAGTTATATTTAAAATGTGATTTTGCTAGAATTTTAGAAATATATCATCCTAAGAATTTTGTCTCAAATGTTAAGCCGATCGAAGGAAATCTTTAGCCCTCCAAAAAGCTTTAAGTAACACTTCAATGAAGAAATAAAGCAAAAATTAGCTTTACCCTTTGACCCAGATGGAACATCGGTGTCCCTTATAAATATTTTTTTAATGTTCAAATTACAAACAAAAACGCGTTCTAGTATTACCAAAAAACTGTTACATTATTGGATAGTTTTTATATATTTGTACTAAAATAAGAAATTAAAAAAACATTATATGCATTTTTTCACATTCAACAAAGTAGTAAACACTCATATTCGAAAATTGTAATTTACCTAGTTATCAATGATGAATAACAGTTTCTCTAAATAACTGCAAAAAAAGTGCAATTTAAAAAATTTTTTGTCATTTGAGTCGATATTTGTAAAGGGACGCCTTTCTTTCCTTATTTATATAAACCATGAATTATTAAAGTACTGAATATAATATTTTTTTACTTATTTTCACCTAAATTAATAAAAAATAATGAAGTATTAAATGAAGTTTAATAAAAATTCTGCGTCAAAAATTTAAACTAATTTCTGTGTTTAAAACTACAAAATTTAAACCCAAACCTTAGTTGCAATCATTCCAGAAACTATGGTTGCCTGTAAACGATAAGACCTCTTGATTGAAGGCAATATTTGATTGACGAAAACTTAAATGAACCGGGAAAAATGTAAGAGAAAAAACTAATTTTAAAAAAAAAAATCTAAAAAATGGTCTCAAAAATAATTAATTTACGAATTTTTTCAAAGTCCAAGCATCTAAAAAAAGTTGCGACCCATAACGTTTCATTCTATTTTTGACCAAACACCACGGCATTGAATTTTTCACCAAACATTAACTCATAGTCTCCAAATATTAACTCAAGTTTTGTTAGCTCAGCTGAAAGAGGAAAAGAAAAAGGATTAGATTAAACACTTCCAATTTTTTTCTTCTATTTAATCGACTTCTACTTTTCGATACGCAAATTCCTTACATCATATTTAGAAAAAATTTTCTAAATAATTAGTATTGTATGCCTCAATTTCAGTATAAAAAAAAATCACGCATTTGTATGAATTATGAAAAGTCTCAATATATTCATAATAACAAGGGTTCAAACATTTTAAAATTTCATGTTTATTCACTGGTAGGATCACTTTAGTTATCTTACTACTTATTACTTGAACCACAAAGATCTTGAAATAATAATTTAAAAATTTCATCCCCTTTTTTACATTCTGCAACAAATAGGTTGACACTTTCATTTACCAAAAATTAAATATTTGAAAAATATTATGATTTTTTTAAATATAAGCTGTTCTTAATTGTTCATTCAATGGTTGGTTTACCCTACCACAAGTTTGAATTTTGCCTCCACACGTTAACTCTTGAAAATAAATCATTGACCCACCAAAAATTGTTTGTTAATAAACTTTAGATAACTAAGTTCATTCAACCTTTCGTAGGAAATCAATATTTCAGTTAAAAGTTTCGTTAAACCTCCCTTTAAAAAAAGCTATAACAATAAAAAATTGTGGCTAAATTGTGGAATTGACAAACGAAACTTTGAATTTTAACTTTAAACACACCAATTCCCATATCAGAGAAATTTTAAAAAAATGCTAAAAATATGTTTTAGATCATTATTAAGCTTAAAAAATGAAATGTGGACAATCTGAAGTATTTTCAATCGCAAGGACGGTGGGTAAAATTTTATGATTCTTGCAGCTAATATGTTAGGACACATACAAATCTCATACTTAGCTAAGACAAAATACTTTACTACCAATATAACTTTTTTTCAACAAATTATGTTAGGAGCTTAACACTAGCCACTATAATCACTAGCACTTAAAAAAAAGAAATTAAAATAAGGATAATTTAAGGTCCTAAGCAAGCATGCTCATAACTCTCATCCCCTCTCCCTCTTTGAAGTCGTGGCGACTCATGGGATAGAGCGTTCGCCTCCCAATGAGATGAACTGGGTTCGATCCTGAGCGACAGCTGATCGATACGAATCCTACAGTGCTGAAGACTATGCTATTTGGTCAAAAGTAAAAAATTAATTTTTCAATTAAATATGTGTAGGCAGTTTTAATATATCGCAAATTAAGTATTCATAATCATTCCAAACACTATAATTTACTTTTTGGGCTGACAAAGTACAATTTAATGAAAAATATATTTAAAAAAATTGCTTTGAATGTAACTTCTAAATTTTCTTTCAGAAATATATATAGGAATTTCACCTCACTATTACGTTTTTATTAGAGTAATTAGTGTTAAATTACAGTACAATTTTTCAATTTGTTGGATTAGTTAAAACTCTTGACAAACTTATAGTTAATATCTTATCATTTGAAATTTTGCCATGTTTGAATGACTTTCGAAAATTAATTCCAAAAAGTTCCACGAGGTAGGTAATTGGCTAAACTTTTTTTTGTTGTCTTCTTTGATGTTTTTTCTTTCGAAAAAACCTGCCCCATTTTGCCCGTATTGCAAAGGTGAACTAAATATACCGAAAAACAAAAATTATGTTTTTTTTAATGTTTTCGCGTCATTTTGTTATTAATCTGCGTTATTTTGTAACATTACTTAGGAAATATAATTTGCTTTTCATTTTTAATATAAAATTACGAAAATTATTATATTTTCATTGCTATATTTAACTATTTAAACGTACTTTATTATTTTTTTAATTTTTGCTCGCCATATTTCAGCCGACATTTTTTTTTTTGGGGGGGGGGGGTATTTTCAGTGTAATTCAAAATTTCAACTAAGAATTCAATTTACCTGCACATTAAAACCCCTAAATACAAATTTTATCGAAATACTAAATTTGGTCACGAAACTTTTGATGCTTGCCCACTGTGTGCTGACGTAAAATATACTCAATGATAGACAGATCATAGGTTACAGTCCCTTTGCCAACAGGCTAACCGTGGGAGGTTTTCGTGATTTTTCTCTCCATGTAACGCAAATGTGGGTTATCAAAAAAGTGCTCCATGAAGGCAAATTTCTCCCAATACTTGATCCCGGAGTTCCCTTGTCTTCTGGATTGGGTTCAAATTCACAAGAATACGGAATTGAACATAAGTAGGCGTAAGCCCGCCCCCCCCCTCAGAAAAAAAGCATTGGAAACCACAAAAAATAAGAAAAATATAAGAACCACAGTTCCTAGATTGCAGATTTCAAGACTGGGATTGCAGATTGCAGACTGGGTTAAATGCATACTGGGCAGTGGCACTAAATCTTTGAAAAACATTGATGTAGGGCATACCGGGCACTTAACTAGATATTTCACACATTTACCATAGCGACTATGTGATTGTCAACATTCACCGGTGGAAGTCACTGATTTGGGTCATTCACAGTAGCATACATATATAATGTAAGAAGGAGATAACCCCCTCCAAACGGATTTTAAAACTATGCCACCGGCAGTAAGACATAATAAGAAAATTAAAATATGAATTATATTGCCAGGGGCTAATAATTTTAGGTACACATATACAGAATTCAAGTTTCAATTAAGTAAAAGAAGATAAATTTTTCAAATGTTAAATGTTATTTAATTTATTTTTTTTAAATGCGGAGTTTTATATTTAAGTATAAAATACAATACTGCATCAAATCTCAGTTTCAAAACCATCTTAATTATGCAAAATCAATAATCATTGTAAAGAATCTAACATCAATTATAATAAAAATATTTAAAACTCGGGGATTACATTTCAAAATTATTCAAAAAGTTAAAAGTTATTAAATGTATGTCGCTATACGCACCAAGGTACACAATGAAGATTCTTGTTGGTACTATTTTTAAATGTTAGGTAAATATAAATTTAAAAGCTTCATAAAGATAACAGAACTACTAAGTCAAAAGAAAAATAATTGTTTTTAGAATTATCAAATTTTATAATATATGAAACTACTTTTTTTTAGTTTTCGCGCACATGCGTTTAGTGTCATTTTTCGAAAATCATTTTTTTACGTGGAATTCTACCAAATAATTTACATGTTCTGAATCAATAGTGTCTGACCAAATTATTACACGCATTCTAAGATTCTATATAAAATCTTAATTATCAGGTGATATTCTATAGAGCTTTAATGTTCTTACGCGGCTGTAACACGCTTGCTTAAGTTCGTCTATCAATGGGTTAACATTGGAATACAATGCGTTAAAAATAAATACAAATGGGAAGTATATAAAAAATATCCTGAATAAAAACCCATTACATATATGTTTAAATTTAAGAGTATTGCATATGTACTCGTGCAAAACATGCAATTATAAAAACACTACACTGTATCTAATAATTTGGTCTAATTATTATACTATGTTAATGTAATACCTAATGTAATAAATATTCTATATTTATACAGGGTGTCCCGAAAGCGATATTCCACTTTGACTAACTCTGGGGCACTCCAATTGGCACTGTTTGGCGTGCGAATTCTTAACACGCCAAATCAAGGAATCTCACGCATTCTCGAATCGTATGAGATTAAACTTCAACCTCTACTTTATTTTCTTTTATGTAATGATCAGTGGAACTCGTTTGTGCAAAAATTTGTTAATTTAAATGAACAATAAAATTACTTTGGATACAGAAATTGTTTTTTTTTTTTTTAGTACGTTTTAGTTTCACGATAATTTTTTTATGTAACGCAACTTCTTTTTTAGTTCAAGTAACGTGAAAATGGTGCAATAATTAATTATACAACTATATGTTTGTATTTACATGGCGCAACGCAATTTCATTATATTGACAAACAAGCATTTTTACCATTCACGATTTCATTTATAGAATCATATTTCCATTTAGATCTAAATGTTGAAAATTTATTTATAAACTTGCTACAAGAATAATTAATATCAGGAAGCTTAGCACTAAACAACAACTACCATACCTTTCATAGAACATATGGTTAATATATATATATCTCAATCAATTGAATATAATTTTTGGTTTCTTTCATCACAATTTAAAAAAAAAACTCATCTAAGTCAAACTTAAAGACTTGCTTGATATAATATGTTGGTTCTCACGTGAATAACGATGTTTGAAAATTTCACAAGAATAGTACTGATTTCTAAAAATTATAGTTCTTTTAAATAGATTTAGTTTCTAGAAAGTATTAGTAAGCATAATATTTGGCAGTTTCTGGTAAATTTCAAAAATAAAACCTGAATTAATATAAACAATTATATCTATACCAATTATTAAAATATTTACTTTAATATAGTTATATTAATTTTAAAAAGTAATTGAAATCCAAATAAAAAATGTTTTCTTAAATGCAATCCAATTTACTGTAATGGTAAATAAGGATAAACTAATACATTTAGAAACAATTTTAATTTAATTTAAAACTCAATGCAAAAAAATAATGCATTATTTTGTTATGATTATGTTCAGTTTTTTAAATTTTGCTTAGTCTTTATTTTCATTTCATCCAACTCTTTTTACCATCAAGAAACAATGGTTCTCATCGAAAAGAAAGCCCAATTCTTAGAATGTTCTCACCGTTCCAATATGAAATTATCAACATTTCATTCCTGTAAAAAGTTAAAATCCTGTAAACAGTCACTAAACATTTCTTTCTAAGTAAATTTGCTTACTAACTGATATTTTCTGTTTTGTGCAGTCTATATTAACCTACAATGTTCGAACTTGATCAGTCACATTTATTAACTCCTTATGTGAAAAATAAAATATTGTAATTATATACTAATTAGGGTGAAATCAGATTTAATTTTGTTTATAGAGTAATAAATTTGAAACAAAACTTGATTCATAAATAAAATATATTGCTTAATTATATGGTGAAGCATTTAGACAGCAACTAAATTTTGAGAGAAATACTAAATATGCTGCATTTTAATGAGTACATTTTAATTTAATGATTATGTATTAAAATTTAAATACAATGACAATTCTTTTCGTTCATGCACAGGCATTTCTTTTAGAAGTGCTTTTTTAATGTTTTTAAATATAACCTTGAATTTTTAATTATAAAACACTCTTGAAATCATTAGTCTTTGATTATGTTCAGGGAAACTACAATTTTAAACAATTTATGAAGTGAAAAATATATGGTAAATTTGAATTAATAGGGATAATGCAAAAATTATTTTATATCTAGCTTATTTGCCTAAAAAGCCAAATATATTTGATTTTTTCGAACATCACGATACATTACGATATGAATTGATATATTTTGAGCAACAAAACCCATGGGTTGTATTTATGCATAATAAATTTTAAGAGTTTATTATTAAATATAAAAGCATATTAAATTAATTAAATTTTAAAAATAGATATGAAATTGATAACTATCTGATTTCCTTCTCAGAATGTTATAAATAAATATTTATATATTTTTTTTCCATTTTACTGATCTTGATTTTTGATAAATCACACCTTATATATCCAATTATCAAACGTATTATCAACATTTAAAAAAAAAATTTTTTTTTAAGAAATTTGATTTAAAATATACATTATTAAATATGTAATATTTATTTATCAGCATATATTTAATATTGTATTAAAATATTTAGGTTAATTTTTTAGAAAATAGTTAGAAACATTAATGAATAAAATTAAGCAATATCAAAAATTTAAAAAAAAAGCACAGGTATGGTAGATCTAAATAGAAATATTGAGTGAAAATAAGCAGATAAAAATAAAAAATAGTTAATTTTACAACACTAATATAGCTGAATTGT